>NW_020653993.1:483419-566843 GCF_003589595.1 Hyposmocoma kahamanoa
CGCACTTCTTTTACATATATATATATATATATGTAAAAGAAGTGCGCATATATATATATATATATATATATATATATACATATATATATAAAACTCGGTCTGGGACACCTACAGATGTAAATAATGAAGTAAGAAATTAAATACCAAGTTATTTCAATTAACTTTGCCTTTATTATTCGCACGGTTAATTATAATGTGACCTTAGATCTAATATAATTGGTTTCAGCCGTATTACAACCTACGACTAAGGGTCAAAACAGACTGGGTTTAAAACTACTAAAGCATTATGCTGCTGATATTTAATTATTAATTTAAAATGGCAATTCGCTGTAATATGAGTACAAGAGCCACGCAACTAAGTAAACTTAGGAAAATTGAGTTATTTAAATTGGTAATTAATATAGAAACATAACTGCTGGGTTACGAATCGAATATCTTTATAATAATCTCTATTATAAAGCATATACGGTTCAGGGTATGTAAATGTGTAAAAAGCAACACGACCAGAAAATAATTGGAATTTATTTAAAAATAACAGCTATTATTCTTTGAATGAAACCAATAATGCTGTAACAGTTTTACAGACAATGTGCGATGACCCGTAAGTGATGCAAGCATTAAAAATAACAACTTCATTATGTTTATTTTTTTACACTGGTATTACACACTTGTAAAAAAAATTACGATTTTTTTGTACTTACAAAAAAATGTACATACTATTGTAAACATGCTATTACAATGTATTTATTTAAAAATTAAAATATTATTTTTAAATTGCTAAAATTAAAAATAAGTGATATATATCTATCTAATTTAAATGTGTAAACATCTGTTAAAAAACTAGATGCACGGCCTAAGCATACGATAGTTATTGCCTGAAAAGCTGCCCTTAGACCTTGAATTTAGATGCTAAAAACGACCTTTGACAACATTAAATAAAGTAACTCTTTAGTTCTTTCGTACCTTGCAATGATCTAAAACACGTCAGCCGTTTACAGTGCCACTAACTTATTTGTGATATGTTGTCTATTGTCTATGTTACACAAAGTTAATTTCACACCTTGAATGATAAAGTGACGAAGCTAAAAAAGTAATTTTTGGGAAGTAACAAAATAGATTTTAAAAAGAATAACGTATGTAAAGTTCCGACACGTTGAACGTATTTTTTATATCGAGTTTGGTTGTTACATGAATTATAAAAACAAATTATTAATAAAAAAATAATGTATTATATAAAAAAACTACACGGTACATTTGGAAACGGTTCAGCCATCTTGCGTTTTGAGACTATAGTGCATTCGCGTTAAGAAAATAGTGACTCATCGTTGACCGCCGACCTGGCCACGCCCCCTAGCCAATTAGAATGCTTGAAATTATTAAGTCGAGTTATAGGTGCCGGTGACATGTGATCAAAATTTTGCGCACTTAGAGTATGGGATAATTCAGTGGCGTACAAGTGGCAACTTAAAATTTTTTGCGTCTGTGGTTCGTTCGGGCAGACTCGGCTCGATTGTGTACTTACGTTCGCCTGCCTTCGCCACCTTTGCGTTGTTCAGGATATCGTTTTCTCAAATAGTGAAATTTGATTTCTAATTTTAAGTAAAAAAAAAATTTTGACTAGTTAACCGCCCCCATTCCAGTGCCTGAGGCATGGCCCTCTCTGCACTTCCGACACTACGCCACTGGGTTAATATGGCGTGATAATACAGAACCAGGCGTGTCTGCCATTAGACTCTGGCCATAGATGACAAAATGTATTTGATATGAAAAACTAAATATATAGGTTTTATTTCGTATATTTATTTTTATTTTGTCAGTTTTCAAAAATATTGCTTTCACAGTTATGACACTTTATTATTGAGCGTACGGTTTGACGTTTTGCATAATGGCGTTAGTTAATTTTATGCTATATAGGAGTATCACTGTGCAAAAAACACTTTAAACCTAACTGTATGACAGTGGTGAAGGCACATTTGAAGAAGATAAGTCGATATAGACCTACTTTTAAGTTGGAGAATAACTTCTTGGATCTCTTCGCCACCGCTTTATATTATATTTTGTTTGTTACACTTCTGTTAGTGAGAGGTAAAGGGCCTCAAATGCAAAATAGTAATTTTTACGTTTTAAAGATAATAAGGCTGTTAATTAAACACTTAAAATCAATCTTAATATCAAATATGTTAAATAAAAACAAACGATATTAAGACGTAATGGATTTTACCATTGCGTGATTATTAGCATTCTAAAAAGTGTTTGCAAAAACGTCTAAATTAAAAAATATGAAATTAAGGTCCTTTACCTCTCACGACAAAAACTTAAACTGTCACATCACAAAAAAGTTAACGGCACTGCAGTCATTTAGTTACTGTGTTATGATAACCATTGAAACTAAAGATTTATACTTTCCTAACTTATAACACTTATCTCTCTTAGTTAAAAGAAAAATGTTATATGAACAATTTTTATATAAATGTTGAAGTTATTCGAAATGGCAATGTAAAGTTGCCACACTAAAATTATACGCTAAAACATGGTAACATTATTTTAAAAAACATTCAAATTTCATTAGCTTAAAATAGAAAGTTCAATGACCTATTGGCAAATACCACATTAAAAAGGTGACAAGTTATTTTTTAAACCTGAAATGGTGATGATATTATTATTGTTAACATTCGTGTAGTCAGTGCAGGGAATTAGTTTAATTTTGCAATATGGCGAGGGTTAAAATATAACTTGCTAGCCCTTGAAGTTCGTAATAAAGATAGAACTCATTAATAGTTTTATTTACATGGAATTGGGCATTATTCCATTTTGATGAAATTGATTTCATTAATTTAATTTCTCTGATCTATTATTTTTTGTAATAACATTTTAGGCACTTCCTAACTTTAGGAAACACTGAGAACTCTACTCTATAGATTGGAATATATAAATGGTTTTTAATGCCTCAACAAAACATCTTATTTTTAATGTAAAAGTGGCACAACAAAACTTGTTATTGGACAAGTTGTAGTTCAGTAATTTTCACCAACATTCAGTATAATTGTAGAATGTGAATTATTATATTTAACATGCAATGTAAACGTATACTATACGGGTAATGTAAATGTAACTATACACGTAATGTAAATGTATATTACATACGTAATGTAAATGTATATTATACGCGTAATGTAAATGTATATTTTCAAAAAACCCATCAGTCTTTGAAAGGCACCAATTAAAAATTTCAATTCCAAGTCCATTAAAATGTATATAAAAATAGCTGCCTTTTTCATACTGTTCATTGGCACAATACTTAACGGTGTAGTGTAGTTTTGAATAATAGGTACTTTGTATAAAATGCATATTAGTTAGTTTTTTATTGTCGACTATTGCTCCTTGTCTTTTTAACAACATGAGTTATACACTCTGTCCTGTAACTTGCGAGTCATTTTCAAATATTAAAACAAGAAATTTCTTGTATGAAAACTTTGAAACTTCAATTTCTAGGAAATGTAATGTAGTTAATGCCTACGTTGTTGAATAAACTTCAAAAGAATCAGTAGCATTTGTAATTCATCAAATTGTACAGTTTAAAATAATTCTACTTCATTTTATTGGCAGATAAAGTTTTAGGAATACATTTCACCAACCCTTAAAAAACTTTTATATCGCTCAGCTTTAAGTTAAAATATGTAGAAAAGCTGTTATCTCTATTTTTTTACCAGCTTCAGAAAAATGAAGAAAAAAAGTTTGTTTTCTTCAGTGACAGAAAAATGATCACTTCTAGACCATCACCTCTTCCATTATAGAAAAAAATGCATATTTTTCCCCCCCACACATTTTCACTCTAAATATTCCGTGTAGCCCTGTGCACCGGTGAAAATGACGTCGATCCATATCCTAGCGGACTCCCCGGAAGGCGCCATGAGATAGTATCGCCTTTGCCTTGTTTTTACTATAAATGTTGTTTGTGGACTCGGGGACTTTGATGTGTTGCCGTGGTCCAGATACACTTCTTGTATAACCTGTCAACAAATGTAATTTGTTTCAAAATGTTGGTCATCTGAAATAGAAATAAAAATGCGCAAATTCTCTTTGACCAGAAATAAAAATGCGCAAATTCTCTTTGACCATTTCCATTATACTACAATAATAGTAACAATAATTGTATTTTTTTAATTTTTATAAGCTGCACGCCTGTCCATAACAGTTGCAGTGCCACTCCGAGCTTTAAATCGCAAAGATCTGAGGGGCACTGTCACCATGTCACTCATGTGCTGCCACTGTGCCCGACACCCTGGGTCATAAGTTGACAAGTCCCATGTGCCTGTAATTTCACCAGCAATCTTACCCTTCAAAATCGAAATGCAGTAACGCTTACATTACTGCTTGGTGGCAGAAATAGGTAAGATGGTAGGAATTCTTTGGACTAACTCTTTCACGAGGAGCTCTCTCTACTACTACTAAATATATATACCGGGTGGAAATTTAACCTAACCTGGAGGGTGGCATTACAGGTGGAAAGTACTCTAAATACTGGGGACAGAAATTTTTACTTAAAGGAAACATTCCTTTATTTTTTAAAAGAAATAAAACTGCATTCATAAAGGAAATGAAACTATTTTTCCGGATTTAAATCGCGTATATTTGTTTTTTCAAACAAACAGAGTCAACCGTGACCATGGGACCTGTAAAGGGCCCGAAACGTCGGTTTGTTTGAAAAAACAAATATACGCGATTTAAATCCGGAAAAATAGTTTCATTTCCTATGTGTAACAATCGCGAAAACCTAAGAACTCAATATGCATTCATAAATTTTCGAAAATTTCTAGCAACACGCGGGAATCAAACCCGCTTTAATCTGAAAAAAATGCACCCTGCACTTTTATTGCATCGATCGATAGGGTTAATTATAAGAATAAAATCTCTCTCACAAAATTGGTTAATTAAATGAAAAAAAAAAAACCATACCTTAACGTATTTTAATAAAACGAAAAAAATGGTAATCTAATTAATTAGTTGCTCGAAATGAGCTCCATTTTCTTGGATACACAAATTTAATCTTTTAACGAATTCATTTTCAGTAACTTTTAATAACGTGTTGTGATGAATTGTGTTACAAATCGTATTCTAAACCTCAGCCTTCAACTCGTTTACACTCGCATACGATTTAAGGTAAAGGACGATGACCAAATCTGCCCTAGCATGTACAGAAAATTCATATTTTTTAGTATCCTATATTAATTGAAACTAGATTTTTGATAATAATATAAAACGAATCAAAGCTGCAGTTTATATTTGAATGTTAAAAAATATTTTTTTATGCAATTCCGTTGCATTTCCGGTTTATTATTTTATTGTGGCGACGACAGGTGATTTTATGGCTCTGGGTACTTGTCATAATGAGCCATTAGTATGTTAATGTCATCTGAGTTACCTGATATAATTAAGTACGGGGTGGAATAAATACCTTATTTTTAGGGAGAATTTCCGGCCACCATAAAATCATAGAAGTTTAATTAACAATACTTTTGAATTATTTACGCCTGTTATTGTTACAATGCACCGAATTCATTAATTATTTATATATAACGCTATATATTAATTCAGAGATAAGATATTGAGAAAGGAATGTAATCCATTGCTTCATTAATATTAACCCTAAATAATAATAATAATAAAATATTTAATTTCTCTCCACGAACATAACGGATAAATATAAATGAATAAATACTAACAAATAAGTACTTGAAATGCTTTTTATATTGTAATTTTTTTCTTCGCCTACGTTTAAGAAGGATTAATGGTGAATTAAACGGAAAAATATCTTCAGTTCTCAATTTACTTAAATCCAAGGTCATGAAATAATTTTAAAAAAATGTCACGTGTGTCAATTGTTACTGTCGCGTTGTTGTTTGTGGTTGTTGTGTTGTGTTCTGTGGCGGCGTGCGTATGCGATTGTTGTTTTGTGCGAAAAAGCGCGTATTACATACATTTTTTTGTAAGTAATATCGACGACTTTGGCTTTTCTACTGGACTTACGAAACGTGTTAGTTTGTCGGTGAATTACAACTACAATGTTGCGGTGCATCAACTGTCTTTTGTGTGTGCAACGTATTCAAAGACATGCAGTTAGCGAACTATCCGTGCAACTGCAAAACATCTTCATGGAATGGTTGGCATTACCACAAGTAAGTAATCTTGAATGATTAGTATATAGAAGTTTACATTATACATATTAGTGTAGTTATTTGATAACAAATGGTGACATTGATGTTGTTTTCAGCTTCCTGTTGATGCTGTGATATGCCACGCTTGCTATATAATAGCAAATGAAAGTGCCAATGATACTGACCCAAGGAGGAGGCTTGGCCATACTAACGTATGTGTTGGATGTGGTTGTTCTGTTTTGAATATAAGAAATCATAACCTTGAAGAAAATAGCCCATTGCTGAATGTTTTTGAATGGAATATCAATCTGCCGGTATGTATCAACAAACTTATTTCCATAAAATAATGAATCTAGACTTATGTGTATTAAGTTACAAATGATTTAACATTTTTTATATTTTTTTGTACAGGGCCATAGAAATCAGGTGTGTCATACATGTTGGGTGCGAGGAAATCGAAGAGTTGTACAAGATGTACAAAGGATTTCAGTTGAAATTCCGCTTCCACCTGAGCAACCCCGAAGCCCTGTGGAGAATGAACCATTGGAATCGTCTATATATCCTGTGGTTGACCAGAGAGTATTAGCATTGAGATCTATTGTTTTACCAAACTATAAACGTTCGGCGAATACTTCTAGCCGTTGTGTTTACAACATGTGTCGCAATGCAGCAGGACATTTAGTGCCCACATTTATAAAGGTTATGTTGGTAAGGGAATATAACTTTTATGTTCCACGATCTACTAGAGTCTGTGAGTTGCATTTGTTTAGTAACACTTGGCAATCATTACCTGAATTAACAAATACATTTTCTGATTTTAATGCAACTCAAATAGAAGACATAATTGAACTAGCTAAAAAAGAAGTATGCTTTGATTTTGAAAATGTACAAGATATGCCTAACCATATTTGTCACTACTGGACTGGTTTGAATGTTACTGAATTTTTGACATTATATAATGAATTATCATTAGATAATTATGTAACATCACCAAAATTGTCTCTAGCTATATACTTAATAAAACTTCGAACTGGTGATAGTAATAAAAGATTGTCCTCACTTTTCCAAATGTCTCGAACTACTTTAGAAAGGCAAATGAAAAAAGTGAGAGAATATCTTGTGGAACATTTTGTACCTCGTCACATAGGCCTGCAGCACATAACAGCTCACGACATTTCTAACAGAAATCTGTCTATACCGAATGCCTTATTTGGGAACCCTAACAGTAATGTAGAGGACAGACCTGCAATAGTCATATGTGACGGTACATATATATATATAGAAAAAAGTTCCAATTATTTGTACCAAAAAAAGACTTACAGTCTTCATAAATATAGCAACTTAGTGAAACCATTTCTTATGGTGAGCTGCGATGGCCATATCATAGATGTATTAGGTCCATATGCTGCCACTCAAACAGATGCTGATATAATGAAAGATTTATTTAGAGAACCAAATAGACCTATGAGAACATTTTTTAGAGAAAATGATGTTTTTATTTTAGATCGTGGATTTAGGGATGCAATTGCACTTTTAGAGAGTTGCAATTATAAAGTCTTTAAACCGGAGAATTTAGATGAAGGTGAGACACAGCTGACTACATTACAAGCCAACAAAAGCCGCTGTGTAACTTTATGTCGGTGGGTAGTTGAAGTAGTAAATGGTAGATTCAAGCGAGACTTCAAGTTATTTAGGCAGGATTTCTTTAATACTGCCCACCAACATCTAATGGACGATTTTAAGGTTGCAGCTGCCCTTATCAATCGTTTTCATCCCCTTATTATAGATCGCTCCGATGCCCAAATGATTATTAGTCGGGCATTGGAGCAATTACAAGTACCTAACCACCTAGCTCGGTTTGTAGCAGAGTTTAATCTTAATCGTAGGCGTGTAATGTTCTCCAGAATTGATGGCAATCTTCCTCAACTTGAATCTTTTCCTAGGTTCACGTATGACCAATTAGTTTTGTTCTCTCTGGGGCCATACCAGGTAAAGCAAGCTCGGTCTTATTATGGTGAGCATATTCGTGAGAATGGCATCTATGAAATAGAAGTATGTCCACAATTGGAGCACTCCGAAGAAATGGTTACACATGTTGGAGGAAATCAACCCTGTTTGTTAAGGGGCAGAGTTAAATCTCGACATGTAAGTCAGAGACAATATTTCACATATATATTGTTCGAAACAGAAACGAGCAGTCAGTCTCCTTTTGAGTTGATATTAGGATATTCCTGTAGTTGCTTAGTAGGAAACCGAACAGTTGGCTGTTGCTGTCATGTCATGACAATGATTTGGTTTTTGGGATGGGCAAGATATGAAGAAAACATAACGGCACCAGCCACATATTTAGATAACATTTTAATAGATATCGAAGATTAATTGTATAGAAAGATAATAAAATAATGTGGTATATTTGTGACAGATTTTTTTATTTTCTTTACCCTGCTTCCGATCGTCTATTTATGACATTAGTAAATAGACTTCTACCATAAGTGGCCTACTCCACTCCTGGGAGGTGACCTTGGTTCTCCAAAATGACCATCGCGTTCGTAAACTTAATCGTAAAGACCTACTTTTCGTAAAGTCTGATAATATGTACCTACAATTGGTGAGAGTACGATATGAACGGAATGGTTCATTGGTCGGTTAATGAGTAGGTACGAATACGAAGGTCGTTTTAGAGATCGGTCACCCTCTACTAATCCACTAAAGCCCTACATAGATTACGCTAATTGTTATTGAAATCGAAATTAGCTTGTGAACAACTTATGTATGTACAAATGTGTGACAAATTATTAGACGTTTATAGGTTAGGAAAAGTAGATTTTAAAAATTAAATATAAAAAAATCCGCTGCTTTAAATGAAAAACGAAGAATTAATTCAAAATCTAGGTGTTATGTGCTTTAAAATGCACCACGTATAACTTATGTACACGACAGTTTATGTTAGGGCATGCCTCCATACTGAATTGGTCATCATCCTTTGATTTTTAACATATCCCCACAAAAAAAAAATCTAAAGGGTTGAGATCTGGTGATCTCGCAGGTCATCTGATTGTGCTGTTTGTACCAATCCAGGTATTAAAATGGTTACTAATGTAGTACTTTAACTTGACCCATTGAATTTATAACTCCAGATTTCATGATTTGTAAGAGAGATTTCATCCTCATAATTGACCCTATCGATTGATTTAATAAAAGTACAGGGTGCATTTTTTAAAAGATTTTAGCGGGTTCGATTCCCGCGTGTGGCTAGCAATTTTCGAAAATCTTTGAATGCAGTATTATTTCTTTTTAAAAATAAAGGAAGGTTTCCTTTAAGTAAAAATTTCTATCTCCAGTATTTAACGAACTTTCCTTCCAAGTGGCATTACAAATTTCCACCCTGTATATTATGTATAACGTATATTGTAATTTTTTATGCTATTGTGTAGGTATACCAATTCTTTCTAAGTGTAGTGTTCAGTGCAATAAGAGCAACATCTTCTTCTTACCTGGAAATAAGCGCCGCCCCTTGGTTTTTTCTCACTTTTATCCCAGTAGTAGACGAACGTTTTCGTTTCTCTATCGAAAACGAACCACCTGCAAACAAATTTAAACATTATTATTAGTTGTTGTTAGCAACGGTAACAATCAAATCGATAATGTTGTTGGCATACGTTGAATGTAGCAAAGACCGCATCGAATTTTTATCGGCTTTGATATGGTGTAGTGTCATTCTTAACCTGTCACGCTCCCCAGAGACAGACGAAATGTAGCTGCGCTTTGGAGACGCCCCATGTGGTTCTAGGGGTCGTATTCTAGAACTCTACTCAATGTTCAAGTCAGGATTTGAGTATGGTTTAAAGCACTCGAAATCATACTCAAGTCCCTGCCATTAGGGTCGTGCTTCCAGTGCTTGAAATCATACTCAGATCCTGACTTGAGCTTTGAGTAGAGTTCTGGAATACGACTCTAGGACTCTACAGTACCAAAATCATTAAAGACACCGTATGTCTCTAGGATGCGTGACAGATAAGGTTATTTTTAAATACTTTGTTTCGTGCCTTTTTACGAAACATAATGTTGATTTAGCCTTGAATAAACTTTTTAGTTTTTTAAATTTTTATTTAATTTATATTCAATTATTTTTATGTGAAATTACTCCACTAGTTTGTTATAATTATTAACACAAAGATCGAAGATGTCAGAAATCTCAGTTGTTGCCGCTTTGTTGGTATAGCGTCTGGCACGGTATGCTGGAAGACGTCGGCAGAGAACAAATAAGTAATGAGAACGGACACTCTCCGCCCCTCCCTAGCTTTGGATACCGCATCACGCCCCGCACATTGACGGTCACATTGACTGAACGAGACCAAGGCTGTCGGCGAGCCGTTTTCGCGCTAAGACGGCTTTGATATTTGAATATAGTTTTCATTTATTCATTACGAAATTTGTACGTTAATATATAACATCATTTTAAGTTACTATTTACAATAGTCGTGAATCGTGCTGTGTACGGCTGTTTATAACCATCTAAACGGGATAAAGAGAGGAGTTTCTTTCGTTTTTTGAAAGATGAAACGTAGTAAGTAAACAAACTTATGTCTGAGACTCACTCAGTTATTGTTTTCTTTAGTGCAGAGTAATATATAATACAGAATTATTGTATCAATATAATAAGACGCCATAACTTCGTGAGCTAGACAAGGGTACTCGAATTTTCAATTTTTATTGCCGATAAATATTACGTAGTGAATATACCTAATTATTAACTAGGTAATGATAAAGTTGGACACGCAATTTCAAATACTTTGGTTACCTTTTTTAAAAAGTCCAAAGTGCTTTTAATATATTTTTTAAATAAATCTTCAATATTATTCTAATTAGTGAATTAATAAAAATATAATATTATATTGATATAAATACGTAATGAACATGTATAATTATTAGGATTCTATAATAGAATTATAGATAACAGATTCGCGAAATATCCCATATGTTACCAGGTGGTGACAAACGGGTTAAAGAAATCTCAGTTGTAGCCAGTGCAGTGGTGATTTCTACTGGCGACAAATGGAAATAAAATCCCACATATTACCAGGTGGTGACAAATGTGATAAAAAATCTCAATTGTAGGCAGTGGTGACTTCTACTGGCGACAAATGGAAAAAAAATGTCATATGTTACCAGGTATGACAAATGGGATAAAAAGATCTGTTGTAGCCCACTGGCGACAAATGGAAATTAAAAAATCCCAATTAATGTTTGTTTACTGCCACCATCGAAAGGGAATAAAATAAAATTCGAGTTTAATGATAGAAGTAGATAAATGATAGAAATAGATCTTATTTAAAAACAGTCTTAAACATCAGATATTTCCAATACCATGCAATAATTAAAAATCACAAAAATTATCACATCATTTACAATTATCCAGAAAGTCTGGACACTACAAATATAAAACAACAGTTGAAATAAAAAACCACTGCACTGGTCACCACTGGCAACAACTGGGATTTTATTTCCCATTTGTCACCAGTGGGAACAAAACCAATAGTGACAACTGGGAATAAGCCAACCAAATTAAAAGATGAATGATGCGAATGAAGCTTCATACATGACATTGTCTTTTGATTTCGTAGAGCATCACTTTTTTTGATAATATCAAGTGACGGGGCGAACAAGTCGTGCGCGTGATGGTAAGCTCCACGGTTGTCCATAACAGCTGCAGTGCCACATAATTCTTAGCTCCAGCTAACCTGGATGAACTCTTTCACAAGGAGCTCTACTACTTCCAGGTGGTGTCACGCGGATCTTGCGTAATAATGATAGATGTAACACTCGGTCCACATGAATTTATTGTACAAGGTATATAACAGTAGGCAAAAGGTGAAGGAAAAGAAAGAAGGAACAGGCTGCAACAAAATGCGTATAGCTTAACATCAGGTCCACGACTTGTTCGTCCCGTCATTGAATATTATTTAAGAAAAACCTTCTACATGCTGGTTTTCCGTCACAGTTAAGGAAAGATATTGCTGCTGAACAATTTAACTTAGAAATAAAATCATAGGTGCATGCTACCAAATGAAAGAAATGAAAGAAATGTAATTTATTCAGCACAATACACGTGGAGTACAATATTAATAATTAGTATTAAAAGTGTATTATTGCACTGAAAAGGACCCAACTCAGCTAATACTGCGGCAGGGCCACAGCGTTGGTTTTCAGTGGACCCTTTTCGAAAATGCCGATTAAAAGAAATAAAAATATATAAATAAAATAAAAACAAACGTGGACGCGAGTTAAAGAAAAACTTAAACATGAAACAATATAATTAAATAGGAAACATAACACAAATTTCAGCTAATGTCCCAACAAAGATTCACTCTGCTTTTTCTTTTTAATTTTGTATTTTGAGGCGCATTACACAAATAAAATTGTTCCAGACGTGTTTTGTAGATTTAGAATGTGCTTTTTGAGTTGACATTTGAACGCATAAACGGATTGTGAAGAACGCATTGGTGGCGGTATGTTGTTCCAGATTTTCGCCGCGGAATATTTAAAACTGCCTTTATATGCCGAAGTTTTGTGTTTTGGAATGCAGAGTGGAAACCTGCAGGTGCGCGGTCTATTAGTCCATGTGAGACGTTCATGGAGGTAAAAAGGTTTTAGCTTTTTATCACTCCAAATAGAAGCGTGGCTAAATGGGAGTATCTTCGCGACGACATGTTTAGTGTTTTAGCTTCATTGGATTCAATGGATTCGATTGTCGATCTCATAAATAAGAAGTAACTGTTTTCTCACTGGGATGTTACCGTTCTTATCTGGTTAATAATACTGTTTAAGGCACTAACCGTTTGGACCATGTATGGAATTTGGCGCCGAGTTTATGTAGATAACCGCGACATGATGTCGACGTGATCGTCACGTAGGGGCACAACTCAATCTGATGACCTGCAAAAATACTCTCATATACAGTCTGAACACTTTTTGCAAGATACATACACACACACATTTAGAGGAATGAACAAAAGAGAGAATACAAAATTGTAATACAATAAATATGAATTAGACATCGCGCGTTGTAGAGCCATACTGTATCTCTAACGCGTAGGTGTATTTCATCGACAATAAAAAAAATATTTAATTAGTAAAAATTCATAAAATATTAAAACAAGTACCAAAACGTACAACTGAACAATGAAAACAAAAATACAAAAAAAATGACAACTCTAATTTTATTTGTTGTAAGGAAAAGATGAAACTTTCTAGTTTACCATATAACAAATAAACGTTTTACTCACTGTTGAAATAAATTACGTACAATAATAAAGTGTACTTACCCGCTGATTCGACGTGTCTGTACAGATCAAAGTCGTCCCTGTCGACGGGTAGGTACCGTGTGAGCGGGCGCTGCGAGTCGCTGTAGGGTGCGATCCCGCGGCGACTTCGGCGGGGCGCGTTGCTGATTTGGACTGAAAGATAAATAATTTCTTTTTCACCTCACTAGCTCGAAAAGACTTTCTTTGTCATTAGAAATCTACGCGCTAAAGCGTTTTCTCCACGCTAGCGTGGAAAAGGTATTTGAAATTTGAACTCGATCATCATCTATATTATATATATATAAATTTTCTTTCGTTGAAAAAAGAAAACATAATGACATGTTCAACTACGCGATTTGTCGTACATTATTTATGTAACATAAATCCGTTGCTATATTTTATTGTTGACATTAAATTGACAACGATAACTAATTTTGTTTATTTTAACTGATTTGTCATAGTTCAACTGTTTTTCTTTTATCTACCATTTTCCTCGCTAGAGTGAGGTGAAAATTTGTGTATTTCGCTCGGCAGCAAAGTCGTTTTGCGTCGCGTGCCTTAAAACCCTTGCAACGCTCAAGATTCTATACTTAGGGTCGTATTCCAGAACTCTACTCAATGCTCAAGTCAGGATTTGAGCAGACTTGAGTATGATTTCAAGCACTGGAAATACGACTCTAATGGCAAGGACTTGAGTATGATTTTCAGTGCTCACTGCAATACTCAAGTCCTGGCTTGAGTATTGAGTAGAGTTCTAGAATACGACCCTTAGTACCTTGCTCAGATTTCAATACAAACACTCGCGTCAAACGACTTTACAGCTTTGCATAACAAATAACTATTTTCATTATTATTGAACATAAGCAGGCGTTTAACCGTATGGTAACAAATGTGGTCGAGAATGAATCAGGCATGCCTTATCATCATACTCATGACCCATTATGCTTCCGACTGCTGCGCACAATTCTACTCTACAGAGAGGATTTAGGTAAGGTGATGAAAGGCCCAATGAAAGTCATAAGACTTTTGTGTCATAAGTCCTAAGTCAACCACTGTTATAAGTAGCGTGCATACCGTTCTAGATTACTCTATTGTTTTCGTAAATATATTTACGTGCAAGTGTCCTCTGCGTTGACCCCACCCCCGTCATGCACAGACTTATTACCGTTTAGAGCGATCTATTTAAATATCTGATTAATTTAGAAATCTGATGAATAATGAACGGTTACACACGGCGATTGCAAACGCGATGCAGTCGCTAATCGTCTATCTTTACACACGCGCGCGATTCTAAGCAGCGATGCAAACGCGCGACTTATCGATACAAATGAAAATTTGGGATATACAGGCGATTGTACAATGTCGCCTATAAATCGCAACTGTAGCGATACAATCGTTGCTAAAAGTCGCGTGTGTCTCTATAGGTCGTGGAACAAAATTTGTTGTTTATGATGTTAGAAATATACTCCTGCGAGGTTATTAGCATTTTAAAAATAATCCTGTGTATACATATCGCGCAGTCTCGGACATTCTCGTAGCTACCGTATCGCATCCAACTTTGTTACACAATTGACATTCAATATGCTATATATAATTTCGTTACAAAAGCAAGCTTCCTTGCGTTTCGCAGTGATATGAGTCTTAGGGCCTATGCACACGGCGTATTTTATACGCGCCCGTAAACGCGCGTCATCTACGCGTATACGCGCTGTAGTTGCGCGTATGTAAACCATTTAAACTATTTATTAAAAAATGTTTTTTACACAATTTACAAAATTAATTAATAGTAAAATAATTATCATAAATAAAAATAAGTACGTGTGTGACGAACACGAGCTCAGGAAAATGTTGAAATCAGTTTGTAATGACTTCAACCCTGATTTTCTTCTTTCTGATGTATCGTGCATTTTGATAAGAGACAGTTTTAATTTTAGTTTTCTTTGTAAATTTCAGTTAGTTTTTGAAATGAAGCAACTACGTGAACTCGCGCAGTTGGAATCGATTCACTACAGCGTGCCTGTGGCGCGTATACACGCAGACGACGCGCGCTATCTGCGTGTAAAATAAAATAGGCTCTTATTAGACGGCCGCGCGACTATCACTTGTCATACAATTTCTAGAAGCGCTGCAATCGTGCAGCGACGGCCGCGCGCTATTCGACAGAATTTTTCAAAATAACCACGTTGGATGAAAATTTAATTCAAGAATTTATAGAGAATGTAAAACAACACCTTACAATATAGGATAGCAGTTCCGCCAGTTATTCCAATCGACTGGATAAAAAAATGGCATGGGAAACTTTGGTCGCACTTCAGCAGCGCGACGTTCGCGCGGCTGCAGCGCTTCTAACAGCGGCTAATTTGAACGCGCCCTTAGGCTCGATATGGAATGTTATTACTTACGTATGTTCTCTCTGCTGAAGTCTGATGCATGGCTAAGAGGTCGGCTGTCGCTGTCACTTCGTTTCTCATCTTCTGTAGACTCAGTCCGTGAGTTTCGTACTTGCAGCTGTGAATAAACAGACATAACTCCATTATTGTACACATTTAATAGCTAACATGGACCAAAAACGCCTGAGGACTGCCAATCTCCATACTGCAGATCGTAACTTTGAAAAAGGTCAAAATTCCGTCCTATATCCAGATGGCGCTGATCAATTGTTTGCAAGTAGTTTATATTATGTAAATGGACGTGGATATCAATTAATTCCTTTTTAATATGTAATTATAAGTCGACACTTTAACAAATATGCGCGCCAATAGATGGCATTGTGTGTTACAAACTAATTTATAAATTAACGCTTACTAGTAGAGGTAGATGGCGTTAATCCTCAACAATTTAAAGAATAGTCGGCATTATCCATAAAAATCTGTGCAATAAGCGCCATCTAGTTGGTTTGTTTGTTATCACTAGAAATTAGAGTAGCTTTGTAAATTGTGTGAAGAGTGTTGATAAATGATGTTCTACCCTTAATAAGCCACTTCTCAACACAAGGCTTTTTATGGCTCACGCTTATTTCGTTTTAATTAGTGTGATGAGATTTAAAACAGAGCCACAGGTGGCCTGATGTGTGATTGTTTTTTTAATTACTTTGGCAAAATGTGTTTATTTCCACGACTACAATCATCCTATACTTGATGGAGCGAGCTATGCTTGGGGTTTCTCTGATGGACCGAATTCCTAAGGAGGTCATACGTCACAGAACTAAAGTGACCGACATAGCTCACAAAATCAGTAAGCTTAAGTGGCAGTAGACCGGGGACCGGGCATGTCTGCAGGAGGGTTTTATTTATTTATTTATTTTGTACAACTTACACTTACAGTACTTATTGTAAGTCATAGTTACAAAAAAGGTGAGTCGATCATTGGCCAAAGATAGGATGCGGAATTTGGACCACAGAGCTTTGGGCGGTGACCGCCTCCAAATAGTAACCAGCGGATGTTAGAAATTTCGTTTCAGTGTTGCTGAACACGTCAATATCATTTGTTTTGCTTAAGAATTTACGGCTAGGGCTTCGAAGAATGGTGTCCGTCTTAGTCACTGTGCGGGTTAAATAAAAATTGAATAGAGGGTATTTGCGCTGACGAACGACGTTACGTGAGATTGGCGGGATAAAAAAAGGAATTTGAGCCAATAGAGGAGGGTTAATTATATATCCTCTTATTAGCGATCTGTATGATACCATGCCCAAAATAAAGGGTGTATGGTACATATAAGGATAGTACCCACAAAGTTCACTATATAAATATCTCAAAAATGATTTCTGGATTCGTGGAACATTGCTTTATAGAGTTTATTGTGGGGATTCCACACTGCCCCCGTAGCTTCCAATTTACTTCGAACAAAGGCGTTATATAAATTACAAATTGCCTGTCGATGGTCAAAAAACTTAACTACATAAGCCAAGACTTTTCCAAGCACTATTACATATATCAATAACATGATCATTAAATTTGAGTCCAGAATGGAATCTTACTCCCAAATCACGAACAGACTTCACACGGTTCAAGGTCGTGTCACCGAGGCTGTACTCAATGCGGATTGGATCTCTCCGGGAGTAAGACAGGGTTGATCGCCGATGGAGCAGACTTGTTCTGGAATGGCCACCACGTCAAGGAAAACGTAGTGTGGGATGCCCTGCGGCAAGATGGACGGACGATTTGAGCAAGGTGGCCGGCAGTGGCGGGATGCGGGCATTATTAGATTGGGAGAGTTGGGAGGCTTATGTCCATCAGTGGACGCGTGTAAGCTGATGATTGCATCATCCTACACAATTAATTACTAGTCAGACATCTCTAGTCAGCTGCCGGTACCTGGCTGAGTGAAGCTACGACAAGAAAAGTCGTTGAAAACCAAAGACAAAGATCCGACAAACAAGCGCGTAGAAAAACTCTTGAGGTCCGCTGGTTCGTTCCGTGTCTTAGTTGGCATAGCGTCGGGCACGATTTTCTAGAAGACGCTGGTTCGAATCCAGCCGGCGCGAAGGAATTTTATTCTAAGTGTTCGTTCGTCAAAGTCAAAGATTATTTATTCCATAGGTAAAATAAATTTACACTTGAAAACGTCACATTTAAGCTACTGCTCGTTCACTACGCTGACCTCCCTGAGAAGGAGCAAGAAACTCTAGCTATTGCTCTTTTCAAATAAAATGAAATACTATGGAATACACTTTGAATCAAATTTGTGTGGATTCTGGAGCCATGTCGTCTTTCCATACATCTTTATCTAACACGTAGTCTTCAATTTTGTAATATGATTTTTCGATCAAAATATTTTTAATGTAGTTTTTAAACTTAGGAAATGATAAACTTAATATATGCTCCGGAATCTTATTGCAAAAACGTATACAGTTCACCATAAAAAAGTTGTTTACCTTGGTTAAACGAAATCGTGGTACCATGAGTTTGGACTTAGCTCTAAGGTTAATATTATGGATATCTTCTTTCTTATTGAAATTATGTATATTTTTACGGGCATATAAAATATTTGAGTAAATGTACTGTGATGCCACAGTCATGATACCAGTTTCCTTAAACTTTTCTCTGAGAGAAACCCGAGAGCCTAGACGGTACACAGAACGAATCTCTCGTTTTTGCAATACAAATCGTTCATCTTTGTATTCATAATCATAAAAAAACGTTGTTTATGATGTTTCTAATATAGACTTGCGAGGTTGTTTGTATTTTACAAATAACCCTGTATAACATGTTTAAATGGTCAGTACTTTGTTCATTTCACACCCTGTTTACCGGACGTTGTTTATAATCTCAAACATACGTTTCCATTGTGACGCACGCGCATCACGAGTAAAGGAAATATTTAATGTGTAGGCCGGCGTTACTACACTCTTAGTAATTGGATATTTTCAAAACATTTACAGTATTTAATGGAAAACATTGTATAGGTCGTGATTCATGTTTTTTTCTTCTTACAGTGTCGAAGGTTCTTTAATTTAAAAACTGTTTTTAGAGGTATATACAGGATGTAATCGTTTAGTGTGCCCAGGCGATTGTTCCATAAATATAAGAAGATATGAAAAAGCTTTAAACTGATATGGAAAGTACGTTACCTAATAAGTAAATCGACATCAATAACTTTTTGAAAAAATATATTTTATCGAGTCGATATTTTATAAGACCGACTCAGTTTCATGTAAGAATCATTTCATTGTATAGGATGAAAAAAATCGAGACAGCAGAAGTATATAAAGTTGCTATCACAGTTTTTATTTATAGCTATGTCAGATCAACAAATGCGTTCAGATACGGAGTGAATTGAAATGATTCTTAACCCGAAAAATATTCGCTTTTAGTTATATAAAAGAAGCACACTTTATTCACTTTATATTTTTGTTAACTTGTTTATTGACATGGAGTAAATTTAATATTATTAAAAATAGGGATATAGGTCAACAGCTCTATATAGTTCACACGGAAATGAAAACAACAATAAAGTACGCTGTTCTAAATACAAATTCTTATAGACGTTAAATCTAATAATTAATGGGCGTTTTAAAAGTTTGAGTGGTCCGTACTTGCATTCTGTTTCTCATTTACGATCAAAAGGTAAAAAAAATAATTATTTGTATTCACAGACGTGATGATAAACAAAATGTAGGAATGAGTACCTTACAAACACTAGTAATCACGATATTTGATTTTTTTTAATGTAAAATATAGGTGCGCATTTGACCTCCATCTCACCTGATGGAAAGTGACGATGAGGTCGACCATGGAGCATGCACACTTAAATAATGCCTATTCACTGTCGCCTTGAAAAGGTCCAAGTTACATCGTTCAGGGAACAAGTCTGCAGGCAGGGAATTTCACTCCATAGCCGTTCGCCATATAAATGTGGAAGCGTAACGCTTCGTGCGAATCTTTGGAATATCCACAGCATAGGGGTGGAACCCAAGCCTACACCTAATCCCCCGGTGATGGAAAGGGGAAGGCGGAATTAAATCGTGTAATTCCATCGCACACTCTCCGTGATATATCTCTTAAGTTCAAGGCTCTGCAACTTCGTCTCCACTTATTCCGAGTCACCTATAAACCTCTTGCCACGGTTGTCAATTGAATCCAAAGTGGCCAGTTGATATGTAGCAGAGCCATCCCACAGGTGGCTGCAGTACTCCGTGTACGATCGGACTTGTGCTTGGCACACCTGAAGTAACTGTCCCGGTGTAAAGTAACGCCCTGGACATTTATAACAGATGAATACACTCGAAATCGTTAATTAAAATCTACTACTCTTTCTAAGGCAGATTTCACTGAGATGAATAAGTAAGAAACTCCAGGTTGTCCAGGAGTAAGTTGCTTTTTGCCAATAAACATTTGTGCACATTTTTTTTAGAGCCTATACTGTCCTATGTTTATTATTTACGATATTAATTTCGAATATATATAGAATGAGTCATTCTGGAAGAGTTGAATGGGTTCCAGTTACTTTTCATCCGGAAGACAGTGCGTTTTGGAATTCTTGCTCATCCATGTGCGTTTTCGCGCATTCTTTAACAAGAATCGGAGTAATGGCGGTATCCGACCACATCACTGTGATTCCCCCATAGGCCATAAATAAAAAAAAAATCATTGGCTTATCCCGGTTAGATCAACTCACTAAGTTAGTAACTAGTTAACAAGCTTCCAAAAACTATAAATGTCAATGTAATTAGGTCACGTTATCATTCACTTTTGTGCATCGGAAGTGAGCGCATCGCGAGACTAATTATCACCACGTGTGAGTCATCGAAACTTAATCACTTTGTTTTTGAGTGTCACTATTCCAAATCAAGTGTTTACGTGTTGTGAAAGCATGGAGATCCAAGAGCATGGTATGTACTTTTATTATCAATTTTTTTTAATTTTTTTTATGCATATTTTTTTTTATATAATTTTTTTATTGAAGGCAGTTTTTTGGTGAAAATTTTTGGCATAACTTAATTTCCTTTAGACCTACAACTTTTGGCTGCGCTGAGCTGCACCTGAGGTATATGGTTTTTGAATAAGGAGTATGTCCTTATTAAGAGCTATAAGTTTCATTTGCATCTTGCTGCCTCTTCTTGGCTTAAAGGGGTGTCAAATTATGCATGTCCATAGTATTGAATTTTAATTTTTTTTTAAGTTCAGCTTTCATATTGTTTTAGGTACATTTTTCAAATGTTCTGTATCGAGGATGACAATTTTTGATATTTGGCACTCTAAAGTGGGTAATCCAAATGAAAAAATGCAACACGTCCTGAGCACTTTGACCGAAACATCATCCCTTTCTGACGACATCGAAAATATTGATTTAGAGACTTTAAGCCTTAAAATTAAGAATATTTGTAAACGAATTTCCCACTACTGGGCAAAGTCGAATCGTACTAGATCTAAATTCTTAGAAAAATATTCAGATTGGCTGCATGTCGTTGAAAATATTGATGTACAGCGAACTGAGTTACGTGTATCTCAGAGCTTTGACGAAGTTAAACCATCAACTTCTTCATCGCATGGCCGTCCGAGAATTAACTTTGACGACACCAGTAAACGTACAAAAAGGAGAAGATGCCAATCTTAGTTTGTCTAACCAAGACCCTTCTCTTGTACAGTCATTGCTCAATGCGTCCGATAGCTTGTCTTGTCCTGAAATCGATTCTAGCGAAGTTTTATCGCTCATTGTTGAAGCTCAGTTAACTCGACATCAATATATATTAGTAAAGAAATTTATAGACAATAAGTTTTCAAAAACCATTTTCCCATCTTACCAAAGTGTCGTGGAATCTAAAAAACACTGTTATCCTTCAGATATTACTGTTACAGAATCATCCGCCGAAGTCGAACTTCAAAGTTTATTAGATCATACTGCCAATCGGATTCTCAAGTCTCAAAAAGATGTTTTGGATAGTGTACCTAATGAGTCTCTAGATAAGATATCTTTGATAGGGAAATGGGGTTTCGATGGCAGTACAGGGCATTCAGAATATAAACAGTGTTTTTCTGACTCCACTCTTGAAGACAGTAGCCTGTTTGTTACTTCGTATGTGCCACTTCAGCTTGTTTTGACAACAGATAACAAAGAAAATTCAGTAGTTTTGTGGAAAAATCCTCGTCCTTCATCAACTCGATACTGTCGTCCTATACGCCTCCGATATTTGAAGGAATCGACTGCAGTGTCAGTCGAGGAAGAAGCTCATTTTAAAGATAAAATAAGGAACTTGCAGCCTACTGTTTTCAAGGAAGAAGATCGCGAATATCGCATTACTCATTGTTTGCAACTTACTATGGTAGATGGTAAAGTGTGTAATGCACTTAGTGGTGTTTCTTCATCAAAATGTTTTATTTGTAACGCCTTGCCCAGTGAAATGAACAAAATTGACGAATGTTTAAATAAGGAAGTCGATGAGAGTAAATATGAATTTGGTTTATCACCTCTTCACGCGTTAATACGTTTTTTTGAATATTTTGTTCATGTCGCGTACAAGTTAGATGTTAGGAAATGGCAAGCTAGGTCCGCTAATGACAAAATGCTTGTTGCTGCAAAAAAATCATATGTTCAGACTCAATTTAGAGAAAGATTAGGGCTTATAGTGGATAAGCCTAAAAGTGGCGGAAGCGGAACATCAAACGATGGTAATACAGCCAGGCGGTTTTTCTCGAATTCAGAAATTTCCGCTGAAATTACTGGGATCAAGAAGGATCTCCTAGATCGTTGCTGGATCATCCTTCAATGTTTAAATTCGGGATATAATATTAATAAGACGAACTTCGAAGAGTTCGCTTTAGAGACGGCTCGGCAGTTAGTTGCCGAGTATCCGTGGTATAACATGCCTGCTTCCGTTCACAAAGTTCTAATTCATGGTGCTAATGTTATAGATTACGGTTTGTTGTCAATCGGAGAGTTGTCTGAAGAAGCAGCTGAAGCGACTAACAAATACATCAAGTCTTTTAGAAAAAATCATACGCGTAAAATGAGTCGCATTGTGACCAACACAGATTTAGTAAATAGGCTGCTTCTTCATTCAGATCCCTTCATAACAGGTCTACGAAAGTTACCTGTTAAAAAAAAAGGTGTACTGTCAAAAGCTGTATTAGACTTGTTATGTATTTAAAGTTAATATTGTTGAGATTTAATGTATTTTGGTATAATTTGTGTTTTGTTTGTATTTTGTAAAATGAACTTTTTTATGTATTTTTATTGTTTTAATTTATTCATTTGTGGTTATTGTTAATACAAATAATCATTATTTACACAGTTTTACCATTAAAAGTCGCAGTATAAAATGTTTTAGATACATCGTCTAAAAACAAAATTACTGCGAGACATTTTTACACCTAAATATTGTCAAATATTTTTTAAAATGTATAATTTTATTAATTTACGTTTACCTAATCATATTTTAACGTAATAAAATAAAAAAATAATAATAATTTCGGAGTTACGTATTTATGACCGCCTTAGTATGGAGCGTGAATCACCGTGCACATGTTGCGCGCGCATTCTGCAATAGTCGAGTGCAAACGACGGCAGTCGGGCGCAGCTGAGAAAATTCCGTGAAATGCACGAGTATTCCAGATGTTTTAAATTGCGTGCAAATATAAGCATTAGTTCTTAAACGTACGAGTGCAATTCGCGTCGATGCAATCCGTCAGGCGTGAACGTACTTTTTAGCGGTAATTTTTTTAGAGTATTAGCCAGTCTCCACTTCGCTTGGGCCCAATCAGCGTGGCGGACTATGGCCAAAAACCCTCGCCTGAGGGGAGATCCGTGTCTAGCAGTGGGACGGGTAAATGGGCTGATTTAATAGATGATACACGCTTCAATTATTTTTTTTATTTATTTTGTCTTTCATTCTGACAACGGGTCCATAAATCGGTCAGTTACAGTTTTCTGAGGCCACTCAGAAAACTGTATTAGTAAAAAGAAAAAAAAATATATACATAACAGAATGTTAATGCTTTTTGTTCTAAAGAACTATTGTTATACATTTTGAAGAACAAGGACCACGATATGAAATTGCGTATATATAATATACATATAGCTATATTTGTCCTTTAATCATCGTCGCGAAAACGATGAAACAAAAAATGATAAAGCTATATTAAATTTTTTTTTTCATATCGTTTCTCGCGCGTAAGAATTAAAATTACTGTGCAGAACTGTCAAAATGTTTTTAAAATCAGCTGTTACCTTGCAGCCATGTTTGGCACTGTGTTAATCTTTTGCAGTCATTAGTCACGGGCGGCGCTCGCGATGGCATAAAAATGTGACATCACGTGCTCGCCATGTTGGCTATTGTGATAAAATTTTAAAATTTATCGTTCGAATTTGAGAGCAAAAAGTGGATATAATAGCTTTATCGAGGCGGCATACTACGGGAGAACGTGATTGTTTGTCAAATATATCAAAGACGCAAATACAAAATAGCCATGTAAAGTGCCACCATAACAAGAACCTGAAAGAAGGTCATCAAGATGGGAGTTGGATAATAAAACACACTCACCAGTAATGGTTTTGGCGCACACCAGTAACCGTTGGAGATGTCCCACCGCGAACATTTGACTAATGTGAGCCACATAGACATACTGTTCTTCAACTTTCACATTTATGTTTGCACTGCTTACTTTTCTTTATATAAATTGTACACTATTGTTTAAAAACAGTTTCGTAGAGCTAGGAAGAAGATATATATATATTCTGATTAGAAGAGCTCAAGGCTACTTCTCTCTCTGTCTCTCTCTCTCTCTCTATAATTACCGGAAAAAAAAATCGTGTATTTTCAAATATATTTAAGCTAATCAATTACATATCTGATAGGTGTCGCAAAATAAGATATTTAAGTTCTCTTGATAACCGTCATACGGTCCCTTTTTTAAATTTCAAATATCGAAGCAATAAAATGTCAATTTTAAAAACTAACCTAACTAACCTATCGGCTTTTCATAGCGGCCATGTTGTTGAGGCTGCCTTTGTCAAATCTGTTGTTTATTTTTCAGTCACTAAAGGTAAGTTACAGCGTCGAGCAATACGTGCAAATGATAAAAAAAAATCAAAATGAGTGTTCTATTGCGGTAACAATGCGCGCGTAAAAGACTGCTTCGGGATCTCGTGAACGCTCACGAACAACCCTCCTCAACAAAATGGCCGCTACGAACTGTCAAATGTACCCGCCGCTCTTGATGGAAAATCCTATTCTTAAAAAAGTGACCCCATAAGAAAGATTTTATTGAGAAATGAAAAAGAGGCTTATCGGTCACTCGGATGTAGCAGAGGCGAAGCTGCAGAGCAGGTATAAGTTTATGTACGAAACAAATAAATACTATTATTATATCGAGTTCTTAGGTTTTCGCGATTGTTATACATAGGAATGAAACTATTTTTCCGGATTTAAATCGCGTATATTTGTTTTTTCAAACAAACCGACGTTTCGGGCCCTTTACAGGTCCCATGGTCACGGTTGACTATTATTATAGTCATGTGTGACCATCCCGCGAATGCTGCAATGGCGTCAAAGCCGAGTACATTAACAAATCATTAATCTAATATTCTATTAGATTAATGATTTGTTAATGTACCTCCCTTCCCTATTTTTAATTTTAATTTTTGGTTTATAAGTTTCTTTTAATGTATATGGGTTTTGCGAAACCGTTAGTGAATAGAGTTAAGTAAACAAATAAATTAAAGTTGCCCTCTTTGGTGACTTTACGTCATAGGATGTCACTTTCACTTTCAGGTATTTATTTTTTAAATAAAGATCAAAGAAATTCAAATAACTTATTGCAATTGAATGGTGAAACTTTTGATGGTCAATTGTTTGTACAGGAGCAGTAGAGCTCTTTGTTAAGGAAATCGTTCAGAGAAGTACCGCCACCTTACCTATTTCTGCCGGCAACCTCTAAGGGTGGTAAATAAGGGGATGAATCCGGTTAATCGATTGTAATAAAATTTGACAAGTATAGATGTAGGTAATTCCAAAGACTTTTGAGCGCATCTGTGAGAAATCTATAAAAGTTTTTTTCTTCTACTTACCATTAATTTTGACTTTTCGTTACAAAAAATTAACCAATGAAACATATTTATTTGAAAATGTTAAATAACATGTCCACTGATTTTGCAAATACACGTCATTTTCCTCGCACCGCTTAATCTCCGGAAACGATGATAAATCTGACATTTATTTACGCATTCCTGTGCAGACGCAACGTCTGCGGGCTTGCACGACTCCAAATAGATTGTCGACACTCCCACTCGTATTGTGGTGATTCTTTGCGTTTATTTTCGTATTACATTTTATCATCATTTAATAATTTTACTGCGTCGTTATCTTTGTTTTTTCTTCATCATCAATTCAATACAAGGTCAGGTTATAAGTGCGCAACACTGGTCCAACTGCTCAAATGGCTTTAAATGATTTCGCATAACGGTGCAAGTCAATCACTTTGAAAAAAATATAAAGTAACATTGGGGATGTACACTGATTAATATACGGTGTGAAAACACGACTCCTAAAATTTTTCACGACAGAAAAAAAACGTTTTTGAAAAAAAAAAAAGTTGTTGAACATGTCCCTTGAGTAGGGAACCCAGTATTCCTCCCATGAGGCTGACATAGTCACCCAAGGTGGCTAAAGTCTCAATAAAAGATAGATAAAAAAAAAAACTTTTAACAGGGTAAATAAAATGGAAGTAAATTTAGGAAATGAAACTGTTTTTACGGATTTAAATCGCGTGTATTTGTTTTTTCAAACAAACCGACGTTTCGGGCTCTTTACAGGTCCCATGGTCACGGTTGACTCGAGTTAAAGTGTGGAAGTAAATTAATTTCGAACCGCGAACCCAGTGAAGGTGAAATCATGCAAAATAGGGAATATTTTGTTCATGCAGTTAATTATCCCACCCTTCCTCCATCCGACTCTCTTAACATTAAGAGAGTGGGATACCAAAAAAAGTTTAGATGAAGGTACACAACCAATTGTTTGAATAATCACTGAAATAAAATTTGTGAGATTACAATAATATCGACTCTGTGTGACATCGTAATCAAGGCATTTTATTGCATTGCATTGGGTTGCATCGCTACACTTGCGATCTATGAGCGACCTATAAATCCCAAGTGTAGCGATGCAATCGTGCGTTTTTATCGATGCAGTCGAGGTCTTAAAATCGCGCGTGTGTGTAAAGGTAGACCATTAGCGACTGCATCGCTACTGCATCGCGTTTGCATCGCATTTGCATAGCTGTTAAAAGTAGTCGTGTGAATCGCTCTTAAATTGCACCCTTAACCCTTCAAAACTAGAACTCAATAATGCTCACATTAATGTTCGGCGGCAGAAATAGGTAAGGTGGCAGTACTTCCCTAGACGAACTCCTTCACAAGAAACTCTACTGCTAGTAAATCCTCTAATGGTCACGGTAGACCGAGATTATAAAGTCGTTAATCAGTTAGGTCTAATACACACCACTAATAGATGTCACGGGTTATAACTTACAAACTCAAGTCATGAGACCTGTATATAACTGAAATCAACTCATTTATTCATAGAGTGCTCCCCATGAATACTGGTAAAAAAATGTGGCGCCACTATTTGTTATTTCAGTTAATTTCCGTAAATAATAATAACGCACACACTCATATCGCACTGCTATTACAATAGTGTTATAACTCAAAATATGTGATATTCAAGATTATACTATTGCTGTACGTAAAATTTCATTCTCTACACGGCAATAAAACCGTCGTTAGAATATTGTGAAAACAATTAAAACATAATATCGACTTAACTCAAAATGAGGCAAATTTTTCGTGAGCTAGTTCTGGACAAAACAGTCCTTACTCAAAAATATTACATTATTTTTTCCTTTGTATTTGTAAATATATTTGGCAAGTAGGAAATTATGTAGATGTCTGTAATAAACTTTAACTTATACATATATTTTAATAACCTTCCACAAGAAACGAGTAATTCGTTTTTTTATTGAACTCCATCTTATTCTATTTAAAACCGATATTTGACAGTAGTCAACAGAAGACAAGTATGTCACTTAGCCACGTTTTGTTAAGGGACGGTAGAATAAATACATTAGATTACATTAGATAAAAGTTCACCAAAAATATGCAATTTACTAATAAATACAAATTAGCTCAAAACATAACACTTTAAAATCTACCTCTATATTTTCGATAAGTCCCATCACTGACTTTTTCTGTCGTACGTAACTTTAACATGTTAAGTTGTAAAAATAAATATTAATAATATTCCCAAAATCCAACAGTTATATATTAATAATTTGTGGTTTCAATGACCGATGACCGTAAGTTAATGGATAGTAACGAAAATAATTATTGTTTTGTGATGTTTAAATAAATATAATTTGTAGGACGCTGCTACAAATTTACGTCTACACAGAGGCGGCCGCGGACCGATCGACGCGAGGCCGCCACGCGTTTCAATGTGGCAGGATTCACATGAACTCAGACGGTGTGGTTAGAGCATAATCAAGCTAAATTTTACGGAGTGCAATACTGTTTACTTCTTGACATATTTCTTTGATGCTTAAATTATAACACAAATCTTTTGATCTTTTCTTATAATATGAAAATGTATTTTTTATTATATTATGATTGTAATAATGTACATACTTGTATATGATCACTAGGGGTCGTATTCTAGAACTCTACTCAATGCTCAATTCTTTATAAGTTTTATATGTCGAGTTCTTAGGTTTTCGCGATTGTTACACATAGGAAATGAAATTATTTTTCCGGATTTAAATCGCGTATATTTGTTTTTTCAAACAAACCGACGTTTCGTCTTATATTGGACAAACAAAGCGAAGTATTTGTACCCGCGTCAAAGAATATATAGCTGATGTCAAACATCGTCGCGTAAACAAGTCTGCAGTTTGCGAGCATGTCATGGACAAACCTACACATTCAATGAAGTCTGACAAACCCCAGATCCTTGCCAAAGAATTCCGTTATCTACCCAGGATGCTGCGAGAGGCCATTGAAATTAAAAAGATCCAGTATTTCCTCTAATGAATAATCCCAAACAGACATAAGACTGCAGTACTAATTAATATGTTTTAGTTTATTCTAATTTCTATTATTAATTAATAATAAATTGAACTTAATAAAAGTTCATTCAATAAAATAATTAGTAAAACTTAATGTAGCGTAAATTGGAATGTTTTCTTTGTAAAATTAAAAATAATGTATTTAATTAATAACTATTGTAACTATAGTGAAAAAATAAGGTGGTTTACATCAATATTAGACATAACTGGTTGAAGACTGTACCACCTCAGTCAACCGTGACCATTGGAAAAATAGTTTCATTTCCTACGTTTTATATGTCTATAATTTCACCAACGCCCCTTTCTTTCAAACCTGGATCGCAGTAATGCTCACATTACTGCTTGGCGGTAGAAAAAGGTAAGGTGGCAGTACTTCCCTGGACGAACTCTTCCACAAGGAGCTCTACAGCTATTACTGAATAAGCTGGATTTATTTGAAATAAGAACTAATATTCTCTACTTGGCCTCTTTTCCTTTTTTCTTTTGTGATATATGTATGTATTGTTTTGACAGAATAATTGACTTAAGTTATAGAGTTCTGTTAAAAAACCGTGTATAAGAAACAACTTCTGAGTAAACTTTCTCCACTGTCGACTTCACCTTTTAATGAATTAATTTATTGAAAGATACACATACGTTTCCTAAAAAAGGTGCCGCTACAGCACTAAAAATTTAGAGATAACCAAAGAAATAAAAAAAAACAATATTTTTTTTATAACAGCAAGCGACGGGACGAACAAGTCCTTGCGCCTGGTGGTAAGTGGCACGCCTATTCATAACAGTTACAGTGTCACTCAGAGCTTTAAATCGTAAAGATATAAGACAAGTTGACAAGTCCCACGTGCCTGTACTTTCATACATTACTGCTTGGCGGCAGTAATAAGTAAGATGGCAATACTCAGTGGACGATCTCTTTCACAAGGAGGTCAATAATTAGGGATGTACAGATAAAAAAAAATTGCTTGCACATACGAATAAACTGCTTAGTGTTTGTTATAAGAAAGATGTCTTTGAATTAAGTTATTCTATGACTGCATGAGTCTGTTCAAGGGAGCATTACTTTCCTACATATTCAATATCTTGACTCAACATCGTAAATTTACTCAAGAGAGAAGCTTTTTTAATTGAAATTAAAACGCAAAGGTATATGTACTCAAGAAAGCGAGTTCTCTGATGTAGTGTTTACAAAGCGGTACAATAATGCGTTTTTTATTTGTTTATGTGATGAACGTTTTTGTAGCTAAGCGAGTGTATTCCCATCACTGTAATCCCATAGTACCAACAACAAAAAAAAAATCTGTTTTAAACTACAGGATACAAAACAACTAGGTTCACTGGCTGGTTTACTATTAAGGTACACTGTTCCAAACCAGCAAGAAATACAAGTTTCTTTATCTTACATCAACTAATTTCTAGTTGCAAATTTGTTTCCAAGTGTATGGTATAAAACTCAGAAAATGTATCACAAGTTTTTTTTAAGAACACATCTTGCTTTTTAAATTGGTACTGCATTTAAAAACTTCAAAATGAAATACTACTTTTTTGAAACTGTAAAAAGTTATAGTAGTTATAGTTGCACTTCACTAAAATATTAAGTTTATTATTTTTAATGGCGCCTTTATGTGTCACGAGACGACGCGATCGCGCGGTCGGTCGATCCGGCAAGCACTGGACACTTGGATATTTCAGCGATCTCAAAACGTGGGCTGTGACGCAGTTCAATTAACAAATATAGTAATTGAACTCATTCATTACTTTCAGCTACAGTTTTAAAGTGCGAGTGCATGTGTTAAATTTCCACCAGAATTATAATCTTGAGGCGACAATGGGCAGACCACAAATCTAGCAGATTTGGCAGCAAATACTACCACCTTACCTATTTCTGCCGCCAAGCAGTACCTAACTGTAAGCTTTAATGCGTTCCAGCTTTGAAGGGTGCTGGTGAAATTACAAGCACATGAGACTTGTCAATTTATGTCTCAGATTGACGGGCGCACTGGCAATGTTCCTCAGATCTTTGCGATTTAAAGTGAGTGAAAGTTTTGTGAGTGGTGGCATTGCAACTGTTACGGACAGACGTGTCGCTTACCACGAACCGTACAACTCGGTCATCCCGTCACTTCGTGTCATAAAAAAATGTTTGAGGGCCACAGTTCGCCAATTATGATCCAGTATGGGTTAGGGACTTGATACGTTTCACAAGGGTAGTTTCTTCGATTAGCAGATTTTATCAATGTATTACTACCAAACATTCGTAATGTACCAAAATAATTTAGAAATAAAGTCATAGATATATGCCACGGGTCGACGTCTCAATCTCGAAGTAACCTTTATCCCAACTGAATACAAATGTCTCATTATACATAGATCAAAAGTGTCTAGGGATCAAGCACGTTTTTACCAATTACTGAAAATCAGGTTTTTTTTTACATCGATTTTTTTTGGTGAATTTTATAATTCGGATTTGAAAATGGAATTGACTAAAAAATAATAATTGGTGTTAAAAAAATTGATTAAGAAACCTGATTTTCAGTAATTAACAAAAACGTTGATCCCTCGACTGTTTTGACGTGTGTATTTAAACAGCTAAATTATATTTTTAATTCTTCTTTTCTAGTAATATTAAATTTTTATTGAACATCATGATGTTTTTACTATCAATGATATTTAAACCCAATATAAACATCGGTAACAAGCATAAAAGAACAATTTGTAATATTTATCTAAGACAGAACGATAGTCAATTGAATTTTTCGTGTTTGTTCAACCTTATTTTTTTGCTTGACAAAAATTTGACAGAGAATTACTAGAAACAAAATGTTTGAACGGCAACCACGAGCACAAAAAACAGAAACCATTGCTCGTCCGACTCTACTGCTTTTAATAGTGTGTGTTACCTTACTGAACCAATGCGTATACCATGCGAATCTCAGCAACATTTGTGGTGCGTTAACGCAAAATAAACATAATACTTGTCATAATTAATTTCTCATAAAACGTATTCCGAGTACACAGAAAATTATTAGTGCAACAAAAACATCCGGCATATGTATTAATATCGATTTTGGCATAAAGTAGATAAATATCATGAACAATTTTATACAATGTAACAAAGAGATCCGGCCATAACGTCTCGTCCTCATTAAATCGACTGCCGCAACAAACAGTATCGAAACCGCAAAATCTAAATTTTTTTTATTGCATCAAATGTAAGGGTATATGATATACTATTAGAAAAATATACAGTTTGCTCAAAAAAATTATATTAAGGGAAGTTTTAAATTTAATACTATCGGTACTTCACACTATAAGCGAAGAACATTATCGAATAAGGTACAATCGATACTGTTCTAAAGCGACGGCGTGCGCGCACAGATCGTAACTGACCGAATCGTCAGTATTCGCCGCGATGCGATGTGAGAGAGTGAGAATGTCTCTTTCGTTTACTTTAGCTTGTTTTAGTTACTTATTTTTTGTTTTGCTCTTTGTTTCTTTAAATCGGAGTTTAAAAATGAATAGCCGACCTCGGCTATTCATTTCGGACCACATATCTACCTAGATATGTGGTTAATTTCGTTATAAAACATAAACAACAACGTCACGGTGAAACCACGTCTAACGAAAAATATTATAATTAACTCGGTAAGTAGTTATAATTTTGTTACATCGCTTCATAATATTAAAAATAAATTATGTATATTCACTTATGTAACTAGTTCCTAAATATTTTTAAAATAATTAGTTCTTTGTGTCGTTTTTTTCTTATCCAAGTGACCAGATGGCTGGTTAGACAAGAAAAACTATCGAAAAGGGGAGGTTCGATAGTGTTCTAGGTGTATATAATTTTGACAAAGTTGCAACTGGCACTTCCGATAGTATACGTGTTTATTTCTAGTCTTAGAGCTATCGAATGTACTACTTTCCATGGTGTTTTATGGAAAACATCTATCGAGTCTACCAGTTACAATATTGTTTTACGCTAGATACTTCGTAAATTGGCAGATTCGATTTTTTAAGTGTTTAATTCTGAGTGTAAAATAGCAAATAGGTGGTTTGCACTAATATTAGACGTAACTGGTTGACGACTTTACCATCTCAGTCAGCCGTGATCATGGGACCTGTAAAGAGCCTGAAACCTTTGTTTGAAAAATAAATATAGGTACACAATTTATTCTGATTTCATTTATTTTTTTAGTTACTATTAAATATGTCTTTTTTAGAATCTCCTGTGCGTCAACAATTATACTGAAGAAGAATTCAAATTTCTAAATGATATTTACGATGACGTCTTTTCCGCTTGGTCTACAGAGGGTGACAAGATATGTGATGGTCTGATAAATGATTTCCACAGCTTTTAGTAGCCTAATAATTTGACCTAGCACCTCTCAAGCAGAGGCCGTGGGTTCGAATCCGGACTCGCATCTCTGAGTTTTTCAGAATTTATGTGCGAAATTTCGTTCGAAATTTACCATGAGCATTCCGGTTCAAGGAAAAACATCGTAATGAAACCTGCACGTCGAAGAAGGTTCACAAAACTCGGAAAACGTGTGAAGTCCCCAACCGCATTGGTCTATGGTCTGAACCTTTGCATGAGAGGAAATATGACTATGGTCTAAATCTTTGCCTGAGAGGAAACCCATGCCCAGCAGTGGGTCGTATAAAAAGGTTGATAATGATGATGAAACCCTACTGAAGAGCAGGTGTTGACTTATGACAAGCACATTTCAAACAAGGAAACCGCACGAAAATCTAAAGCACAAGTTATGTAAGATTTACATGATGGCAATTAAAACTGCATCAAAAATAGTATACGCAACATACGATTTCCAAAAATTTCTCAATTCCGGTGAAGTGTCTCTCTTTTATTTTAAAAGCACGTTGTCACTGATGCATTTTACTATTTGCGATACTCGGGTTAGAGGACCACACAATATTGGCAAACTTGGAGCACGACGCAAACTACCAACCGCTAGCTGTTTATTAGATTTCGTTAAATAAAATATAACTAATGATGCAGTAGACATAGAATTTTGGTCCGACAACTGTTCTGGGCAAAGTCGCAAAAGTGATATATAGCCATTACATGTATTACAGTAATAAATATAATATCGACATCACCGAAACACGAAATAAAAAAAAAATAAAACAAAAGCTATATAAATATTACAAAAACCCGTGGGTTTTTGTAATATTTATATAGCTTTCCTAATGTAAAAGATTGACAAATTAATTTTATGTAATAAATATCTTATTAAGAAATTAAACTATTTTTTTTCGGATCTAAGTCGCGTATATTTATTTTTTCAAATAAACTAAAGTTTCGGGCCCTTTACAGGGCCGGTACCTAACATCAGTCGTGACTATGAGACATGTAAAGGGCCCGAAACGTTAGTTTGTTTGAAAAAACAAATACAGGCGATTGAGATCCCAAAAAAAATAGTTTCATTTCCTAAGTGTAACAATCGCGAAAACTTAAGAACTCGATAAACACCTTATTGTTTCACTAACAAGTAAGTAACAATTAGCAGCAGTAGAGCTCCTTGTGAAAGAGTTCGTCCAGGGATGTTCCACCTTCACTATTTGTGCCGTCAAGTAGTAATGTGAGCATTATTGCGTTCCGGTTTTGAAGGGTTCTGGTGAAATTACAGGTACATGGGACTTGTCAATTATGTCTAAGGGTGACAGGCGCAGTAGCAGTGGCCCTCAGATGTTTGCGATTTAAAGCTCTAGTGGCACTGCAACTGTTATGGGTAGGCGTGTAGCTTACCATCAGGCGCAAGACTTGTTCGTCCCGTCACTTGATATTATATATAAAAAAATAACAAGACTGAAATTTGTCATGTTACTTATTTTTTCGATTTTAGGTTACAAAGTAAAAAAAAATATTTACATAAAAAGATTCAAAGAACTCCTGCTACTGTACAAAAGTTCATATAAGATATTATAGTTAAAAGTTACTTTAATTTGTCTTTGTTACTCGTAATGAATTCCATACAAAAAATGGATTTATTTCATAATTAATGAATATACGTTAGTAAATTAGTGTTCGGTTTTGGTATCCTCTTCTCTTTCAGACCGTAAATTACTTGGTATAAATAATCGAAAGTGTTAAACTTTTATCGATTCTGTAAAAACTGACAATGAAAAGTACCGAAACTGGTAGATTCAATATTTGTTCAAATTTTACAAGCCCTGAATACTAACGAATCTACCACTTTCGATTAATTTCTAGCAAATTCTAACAAAGTAAACTATTGAAAGTGAAATATCTAGAAAAATACATAACATTTTTAAATCATGCTAAGGTCTAAGAAAACACATAAAATTAGCTATCATAATTGGGTGTCACTTTAAAACTTATTATTCTAAGTTAAAATATAACTTCAAACTGGTCTACTGTAAAGTATGCATTTTGTAGTTTCGATACTGTACGTTGCAGCAGTCGAAATGTCGTATGAGATGTCGTAACTTAGTAAGATGTACGACATTATTCAGCTTTCAAATTAGAAATTCTCCACTAATCATAAAAAATCATATCATATAATAAGTATGAAATAACAAAATATTATTTCGAATCTTGAAGTAACGGGACGGCGACGTGCGCCTGGTGGTAAGCGACAGGCCTATTCATAACAGATGCACTCAGAGCTTTAGATCTTAGGGGCACTGCCACTGCGCCCGTCACCTTGAGACTAAAGTTGACAAGTCCCAAGTGCCTGTAATTTCACCAACACCCTTCTAAATCTTGCAAGTTCTAAGAAGGAGCCAACGTGTAGCCCACGTGGTCTTACAATGCCATACTATAGTAGTCAAAAAATATCTTTGTTACAGTTAACTGTCTTGTCGAGATTCGTTTATGTTTTTCATCAAACGTAAAAGCTTCATTGAAAATGTTGGTCAAGGACTGCTATTATTACAATTACGTTGTTTTGATTAACTAATATACGTTAATATTGAATTTGGCCATGGTGAGGTATGAAGTGTGTTTTGTAGCTGATTGTAGGAATGTGAATTGGAGCTGCGTGATGTCATCCTCAAGCTATTAACCGCGTGCGCATTTGACCTCTATCTCAACTGATGGACAGTGACGATGAGGTCGACGATGGAGCGTGCACACCTAAATAAAGCACTCTCGCCTCGAAAAGGCCCACGTTATAACGTTCAGGGAACAAGTCTGCAGGCACGGAATTCCACTCCATAGGAGTTCGCCATATAAATGTGGAAGGGTAACTCTTCGTGTAAACCTTTGGAATATCCAAAACACAGGAGTGAAACTATACTATATACTACCTCACCACGAATTCAAATTTTGCAAAATGAACCGTATTAGTAGGGATTAATACGGTTCATTTTGCTTGGGTCGAGCGGCAGGGACGCTGGCTTTATGCAGAATTTATTTTTTTACAAACGAAATTAAAGCTATTTGAAAAAAAATGTGTTCTATTTAGTTCAGTTGATATTGAAAAAATTAAATTAAATAACGCACACACTCAACACAACCCCGCACTAGGGAAACCCTGTGTCGCGGGTGCCATGGACACACACATAGACAACCACAAATTACACCCAAACTCACGAGAAAAATAATTGTAGGCCATACAAATATTTCTCCCGGCCCGGGAATCGAACCTGGGACCTCGGCGTGGCAGTCCGGGATGGTAACCGTTCGGCCACGGAGTCAGTTAAATCATTCGTAATATGTAAAGTACTGAATAAAGCGAATTTTCTAGGAGTTTCTTTTTTTGAAAAAATTTTCACGATACACAAATGGGAATCGTGTTTTCACACGATATCATTGACTTACAAATAAATGGACGACGGGTCTAATACAAAAACCACGAAAAAAATGTCCCAAGTCAACCTATTTAAACGTAGTGACATGTAAAGGAATATGAAAAAGCTAAAACGTTGAATTCAAATTGTAATGTCATCGCAGTACTGTCTAATTTTGCTTGCTTCGCTGTCAGTCGAACAAACGAAGACTAAAGCGTGAATGACGCTCTGTATACGATTTTAACGCCCTATACGTTCGGACACTTTTTAGCGCGGACCCGACGTCCATATAATTGTAAGTCAATGCACGATACAGTAATGGATGTATATTCTCAATTTTACTATATATTTTTCAACACTTTCATTGTTACGTGGAATCAACCAAAGCCATTTGTGGTTGTAAAATTCTTAATGTATCAAAAGTGTTGTACAAATTGATATTAATATATAATTACGATACTAATCGTTACTTCTACGATTTGTCGAAATAAGCGGACATTATAGATTAACCATTACGATAAAAGATTAAGAAAACACGTAAATCCTTTGTAAAGATATGTTTTCAACAACAAATTCTTTTTATCTTAAAACGTATATCGTTTTATCTCAATATAGAAATCGGATGACTTATAGGTTTATTTTCGCGTGCTCTTCATTTAACATCGTACCATATTGTCCAAAGTTTATTGAATTAATTAATTATTTTGCTTATCTTGCTTCCCTTGGGTAACATTAGCGGACGAAACTATATTTTATAACGACGATTTAGTCGTAGCGCCATCTATGAGAAATGTATGAAAGTATTTCGTCACCCAGTTAGGTACCTTTGCAGCTACCAGCCCTGACTAGAGATGTCCATATTAACTGTAATTAAATTTTTATTGAATGCCAATGTTTCACCATCATGATATTCAATTATTTTATGCGAAATTACTCCACTAGTTTGTTATAATTATTAATACAAAGATTCGGCCGGATTCCAACCGACGTCTCCAAGCAAACCGTGTCAGACGCTGTACCAACTCAGCTACAGAACGAACCAGCGGACCTTACATTTAAGAATTTTATTATTTTATTTTATTATATTATTTTTAAGATTTTTTTCTAAGTGTTTGATCTTTATATTAATGCAATAAATAATTACACAATAATTTTTAAGCAGCGCACAATACTATGATCGAAATTATTGTACAATGTAATAATATAAAAAAAGCAACTTGATTAACGGAATTGATCTGGTTCACACTAACTATTGCCCATAAGCTCTATGGAACTGTCTAGTATCTTTACATTTTCTTAGAAATTTAATATAAAATGTAGTTTAGTCAGTGTTTGTGTAGCTTGTACGCGAGAAATGACTTTTTGGGAACGCCCAAGAAATATGATTATACTTTTTTAATAAATCACATTGATATTATTTGAAGATATAGAATATCAGCGATCAAACATTACTAAGCTATTTAATGTATTGATAACGATAACTGAATCCACTTAGGCGTAAAATTATTTCGAGCAACTGTACTGATAATAATTACAAAAATAAGGAAATCTACGTGCGCAAAATTGAAGCCTTCCCAGTCTCAAAACAGTTGTTTGCAAGCGGAGATTGAAGCTAGATTCTTTTTTGAAAAAATCTTTTGCTTATAATGCAAATATGAAGTTACCTTTTAACGCCATTGGTTGAAAAGAGCTCCACTATTTACTTCCGCTGCCTGCACGCAAAAAGGACCCTTAAGGTGGCAACTTATTAACTTTTGCTGACAGAACGTGCGTGCTTGCGTTTATATGTGTACCATGTATATAGTGTTATAAATATGTTAATATTTATATAGGAATGTATGGGTGTGCTAATATATGTTTGCTTTCATGACCATACCAGTCACCAGAAGGCAAAAGGGACTGGGCAACCTTCTTTACAACTGTGATCAAACAAAAGCAATAATCTCAGGTATTATGCGCAGACGCGTTTGTTTCTACCACAACGTAGTTTTATACGTACGTATTACTATCGTAGTTTAGCCATCGTAAAACGTGTTTCAGTGCCGTGCTATAAAATATGGTATTTATAAGTTTAGTTTACTACAGGTGTTTGGACACATGACGAAAGCTCGCAAATTTCGCGGTTCGTAATTCATACACGAACGTTATAGTTAATTTTTTTAGCGAAGGCTGCGCAGGTAAACAAGTAAACAAACTTTCCTGTCGTAATAACTTCTTCATCACTTGCAATAAAAAATGTCGTCGTCTATTTAGCATAGCACTATGTAATTGTTGTGCAATTAATTTAGAAGTAAAATATATTTACAATAATAATAATGTGCTAGACTAACCATACCAATTACCTTGTTTCAAATTAGGTAATGTGTGTGATGTCATATGCGCCAATTCAGAAAGTTTTAATACTAAATTTCTTGTAACGAGAATTGAAGCCGGGACCTTCTCAGCCAGCGCCCTCGGTGCAAACGTTGTGCCATAGAGATAATAATATATATATAATAATAGATAAATCCATGATAAAAATGTGAGGATAAGTCATATATATTTTTCCTCATAAATTTTTGCAGCGAGTCGGCCACATTTGTTTACATTTTTGGCATTCTTTAAAAATATTTACGTTAGAACAGGAAATGTGTTGATGTTTTATACACGTGAAGAGGGTGGATAAAGAATGGTAAATCGACTACTGCGTACATAGACTCATGAAACAAAGTTCGTGTTCACATTTTTATGCCTTTTTTAATGGCGCTGGCGGTAGTTTTGTTTGTTTTTCTATGTCTCCAGCACTGAACTTTAAAAATTAAAACATTGAAATTGGGTTTCAAATTGTATAAAATTTTGACTTCACACTGGCTTTTAAGTTAGACCCTTAGGGGGCTAAGCCGAGGAATCTACAACACAAAATAAAAAAAAATGAAAAAATTACTTCGAGTTTTTAATCATTTAGTACCACAGACTAATTTTTTTTTGTGAAAGTGTTCAATGACATGCTTAATTTTATATTTCGAAAGAACTTTGTTAACACAAGAGTAGCAGCAAATTTTCACTTTTTCTTTTTACAATGTTTAAAAAAAAAATTATTTATATTTTTTTCTAAATAGTGAAGTACACACAGCTGCGCGTTAGAAACATCGTGTGGCTCTAGGACGCTACAGCAGCAAAGTGAGGTACATAATGAGCCACAGGAAACCAAATTCCAACCTACACAAATAAGTCTAAACTAACAAGTTACAAAAAAAGTCTATTATTAGGAAAATTCCTATAAAAGTCCCACAGGAAGTAATAACTTCACCGCATCCTTTGCAAAGGGGAAACGATTTGTCTATCCTTAAATTGTACAAGCGTCTGTTTTCAATTTGGTTAGCTTATTATAGAATGGACATACAAGACTTTATATGATCCGTTTTAAAAGGAAGCTCTTGCAGTGACATGCTATAATTTAAATGTTGTATGAATAGGAAATTGTAATATAAAATAATTAAAATTAAATAAGCCATGGTAGCTTAATCTACCGCTTCTCAAGTAGAGCCCGCAATTACTGCCAAATAAGTAATATTCGAGCAAATTAAAATACAATGTCAAGTATGAAGCTTCATTCGCACAATGCGTTTTTTAACATGGTCGAATAATATTTATAGGCCTTATAAATATTTAGTTTCTCGGAATTTATGTGCGAAATTTAATTTGAAATGTACCATGAGCTTTTCGGTGAAAGAAAATATCGTGATGAAAACCTGCACGTCGAAGAAAGTTCACAACCTTCGGAAAACGTGTGAATTCTCCGACCAACATTGCGCCAGAGTGGTGGACTATAACCTAAATCCTTGCCAAAGAGGAGATCCGTGCCCTTAGTAGGTCTTTACAATGCTTTCGTCAACTTCCGTAAAGCCCTAATCGCTCTGTATAGCTTGGACTTGAAAATATGTTACTATATTAGGTTATAATTAACTGATTCTTTCACAGAAGTTCAGTTTTTGATTTATTGTACTAAAATTCTAACGGATACCGGTGACAAATTAACTTATTTAAGGGTTATTAATTCCTATTAGTAGCCGTCAAGGAAGTCAACTTGTTATTATTAGCTAAGCTGAAAGAAATAACGATTTGGGAAAACGTTTATTCATTTAATTGATATGTTATAGTAACTTATAACTATATAAGCTTATAACTTATATAATACGATTCATTTCGTTTGGGTCGACCGGCAGGGACACTGGCTTTATTTCAGAATTAATTTTTTTACAAACGAAATAAAAGCCGTTTGAAAAACGTATACGTGTTCTATTTAGTTCAGTTTATATTGAAAAAATCTTTGGTAATGTGAAGTATCTATTGAATACAATGGTTTTCTTGTACAATTTCGAGGTAGTTTGTCTTTTCTATCGTGAAAATTTTTTGGAATCTTGTTTTTTCACCATATCGACATATCCGTAGAACAAAGGTCTATCTGCAAAGCTACTTATTCTCAGGACGTAGTACATTTCGTTCGTTCTTCTTCGCTGTGAATGTCAGATCGACTATTGTTCAATATTATAATTTCCGAAACGAAACAAGATATATAAATTCTCAAAACACCTTTACGTAGGCCTTAGTTTGAATAATGAAATTATTCTGTAACGTACCTACTTATTCTCTTTTCGCTATTTAATCACATCGGACTCTGTTCTTCGGATGAGTCGATATAGTAATCAGAGCATATCCTCAATTTTACTAAATATTTTTTCCAAATTGATTGATTCAACAATTTCACTATTATGCGAAATCAACCAAAGCCATTTGAGGTTGTATAGACTTTTAATTGGGACGGTTTTAAGAGTAAAGAGAGTCCAAAGAAAAGATTGATGGATTGCGTGGAAAATACACGTAAAGTTACGGACAAGTAGATGATTTTAACGGCAAAGGAAAACCAAATGCAAAAATGTATGGATTGTTTGGAAGATGATACCGTGTTACGGAGGGATAACTGTCACATAAAAATTCTGCAGTGCGTCGGGAATGTTCGCTAAAGCTTGTATTGATGGTTTTGAAGCTATTATGCGAAAAAGAGAAGCTTCCCTGATGCTCAGAATTAGTTGTAGCGATAATAGCTTCGTTAGTGTCATTGACATTCAGGATTCAGTGTTCTTTTTCCATATATCAGTAGTAGCAGAGCTTCTTGTGAAAGAGTTCGTCAGGGAAGCACTGCCACCTTATCTATTTCTGCCGCTACGACGTAATGAGTGTGTGACGTAATGAGAGTGCGTTTAAGCTTAGAAGCTTAGAATAATAACGCATAGAATGATAGTTTCATATCAAACTAACTGTCACAAGTGAGGCAAAAATCAAATTCGTGTAGGCTAGTTTTAGTAGTAGGTTAATTTTCGGTTTTAGTGAACATTGATATAAAAATACAAGTTGAAACGCGTTACTTCCTTGTGGAATGTGATTTTAGTATCTATTTTATGTTTGTCTGACGTATTTTTACACTCATTTACCGCACATTTCGTCATTTTAGCTAAAATTCTTGATCTGTTCGCGGTGCAAGTTGACCTGCACTGAAGGCCCGCCCGCTCGTGTAGGCCCATTGGGCGCGCTTCAATTTGCCTCACTTAGCGTGTGCGGACTAGGTTTCTATGCGTTATTATTCTAAGCTTAGAAGCGTAAAGGTGCAGGTAAAATTACAGGCAGTTTTCAACTTATGTCTCCAGGTGACGTGAGCAGAGGCAGTGACCCTCAGATCTTTGCGATTTAAATTCTGAGTGGCACCAGGCGCACGATTGTTTGTCACGTCTCTTGGTCCTATAAAAAATATTTTTCTGGTAATCACTTCTCTAGGGAAAAACTTACAACACAAATCAGAATGAATAAAAATGGTTCAATGCCATCTAGCGATGTGCGATGGAAATTTTGACATTGTAAAATATTACAAAATCAAAAGTTCTGTCGCACACCGCTAGATGGCATTGCATCATTTATGTTCATTTCTGATTTGTTATAGCTGCTGTAGCGCGGAAAGGATTTCATGGATTTCATTTCAAGGATTACAACCAGATAAACAAATCCGAAAACTAGTAATAATTTATTGTTCCAGAAGAGCCTTAAATTGGGTAAAGTATACTTATGCGAAAGTTTGGTGAGTGCTCACTGTAACAGGTAATTTGGGAAAAGACCGGTGCTTATGGAGTACAGACACCGACTAAAATATAGTCTAATTGTAATACTAAGCTCCGTTATCGTCATTACACGTTCTTACTGCTGGACACGGATCTTAGTGGAGAATAATATAATAACGTTATTTACCAATTTTCTAAAAGTTACAAGACAAATCGAGAGATTCAAGAGTTGGTAAAAGAAGATACGTTGCTCAAAGTATAATCGAGCCATGCATGCAGAGATGGAACTTTGCCAGTAACCTGGGCGCACCCTGACGCGGGGACCCGGTTTCATTAATTTAATTTGTGACTTCACTAATAGACTTAAATAACCTCAGTTCGTTACCAGCAATTATAATGAATCGTTCATCATTCAACTTAATATTAACGACCGTGCCACACATCACACATCTATATTAAAATTATGTAATAGTTCGGGTGGCTGAAAATAGTTTCTAATATAGTCCACATGCAACTAATTGGCTAACTAGTGAGAGGGACAGTCTCAGTGATAGATAACATATCTTTAATGATACCAACAACAAGTGACCGTAGCAATTGTAGTGCCACTCAGAGCATTAAGTCGGAAAGATCTAAGGGACACTACCACTGCACCTGTCAGTCCAAGTGCCTGTAATTTCGCTTACCCTACAAAACTAAAACAGTAATGCTCACATATCTGTTTGACGGCAGAAATAGAACTTAAAAGAAAATAGCTATTCTCTGGACAAACACTTTCACGAGAATCTCTACTGCTATTAAAATTATAAACTTGATTAAACTCGCATGTTTTGATTGCCTAAATATTAATATGAATGGTCTATAAATGAGGAAACCTAATTTCGAAATAGAGTCGACAGTCTCGTTTTTCGATTGCACTGTCTCGATTCTTATTCTAAGACGAAGAAATGCTTCAAGCCTGAAAACTCTAGGTATTGTCGCAGGCGTGACCTTGAGCGCTCGGAAGTTTGAGAACAATCAATGGGGGCTCGGACATCCGGACACGCCCACGGGGTTTGACTGCGACCGAAGTTAGATTGAAGCAGTGTTATAATCTTTGAAGCGTCTGTAGTCATTCTATCGCGTCCGATAGTATGTTTACAGTTTTGACGTCATCGGAATTGTGAAAAGAGGCGTACTGTTAATACCGTCGAATTAGTGAATTGGATGTGACCTGGTGCTGGTTGCACACGTCTTTTCAAAAACCGTTGGAGACAGTTGGTTGGAGGACGTGTTTTGGAACTTCCTAATTTCTAAAAAGATGGCGCCTTATGTTACGGATCGTAATATCTATTTCAGTCGTATTTTAGTGATTGACGCACGCATTCCAGCTTTGTTCATTTCTTGTCACGACCGTTTAGTTCGCGGTATGTGAGATCATTATTTTAAACTATATATATTGTTATACAATAAAATCCATATAGTCTGCTATCAAAATTGGAAATTTTCACATTGTACAATTTTAGAACGCTTTTGGATAAATTTCTAGATTCATTAAATTTTTATTGAATTTTCATTTTAATTTAATTTAAATTTTATTGAAATTTAATTAATACATTGAATAGCGAATCTCGCCAGGACTGGTAGCTGTAAAAGTACTAACTGGGTAATAAATCTGTCATAGATTTCTCATAGATGGCGCTACGAATAGAAAGTCGTTGAAAGACCAAGTACAAAGACACGACGCAAGCACATAGAAGAATTCGTAAGGTCCGTTGGTTCGTTCCGTAGCTTTGTTGGTATAGCGTCTGGCACGGTATGCAAGAAGACGTCGATTCGAATCCGACCGGATCGAAGGAATTTTTTCTGAGTGTTTTTTCTGAGTGTTCGGTCTTTGTATTAATAATTAAATTTCTAGATGTTCGCAAATACATAATCATACGAATTTCAAATATCTACTACGATTGATAGATCGATGAAAATACATTTATTCGTTAAATTATTCCGAAGTCTTAGAAGAAGAAATACAAAGATCGAGGGCCGGCTGAAAAAGAGTGGTGAACAACTTCTGTCGCTCAATGATTGCAGAGACTATCCTCCATAAATAATTTTCTTTTTCCCCCACAAATAAATTTTTTAATATTTTTAAGTAGCTTTTATTTATTATGTAATTAATGTACGTGGAAACAAATGGTTTAAATGGAAAATTTAGGAACAATGGTTTTGTATTTTTCAAAAGGTTGATGATCGTTAGAAAGAAATCGACATAAAAAATGGATTAGTACAAAAATTTTGAATATTCTTAATGTACAATTTCTCAAAGATTTTTTGCTTTAATTCAGTTATTACTGTGACTCTCATTGCTCCATATTTTATTGACACTTTGTCTCTGAAAATATAATTTTATTGAGCACATTGTCGCAGTAAATTTTATTTTATTAAGCACTTAGTCATATTGAGCACTTTATCTCTGTAAATATATTTTTGTTCAGCAATTCGTCGCTGTAAATTCAAGTTTATTGAGCACTGTCTTTGTAAATAACATGTTTTCTCTTAACTAGGTTGAGACTTGCTATCGCAATTTGTACTTTGTTTTAAGTAAATTATAAGGTATCTTTTTTTGTTGGCATGCTTAATAATAATGTCATAATAACATTCTTATAAAAATATTAATATTAATTTAGAACTTACCTCTTCGATGGATGAGGACATAAACCCGGAACTGAAACAAAAAAAGGACAATTGAGCAAATGATTAAATTTAAAAAAACACAGAATGGCGGGAACGTGAGGAAAATAATTTTGGAAATGCACACTATTGGTTTAAGAATTATTTTAATACATCGATTGTTCGCCTTTTTTTTGAAAACAGCTTATTATTCAAACATAAATAAAACTTAATAGCGACGTGCGTGAATCCAAGATCCTTCATACGAAAGAAGGTTACACTAACTTGAATCCTTTAATATCTTTAAGAAGGTTATTTTAAAGTTTTAAGTTTCTGAACTCCTATCGCCATAAAACAAATCCTCGCGTGTAATAATTAACTTTGAGCAAATCTTAAACACCGCAATTCAGAAATAGCATATTTTGGATCAACGCCATCTATTGACAAACTTTGGAACTACTAGTGTTGTAAGAAATTTTTTTTATCATACCAAGTAAGGGGACGAACAAACCGTACACCTGGTGGTAAGCAACACGGCTATCTATAACGGTTGCAGTGTTACTCAGAGCTTTAAATCGCAAAGATCTTAGGGGCACTGCCACAGGTTGACAAGTCCCATGTGCCTGTAATTTCACCAGCACCCTTACCCTTCGAAACTGTAATTATGTTCACATTACTGCTTGGCGGCAGAAATAAGTAAGGTGGCAGTACTTCACAGGACGACCTCTTTCACAAGGTGAAACTCTACTCTACTGCTACTTAAGAATTTTGATAAGAAAGTTATTGTGATACAATGTGTGATTAATACGGTTAGCACGCTTGATGTTAAAACGTACTGATAAAACAAATGGGGGTCACCCATTTTGGTAGGTCAATGGGGTCACCACACTTATTGACGCGGAATTGCATTAGAAGAAAGGCTTTATTTCCATTCGTGATAACAACGGGAGTGTTACAATCGGGAACAGATGCGGCAGCGGAAGTATAAATACTATAGAGATCTCTACGAAATTGTTCCTACCGGGGTTTACTGCTGTCATAAGTACACTTAACACAAAATTGCTTAACAACGTGCGCCACACCGCCAAGTAATCCACACGTGCGACTGATCTATCGTGAACGTAAACTTCCGATTAAAGTTTTGTTACGAAAGTTGCGCGAGCACAAACGGAAACAGATGTGAAAAAGCGTCCGGAACTACCGCGGTTGTAGAAGCAGAAGTAGAGGTCTGTTGCGTCACTAATTCACTAATTTTAATACATTTACTAAGTACGAAAACGACGTGCATTTCGAGTCATCGGTCCGAGCGGAAGCGACATAAGACATGAAGCTTTTTCTGACCAGGTTCACCCGGTTTCGCGTTAATTAGTGTGGTGATCGCCTAAGTATTTTTACGACACTGGAGGGATGATATGCAATACTCACCAACATATTAACGATTTCGACATTTTGATAACCGCGCACTGTTAATTTTAACAAACACACTTAACCACACTTATAACAAACTGCATAGCAAAAAATTACACTGTTATCTGTGAACCATTATTTATTTTTAAAACAAATTGCATAAATCTTACACTGTACTGTAACAACCTTGATACGTTTATATATACATATATAGGATGTTTCTTTGTTACGTTTCTAGCAATACATGAACATAAGACATAATCAATGTCTTATGTCCATGTATTGCTAGAAACAAAGACACCACAGAGAAATCTTGAAAAAATCAGCAAAACAAAACATTGATCTAGAATCTACCATTTTTTTCGCTATTAATGATTGTGTGACATGGCTTAAAAGAACAATGGCAAAATCATAGTTAAAAGAATTGGTTAGTGTCTTCAAATGTCTTAATTACAAGTTTGTATAAAATAAATGTATTAGGTTTTCGAAATTATAATGGCGGCCTATCTAAGTCCGGAAAATAAAATCATATTAAAAAACTCTTATGACTAATTAGTATGTAACCGGACTGATATCTACAAATATCAGTATATTAGTTTCTTAACGTTGAGCGACATCTAGCCGCCAAAAAAGGAATTTCAGTACCTACGTATGGATATGGTCCACATTTAGTTTATGTAATATCAAATGTTCCTACTGATTCAACCGATTTGTAATAAGCTAATAAAAGATTGACTACTTCATTACAAAACATAAAGTCCATAATTTTTTCTCGAAAATACCACGCGAGAAAATGGTAAAACTAACAAATAAGTTCCCAAAATCACGGATAGATGGCATGTTTCACGAAAAAAAATTTGTGTCCGAGTTACCAGTCCAATACTGTTATTGGACTGGTAACTGAACTGAGTTAATTGTTAAACATGTTATTTATTAACTCAGTTTTTCAGTCATAGCTTAACTTCATGCCTTTTGACTATACTAGTATACAAAATAATTTCCTCTGAACTTTGTCACGTCACAAACCCACGGCACCATTCAGTTTTTATTAACTCTGTTTAGGGCTTCTGTAGTTTATTTTGATATAACAATACACCGAATATATATTATTCAATTACGTAACACATAACCTCCAAAACTTCAAACTAGAATATCTTTAATTCCTTACTTCTCAGAATAGTAAACCCAAAACAAAATTTGTACAGGAATTTCAACTTATGAATATCAATTCAATAAAAAATTAAAATACAGTGAATAGCGACATATCTCGCCAGGGCTGGTAGCTGTAAAGGTATCTAACTGGGTGATAAAACTTTCATAGATGCTAGAAGATGTCGGTTCGAATCCGGCCGGATCGAAGGAATTTTTTCTGAGTGTTCGATCTTTGTATTAATAATTATAACAAACTAGTGGAGTAATTTCACAAAAATAATTGAATATCAATTCAATAAAAATTTAAAATACAATTTTATTTTTATTATTCTATTGTATAAAATTTATACAAAAAGAATACTTATTAATCTAAGCCTGGCGGCATAACAAGAACCTGCGATGGTTTATCCGTGCACCGCAAGAAATACTTCATCTTTTCAGAAAGGGTTCAAAGGCTGTTTGAAATTTTGAGAGGAGTTCATGGCTAGAAAAAGAGTAGGAAACCCTGCTCTAGGGGTTGCTCTTTTGAAAACATACATTTGAATATATTTATCATTTACAATATTTATTTCAAATATCTTGGATCGAGAATACCTGCAAGAGCTAAACGAGTCACTCACTACCACAGAATTTTGTCATCCAATTACGCAGAAGCTGGGTAAACCTTTAGAATAAAGTTTTTATTTCACTGTAGTTATAAACCTCATAAATGGCAAATTTTGAATTTCACCCGGAATCTTATTAAAGGGTATACATCGCCACTTGAATGAATTTGCGACTTTGTGAAGACGATTGTCTGAACAGCTAATTTATTTTTATTCCTAGTATTAATGTTATGTTTGTCTCAAAACTTACCGAAATGTAAATGCATTGGTTGTGAAAGGGATATACATATCATATTTAATTGCAATACGTCAAGAATCTTATCATCTTAGGTATTTATGTTCATTTTAGTTCTTTCGATACATTAAAAACTTTCCCCTGTAAAGTTATGAGTTTGGGCTTACGATTCTTTTACTCAGGAGGAATCGATATACGTTCTACTGTTGAATACAAGTCCGTTATCTGTAGTTCGCACCGACACAATTATGGATGGACACTTCATATAGCACTGTTTAATAATAATATTTTCATAACCGGTTAAAAACTAATTACTTCCCGTGAAAGATCATTAAAATTTATGCATAGGTTAAAGTTTATTCCAAACATCTAAACGATTTCCTACTTGCCAAATATATTTAAAAACAAAACGGAAAAAGAATTTCATATTTTTGAGTAAGAGCTGCTTTGGCCAGAACTAGTTCACGTAAAGTTTGTCACATTATGAGTTAAGTAGATTTGTTTTATTTGTTTCTTACAATATTCTATCGACGGTTTTAATGACGTGTAGAGATTTAAGATTTTACGATCAGCAATGACAATTTGCATTGCTATTACAATAGTGTCGTAACTCAAAAATGTAGAATTAAAAAAAAACGATTTGAATATTAAAAAAGTACTGAATGAAACCAATATATATATATATATAAATAATAATTCTTGTTTATAAATGGATAATTAAGTATTAGCGTATATAAATAAAAATAATCACACTATTTGCATTAAGATTATTTATCACCATGTGTTTCAATGTATCTACTGTAATCTATGTTGATGAATAAATATATTTGAATTTGAATTCGTTATTTTTTTTTAATTTTCAAATTGCGTTTCCTCAATTCCACAATTTTGAGTTACGACACGTGGGATTATAATATTGAATTTCACATACTTTGAGTTACAACACTATTGTAATAGCAGTGAGATATACATATGAAGCACTATAGGAACGCTACCCTCTAAGACATGCAGATTGTACACAGATTCAAAAATGATCACAGACTTCGCGCGTTTGAAGAGCCCTTGGTCTTTTCCGGTAAGAGATCCGACACAGAGAGTTACAGAACCTTCTCCAACTTGCAACTCTATATCACTAACACGTAACACTTTCACAATCTAGACAACGCGCCGTAATGAGAAAAGCACTCTATGTATGGACAGTGTACGACTGTCAACATAGCTAATGTATTTAACAATGTTGCACAATGTAAATTGGTCTCTATTCGTTTGATTAAGAGTTCGTGATCATTTGTAGTTTTATACGTTTGTGTTACTTTTTATACACAATGTCGCATGGCGATTGTAAACATTAGGTGAATCGTTACTTGCCTGATAATTAATGACAAAACAAAACAAAATATAGTACAAAAAGCCGTGGTAGACTGATGGTTTGACTTGCCGACCCCTCAGCAGACGGTTCTGGGTTCGAATACAGGCTTCCACCTCCGAGCTGCTCGAAATGTACGCATGTACATCGTTATGAACCTAGCACACATCTTGCAATGCAATATGTGTGAAGTTCTCAATCCGCGGTGGGATCGCGTGGGAACTACAACCTAAGTCCTCTCGTTGTGAGAGGAGTCCTCTGCCCATTGGGATTGTAAATATATAGTATTTGACATATCGCATACTACCTAATAATATTATTTTTTATTCATTATGAAAATACAATAAAATGACAGAATTCGAAAAGTATTATTTTTTATAAAAAATAATTGCGCATTTGACCTCTATCTCACCTGATGGAAAGTGACGATGAGAACACACACCTAAACAATGCCTATTCACTCTCGCCTTGAAAAGGTCCAAGTTATAGCGTTCGGGGAACAAGTCTGCAGGCAGGGAATTTCACTCTGTAGCTGCTCACCATACAAATGTGAAAGCGAAACGGTTCGTACGAATCTTGGGAATATCTACAACATAGGGGTGGAACGACAGCCCACGTCCAGTCCCCTGATGATGGAAAGGGCAAAATAAGCAGGCAACTCAATGGCAGGGACCAAGGCTCTGCAGCTTCGCGTCTACTAATTCCGAGTCATCTATAAGCCTCTTAGCACGCTTGTCTATTGAATTCAAGATGGTTGGTAGAATTCATCCATTTTTCTTAGGCATTCCACAACCATTGAGACCATCCACATCGATAGTTAATTCTTTTTTATATAATACCTACCAAGTAACGGGCCGGACAAGTCGTGCGCCTGGTGGTAAGTGATAAGCCTATTTATAACAGTTGCAACAGTTGCCACTGCGCCCGTCACCCCGTGACATAAGTTGACAAGTCCCATGTGACTGTAATTTCACCAGCACCCTTATCCTTCCTAACTGGAATGCAATGTGAACAGTACTGCTTGGCGGCAGAAATAGGTAAGGAGGCAGTACTTCCCTGGACGAACTCGTCCTTCATCTGGCATCATAACCGTTCGGCCACAGAGGCAGTTAACTTCAGTTTACTTGTTAATTCTCTCTTATTATATAATAATTTTGGTAACAGCAGAGCTCCTTGTGAAAGAGTTCGTCCGGGGAAGTACATCTATCTTACCTATTTCTGCCGCCAAGAAGTACTGTTCGGTTTTGAAGGGTAAGGGTGCTAGTGAAATTACAGGCACATGGGACTTGTCAACCTATGTCTCAGGGTGTCGGGCGCACTGGTAGTGCCCCAAAGATCTTTACGAATTAAAGTTCTGAGTGGCACTGCAACTGTTATGGACAGGCGTGTCGCTTATCACCAGGTACACGACTTGTTCGTCCCGTCACTTAGGATTATAAAAAAAAAAATTCCAATAGATAAAGTTAATCGAAATTTCTATTAATAGCTGTAATTTTGTTATCTCTGAAAGTATTTCTGTCGCACACTACAACAATACTTAAGTAATTAGGTAATTTTTCTAAAACTAAATTATTTAAGCATATAATTCTAATCTAGGCACATCATGTTTTTCCTTAACGTACAACGTGCCTGGGACGTTGGTTTGTATGGCTGTGTATGGAGCGAACATCTGCGTGCTCAATTGTAGGAAGTTTATAATATGCGCCGGCGCACGTCATCGCGTGCCTACTTATGAGGACGTTGTCATTTTATTATTGTGTTAATTTCGTCTGATCCATTTTTAGTACGGTGTTTTAAGCTTTAAATAAAATTTAAGTTTTTTTTTTATAATACCAAGTATGGAGATGAACAAGTCGTGCGCCTGGTGGCTAGCGGCACGTCCAAACATAACAATTTCTGTGCCTCTCAGAACTTTAAATCGCAAAGATCTGAGACGCACTGCCACTGTGCCCGTCAAACATAAGTTGACAAGTCCCATGTGCCACACAGAGCTTTAAATCGCAATTTTAAGTTCACAAGCACCCTTACCTTTCCAAACCGGAACACAGTAATGCTGACATTACTGTTTGGCGGCAGAAATAGGTAAGGAGGCAGTACTTCCCTGATGCTCTACTCTACTGGATGTGCGCAGCCGTTTCCTCCCCCGCCGTGCATGCTCTGCATAGAGGGCTGGTTAGTGAATGCATTAACTCAAGATTTCACAAACCTCGTTTTGTGGATTTATTTTTAATCCACTGCCCATCTCTGAGTTGTAGTAGGGGTAGGCAGAGGTTGAAATATTATTTCAAAATTGTGAAAATATCGCAGCGCACGAGAATTGTTCTCACACAGGTTCGCATGCAATGTTTGTTCGCAGAAAGTCAAACGAGACACATGATTAATGTAGATAAATGAAATATGTGTACAAGATAATGCCAGATAAGAGGTACAAGCTTTTAATAAAGCAGTATTGGATTTTTGCTTTTAGGTTTTTAGAGTCCTTGTTTCCCGATCACATTGTGCCGCCGTAATGCCTAAGGCGCAATTTATATTACTGCGTAACGTAATGCAAGCGTGATATGTTAGTTGTGTAACGTCAACGGAGAAACGGAGAATTCTTGCAAAGTTTCGAAAATTCCATCAGCTACAGTATTGTATTTACTATATATACAATTTCGTTCCATAGATCCACTTCCATTCCGTTCCGCAGCAATGTAAATTGAGACAACGTATACACATGTGTCAGCACGTATTATTTGGACTTATCTATTCTATCTATTTTACTAGCAATATGACGTTGATGTGAAATCAATACTAGCACCGCATAAGAGCTGAGGCACACTCAATCGCGTTATTTCCAATCTATTTATCGATTACCTGCGAGACAGGCTTTGCCTAGTGCAGGAATCGTAGGAAATTCTCTGTACGCTATATACGCTACAATTGAGTTGTGTTACCTGGTTCTTTGTCGTAATTAAATTGTATAGTACCTACACAAGTACATTTATAAAAAAAATATTTGTATTTTATGGCAAATTAAATAAAAAAATCTCGATACATGTCAGCGAACTTTAAAAACCGTCTTTATGTATTGTATACGGCGCACACTAGAGCAGGGACTTAGAGGGCACCAAGTGCTGCCCGCGACGCCTCAAAGAACCTGAGTCTATAGCGGCGCAACCGAAGTAAACGACCTATTGTTTCCCAATATTATTTGTAATTGCACCATTTGCATCCGAATTTTAGTACGTATTCCATTTTGACCGCGTGCCTATAGAAGGCGCCAAGGTACTGATTGCACCCGAGCCCTACAAGGGCTAGCGCCGGCGCTGTTTAAAAAGTCATTGAAGTCACCACGCCTGAGATGTATTACAACTCCGTGGCATCGATAATTCGTCTTTTCCAGTACAGTTTTGTTTTTGAGCCAGAAAAATTGCCCTCAGCGTGAACCTGCTGCTGCTGCTGTCTGAATTGCGACCAACCCTGTTCGCGATCGTACAAAGTCAATTTCATAGGTAAGCAAATTACACAAACAAAGAATGAGCAAGAAACTCTAGGGGTTGCTCTTTGTAAATAAAGCGTTGTATACATTTATCACTTACAATACTTATTTCAAATATCACTGAACAAGACTACCTGCAAGAGCTAAACGGGTTACTCATTACCAAGGATTCTTGTCATCCAAGTACGCAGAAACTGTATAATAACCTTTAGTATAAAGTTTTTGATTCAATACAGTTTTAAAACGTCGTGAATGGTTTTTTTTTTAAATAACTATAAAAATATCCAGTGACGGGACGAACAAGTCGTGATTGTAAGCTACACGCCTGTCTAACAGTTGCAGTGCCACTCAGAGCTTTAAATCGCAATTTGTAAGTTCACCAGCACCCTTACCCTTCAAAACCGGAACACAGTAATGTTGACATTACTGTTTGGCGGCAGATATAGGTAAGGTAGCAGTACTTTCTGGGACGAACTCTTTCACAAGGAGCTCTACTGCTACTAAATAACTTACTGTGTAAACCTACTGTATTTGGTAGAATAATTTCAAAGGTGCAAGCGTCCTCCTTGGCGACTCCCACCCCCGTTCTGCACAGAGTTATTACCGTTTAGAGCGATCTATTTAAATATAGTTATTTTTGTGTGAAAATCTGATGAAATATTATAAGTCATGGAACAAAAGTTGTTTTTTATGATGTTAGTAATATATTCCTGCAAGGTTAATATTTTAAAAATAACCTTGTATAAGCGGTGCTGGTGGTAGATCAGCAGGATGGCCATTCATAATGTATCACACCAAATTTCTGGGTTCAAATTATGGAATCTCCTGCACTATGAACAGCAGAATAACGATAACTCTGAGGCCAATATCCAGACCAGAATCAACTTAGAAATGTTCGTTTCCTAAATTGGCCCAAATCGAGAATCGAACCCGGAACCTCATCAAGCGCCAATAGTACTAACCGCCACGGAAGAGCACAAGCACACCCCGTAATCTAAGCTCGACCAAGCACCGCAGGCCGTGCGCGACCCCACCTTAGGTGGGGTACAGGTTTCGTAATGTATAACCGTGTATGTTTGAACTTGGTGATTTTAAATCAATATTGCAATCTCTAAACCACTTTCAACAAAAGCACGTTCACAGACCTATACACAAAATAAACACTTCGATAACAGCAAATTTGAACGCTAAGCAAATGAATTAGGCCATAAATTTCAACTATCCGTACAGACATAAATATCGATTTTTTTACACTATAACAGCGACACGTTTACGTTTGTCTTTGTGTACGTTCACGATTAAACTGAACTCTTATCTTATCATGGCTTTAAAGAAGGTGCAATTTTAGAACCGCTCGTTCTTTTCGTTTATCAACTGCACGCTTGATAATAATGACGTCAGTGAGCAGACAACCAAACCTGTTACCTGCTATCGAATGAGGGAATTCGATAGTATTACCACGCACAACACACAGACTTATTTAATTTTCTTTTTCGAAATTAGTCCTACCGGGAATTGAATCCGAGACCTCCTCATCTAGAATTCCCTGGGCCACCGAGGTCATCATGAACTAACGCACTAATGAGTGTCATCGTGCGTCGACGCGCTTCGCCAGGCGTTTTAGTTGAAAAACAGGACGCGACGCGACGCTTCGACTCTGCGCCCGTGCGAGTTAAGCCTAATTTCCTTTGTGTAATTAACTTAACATTGATTTGTGAAAGAATAATTTATTGTAATTTTATTTGTCTATTTTTAACTGACTTCAAAAAAGGGAGGAGATTGTCAATTCGACGGTATGTTTTTTTTTTAATTTGAAGAAAATATTCCACCTCCAATAGTGGCAAACTAGCAGATGAATGACTTCTTAGGTCGGTTTGTTTAGTACACTGTACTGAGATTATTAATTTTCATTTAATCTATGCATGTTTTTGTATTTTTTTTATATAACTATGCAGTTATATAAAAAAAATCAATGTTTTTAAATAACTCGATTAAAAATTAATTTATAATCAGGTTACAAAGACCCGTAAATACGTACCATATAGACTAACAAACATAATAATATAAGACAACACAATTGGACGTAGTTAAACTAAAAGGTTCCAATCCACATCCACTCACTTTCCGAGATATAGGTTTTTGAAGTTTAAAAGTGTTTCTCACTCTTGTTTTATTTTCAAAACTTAAAATGTCATGTAACTCCAGAGATATTTAATTAAATTTTTATTGAATTGATATTCAATTATTTTTTGTGAAATTACTCCACTAGTTTGTTATAATTATTAATACAAAGATCGAACACTCAGAAAAAATCCGTGGCTTAGTTGGTATAGCGTCTGGCACGGTATGCAAGAAGACGTCTCGGTTCGAATCCGACCGGATCGAAGGAATTTTTTCTGAGTGTTTTTTCTGAGTGTTCGATCTTTGTATTAATAATTATAACAAACTAGTGGAGTAATTTCACAAAAAATAATTGAATATCAATTCAATAAAAATTTAATTAATACAGTGAATAGCGACATCTCTCGCCAGGACTGGTAGCTGTAAAGGTACTAACTGGGTAATAAATCTGTAATAGATTTCTCATAGATGACGCTACGACTAAAAAGTCGTTGAAAGACCAAGTACAAAGACACGACGCAAGCACATAGAAAAATTCGTGAGGTCCGTTGGTTCGTTCCGTGGCTTAGTTGGTATAGCGTCTGGCACGGTATGCAAGAAGACTTTGGTTCGAATCCGACCGGATCGAAGGAAATTTTTTCTGAGTGTTTTTTCTGAGTGTTCGATCTTTGTATTAATAATTATAACAATCCAGAGATATTTATTTATGTTTATACGTTGGATTTTTTGCTCATCTATGAGGTTAGACTTTAGGAACCGTTTGGTACATATAACTAATTTTTTGATAATTTTGTGGATTGGATCCTTTTTGCTTAACTGCGTCCAATTAATTAATTACACATATCGACTGCAACGTGTGACGCAACACGGGTATCCGGTAACCGATCTCGGAAAAATCGGTACTCTTCGGCCAAAAGTCCTCCTTCATGAAAGTCGATAGATAAAATATCATTGTTTCAAAATAATAAATAAAACAAGCGAGTGTTTCAACAATAGCACGCTATAAATTAGTATATAGGTCCCCTACATACGGATGTATGATGAATTGATGACGAATACCGAGTGTTATTAATGCCTATTGGGTAACGCCTAATTTATTGTAATAGATATTGATTTGTTATTTTTTCTAGTAGTGTTAAAAATAGACACAACGTACTATTAAAACTTTCGAATCATTCCCTATTCTCTTCAAGTAGCAATAGTCTCTTGTGAAGTTCGTCCAGGGAAATACCGAAAGCAGTAATGAAAGCATAACTGCGTTCCCGCTTTGAAGGATAAGGCTCAAACTTCATGTCAATTGTGTAGAGTGAGACGGGAGCTACGGGAATAGACAACCACACCAATTGCCTGGTCTCATAATAGGTAATTCCCAAGCGTTGCTATTGCAGTGAATTTTGGTAGCTGTATTTTTCAGCTCATTTAGCAGGAAAATCAAAAAACTGCTTCAACATCGCAAGATTATAATGATTTGATTGATATTGATGACATTTTTATGGGTTAATCATTTGTAAACTTAAGAAAAATATATATTTAAAACGCAATCTCATATATTGTTTTGGTTTAGCCAGATTTGGCAACTTTATCCAGATTTTTTTTATAAAACCAAGTGACGGAACGAATAAGTCGTGCGCCTGGTAGTAAGCGACACGCCTATCCATAACAGTTGCAGTGCCACTTAGAGCATTAAATCGCAAAGATCTTAGGGGCCCATTTAAAGCTTTAAATCGCAAAGATCTTAGGTGCACTGCCACTGTGCTCGTCGCCCTGAGACATAAGTTGACAAAACCCATGTGCCTGTAATTTCACCAGCACCCTTACTGTTTGACGGCAGAAATAGATAAGGTGGCAGTACTGCCCCGGTCGAAACGTCTCACAAGGAGCTCTACTGCTACTAAAAAAATAATTTCTTAGAATCTCGCAACTTTTCGACTTAGGTTTAGCTACTTCCTCCTTGGGCAAAGTGGCAACACTGGAATTCCCGGTCCTAGGAGTAGTAGAGCAACGGAATTCACTCAGGGGCACTTCCTTGAATACCTTGACCAGAAACAATTTAGAAAAGTTCGTTTCCCAAATTGATCTTACCGGGAATCTAACCCGGGGCTTCCTCATCCAGCGCCCACAGTGCAAACCGTTGGATTTTTCTGAAATACGAGCGACTTATTTTTTGGCTCTTATCTAGTTTTACAATTGACATAAAGATCATTATGTAAAGGCGCCAAAAATGCACTTGATCAATTAGCTTATCAAATTTTAATAGATCGCTCTAAACGGTAATAACTCTGTGCGGTATCAAAAACAATGGGGGTCGTCGGGGATGACGTTTGCGTGTTTGAAGTTTGAATTTAAAACAAACAAATAATGATAAATTTATCAAAAAATGAAACTTTGTTTCTATTTATATTTATCATGTTTTGTAAAGTCATAGAACAAAAATTATTGTTTACTGTAGTTGTAGTCTAAGTATAAAGAAATGTACCTACCTCTCCTCAAACATAGTAGAACTGGTCATGTTGAAGCTATCATCCACCAAACTTGAGTCTTCTAACGTCCTGTCGTTTCGATTAATAATTTCTCTGTCATTCCTAATTTCATTTCTGTGAACCACATCATTTCGGTAACTGTCGTTTCTGTGATCTACGTCACCAGGGTAGCTGTGATTTATATCGTTTTTGTGATCTTTTTCTCTGTAATAATCATTTTTCTGGCCAACTTTGTCGTTTCTGAGGTCCGTGTTGTGATTTCGCTGGTCTGCTTTCTCATTTCTATAGAGGTCTTTGTCGCTTCTGCCGAAATCGTTGGGCAGGCTCAGGCAATGATCGCTTTCGATAGATTTTGATTGTTCTCTGCATTTTTGGTCCCAGAGTTTTTTGGTTTCGTCTTGAACACGCCGTTTAAGTTCCGATATTTTTTCACGTTCGTTTTCTATTACTTGACACCCTGAAATAAATTAAGATCAGTAAACATGCCAATAGTATATCTTTGAAATGGAATTGGGAGTTTTTCTTTACGATATTTTGCAGTTGGCTGCTGCTGGCTTTAACCGGCCAAAGAGTAAAATGGGCGAGCTGAAGGCTTTTAATTGTGGATGTGGCAAAAGGCTCCGTTCGCGACTTAAGATTTTGGGGTAAAACTTTACAACGCGTTTTAGAAACTATCGTCAATCCATCTATTAGCATAGTCTCAAATTACAACGCCACCTATTGATATAGTCTCAAACTACGACGCCAATTATTTTGTCTCTACATAAGGAAAATTCCTTAACGAAATTAACGGAGTGTCACTCCTTCTAACACTAGACCGTTCTTAGTTATTAACACTAGACCGTTCTTAGGTATTTTCCTAAATTAGTCATAGTAGCAGAAATTGAACAGATCGGTCAGACAAAATACACAAGTAAATGTGACGTGGTATCGTACCAGGAAGTCCAAGATAAAGCACACCGATCAGTAAGGAATTTCTCTTTTTCTAAATTCTATTCTTTGGGAGAATATCTAGCGATTGAATAGTGAGAGTATTTCGATTTCCATTCAATATAACTTCTGTTATTATGCAATATCTATTTGGATTGGCATAACAGCTCCGATTGGTTGTATAATATGTTTGATTTTACATCGTCATTTACACATTATAGTTATTTACGATTTTTTTTATTGAATTCATATACAATTATTTTTTATGTGAAATTACTCCTCTAGTTTCTTATAATTATTAATACAAACATCGAACAATCAGAAAAAATTTCTTCGAATTTATTTTTGCCTCTAGTTACCAAAAGGTTGGCAGTTACTTCTTCTAAAGATCAATTTTGCTACCCTAAGGCGGTATGCACCAGGGCGTAAAAGTCAAATTCCATTGACTTTTACGCCCTGGTGCATGCTTCTTTTAACGAAGTTTTTGTTGATTTCTTCTATAGAAGATGATATGACGTAATTATGCATGTTTAGTATTTCCCTTATATAATGCCATATAAATATATTTGTAATATACATGGCCAAATGTATGTACATTACGATCCTAAATATAATTTGTTTCTATATAAAACAAAGCGAGTTTAAAGATAGAAACATACCTTGTTCTTCGAGCATTTCCATTCTTTTTCGTTCAATTTCCATCAAACTATCCAGCGTTCTCTTTCCAAGCGAATTCATGTCGGTGTCACTCGAAAGTATTGGAGCGTCCATAGTGACTTTGGAGATTCTATCAATGTCATCTTGAGAAGGAATTTTGCCAGAGTCAGACATATTTTTAAATTCAGATATAGTAGTTTTTATATTAGGTTCGTCTCCACAGCTTTTTCTGTGCAATATCTTTGGTTTATCAGTGGAGGTTTTTCGTAAACTTTCGTATTTATCATTAACGTTGTATACGTTATTACCTGTGTTGGATTTCTCGACAGGCTCAGCTTCTTCTTTAATAGAGTTTTGTTTGTCAGGAGAAAGAGATTTGGCTTTGATGTATTTGTTTTCTGACATCGGTTTTGTGTTTTTCGTGAAACGACTTTTACTAACACAATCATTTTCATTCTCTTTGATATGATCACGAGATTTCTTGCCGAATGAGTCTTTTTTGATTATTTTACCAAGTGCGGCAAATGTAGGTATTTTGGAAGAGGAATTACTTTTAACAGGGCCAGTAGTTTTGTCCTTCTTTTTCGAATGACGTAAGCTGTTGAACTTATCCATAGAATTAGGATCTTCTTCAATAGTATCATTATTATAAAACATGTTTTCGTTTAAACTTTGAGACATAATGTCGACTTTTTCAGGTGACTTTAGTTTCTTTTTTCGTTTTAAAGAATCGAAATTCCGTTCCCAAAATCCTTTCTTCTCTTTTGAAGAAGTTGAAGACTTAGAAGGGCTTTCGCTATGTCTACTATCGTCAATTATGTCCGTTATGACACGCCTTTCAATATCGACAATCATAGACTGTGACATCCTGTCTATGGAATTGAATTTTTCTTTGATATGTTGAGTATGATCCTCGTAATTTGATACTTTTGTTATATCCAGATCGTCACTATCTGAGCTTTGTGGGGAATATCCAAATTCACCAGATTTGGCCCTGTTTTGATCCGTATAGAATGCACTATCAGGGGACTGTGTTCTTTCTATATCATTTAGTTTAGTCACAATAGGTTTTAACTCTTTCTCTATCGCCTGAACTTTGCTGGTCAATTCTTCGACTTGGTTTAATAATCTAACATATTCCGCTTGTAGTATTTTAGTTTCATCTAAAGCCGAGGTAAGATTGTCACTAGCCTCGGATTTTAGAGTTAATATTCTGGATTTTTGAGCTTCTATCCTTTTGGTAAGAAGGATTATTTCGTTTTGGAGGTCTTCTCTATTTGCCAGTCTGTTGAAGAAACGTTACGGTTAAATTTGCCTAATATTATCACGGATTAGTAATCTTGAAAAAGTTAGTTTATTTGTTTTTGTGTTATATGGTTTACAAATACACAGTTATGACTTATGATTATGACATATACAAAAAGGAACTTTAAAATAAGCAGATTTAAAATTAATTATTTTGTATGTTTTAATATATCTACTTCTATCCAATATAATTAATATGATTTTAAGCAAATGAATGCTGCTTATAATTCCCATATAGCTCTGCCATCGAGTCCTCTATTGTACAGTAACCAATGACAGTGTCTGTGGTGTTAGTGATCTAGATGGTTCTTTAGAATGGACTACGAACATCAGTGTGCATACTTACAATTCCGACTCCTCCTCCAAATGCTGGAACTCCAGGTCCTCAAATATCTTGGTCTCATTATCCAGTATGTCTTGAGCGTTCTGTAATTCTTCCACCGTGGCGACGTCATTTTTCATGTCTTTCTCGATTCTGTAAAGGAACAACCTGGTGTTAGAGTTATTTCTGCCATTTCCCACAATCATACGACATGTAAAACTACTATCAGAATCTTATAATGTAGGAAAGTTTTTTGTATTTAAAATTTTTTACACGACGCGACATTATTGTCTTTTAAAAATTGTTGTTTCGAGAATTACTACCATTATATTTTAAGTATATTGATGGTTTCGTTACACATGTAGTCGGTACCTACGTTAAGTTTGTTTTATAGTAAGGAAATTTTCTGATCCATGCCAGTTTGTCTTTCGTACATAATGTTGAATAAGTGTTGTTATACTATATTGGATCCTTACCTCTCCACCTTAAGCGTAGCAATTTCAACTCGATCTCTCAGCTCGTTCTGCCTCGTTTCTTGTTTCTGTTTCATCTGCTTGATCTCTTCTTCGATACTCCTCGCTTTCTCCATAAGATTAGCTTTTTTCTTCTGTTCAATGTTCAGAATCGCTATTTCTGAGTCGTATTCGCCTTTTATAAGGGCTTTTTCCATTTCCAACTGAAAGATATTACAAGTACTTAGCAACTTGATATGTTTTTAATAATAAGTTAACAAAATTAAAAAAAAATACTGTGGTGTATAGAAAATAAAGGTACGCTGCAGCGCGACTGCTCCCGCTATTATGACGATATATTAAATATCGGTGTGAATGGAGATATCGCATGCGCACGTTAACTATTCAAACGTTGTTTTATCCCTGTACAAAGTAGTGTAGACGTCACAATTACCATGATCGCATATGATAGCTAACCAATGACAGAACACTTGCAAGTACTAGACATCGTATCTTTGGTAAAATAAAGCCACATGTGATCATATGTCAAAAGTGCTTTATAGTACCTCAGCTCGTATTAAAATATTTCTCATACTAAATCGGTTCCATTGCGCGGGTCGAGCGGCAGGCATTTATTTGAGAATTTATATTTTTACGAACGAAAATAAAGCCATTTGGAAAATGTATAAGTACCGTATACTACACATGTTCCGTCTAGGTCAGTTGTTATAAAAAAATCATTTTCGCTTCTCATGCTCTTAAAGTTCGTATTTATGCTGGGTGTAGGCTGCATAAAACAGGATTTTTATGATCTAGTGCATAAAATAAAAAAACCATCACATTAAATATGTCTAATTGTTGTAATTTTACATTGAATTTTAATTAAATAATCGTTTATTTGTAACATTGCTGTTTAATTTCCTCGCAATCGAAATGAAAAGTAGAGTGTATAACCCGTTCATAAAACTCATTTTACCCTCGTCTTTAAGTATCCAATAAGTAAAATGACGCGTTTTGTGCACTTGTTATACAATCTACTATGGTATATGTAAAGTATCAATTGAATACAGCGATTTTCTTGGAAAATTTCGAGATTTGTGTTTTTTTTTCTATCGTGAAAATTTTTAGGACTCGTGTTTTCACACAGTATACTAATCAGTGTATGTATGTCTTCAATTTTTCTACACATATTTTCCAAAGTGATTGCTTCAAGATTTTCACTGTTATGCGAAATCAACCAAAGCCATTTGAGGTTGTATAGAGTCTTAAGCATAAAACTTATCAACTAACTACGTTATAGATAGACTCTTTAAAACTCAGAAGAGTCGACATTTTGCAAACATGGCCATATTATATTAAGGCGATATACTGAACGGCATTTGTTACCTAAAATTAAAAATGTCGCATTATCTCTAAAAAGTTATTTAAAGACAGGTGCAGTTTAACACAAGGGGTGACGCGTCTGCCTATATTCTCAATGTAACCCATAGTATCTTACGATATTTAAGGAACCAACTTACCTCTCTCAAAATATCATCTTCTTGTGACCTAATTTCAGTCATTTTATTCTTAATTTCATGTATTTCAGTTACCAATTTCTTCCTTTCATCTTTGAGTTTCTCATACTTGGTTTTCAGTTCTCCTACATTGTCATCTAACATACTGTCAATGGAATCAGCTTTGAAATCTAATTTCCTTATATCTTCGGTTATATTTTTTATTATGTTCTCTCTTTTGTTGTCTTTTAAATCTTTTTCGAATTCTTCCAATTCAGGTATATCTGCCATTAGTTCTTTTTTAACGTCTTCAAAGCTTTTATTTTTTTGCAATTTCTCTGGTAATTGGATCTCTTTTTCAATGAACACTTTAGTTTCTGTTATGTCATCTTTGAGAGAATTTCTTTTATTTGAATGGTTATCGCTCTGTTTTTTTTCTTCTTGTGACATGTCATATTGTCTCTTTTCATTTTGACTAACATTAGAAAGATATATCTGTTCTTTTTCCTCTTGTACAATTGCGTGAGATTGTTTGGGTTCGGCTTTGTTTTGTTTGTGGTCATCAGGCTTGGAGTGTCTAAGTTCTATGTCATTAGAAATGTCCACGTCATCAATCATGGGAATTTCTTCTTCTAAACTTAGTTGTTTTTCTATACCGATTTTTTCGGGTCTTTTAGGTTCTTTTGGACTTAGGTCTTTCTCTCTGTTAGACTGATGTTGTGTATTCATATTTTGATTTTGCAAACTCAAAATTTGGTTTTTCAAACTCGAATTCTGGTTTTGCAAGCACGAATTCTGCATTTGCACACTCAAATTCTGATTTTGTAAAGACAAATTCTGATTTTGCGAAGTCGAATTCTGATTTTGCTTATTCAAATTTTGGGATTTCTGGTTGATATCAAAATTAGGGCTTTTGTTGCTGTCAGAAGCTGGAGGCGTAGGAAAAATAAAATACTGCGGCGATGGTAGATTTTTATGAGCATAAGTGGTTTTAATCCTCGATCTTGGACTTTGAGTGTTTGGAGATTTTGGTTTGAGAAGGTTATTTCTGTTATAATAAACATTCTCATATGGACTTCCTATGGGTGAAGTGGATAGGTGCCTCTCACCATTTTGAAGTTTTCTTATCATAATTGGACTAGATAATTCCTGAGGACTTTCATCGAATACTGGGATACCTAGGAAAGAGTTATATAATTATTATTCCAGAATGCGGTAACCGCCATTTCATTACGAACCAACTGTTGTGGTTGGCAAGTCAGATTGTCCACCTGTTTATCACGGGACGTGGAAGCCATGTGATTGGTTCAGTTTGGAAATGTAGTATTTTCGCTCTAAAGCAAATGATAAACTCAGGCTTTATCGTGTATTGTTGACTTACACAGCATGGAATCACACTAATTGAGTAATGCCTCAAGCATGCATGACTTATGATGGAATATTATGCCCAACAGTGGCCAAGGTTTTTTGTAAAAGACTAGCATCATCTCAGGACTATATAACATCATAGACAAAAACTTTTGTTCCATGACTTTTAATAATTCATCAAATTTAATTTTCGTACACAAATATAAACAGATCACTCTAAACGGTGAAAACTCTGTGTGGTAACAAGGAAAGGTAGGGTTCGTCGGGGAAGAACGCTTGCACTATTGAACTTACTACCAAATATAGATCTAAAAAGTGTCAGATGGTACAATAAAAACTTAAGACTGAGTTTATTTTTGGTAAATTTATAATGTTTTGCAAAAAGTTACGCGAACTTAATTTTTGGTCCTGATTTTGATTCAAACCGGAATTGATCCGATCGGGTGGTCTCGAAAACAGATGGGTTTCTGAGCGAGAACATGAACCTGATTCTTACTATATCTTTCTAATTTGTGAGTTAAATCAAGTATTTCCGATTAGAAATGTCAAAAGTTTCCGATCGACCATTCCGACGCCTTACTTTCTCAAACTAAGTGTTTGAGAAACCTTATAAAGATTCAGGGGGTGGCAAAAAATTCTATTTATTTTAATTTTCTTATAAAGGGTGTTAATTTGGACGCATTACTTTAAGAATAGGCAAAAGCCAGTGTGTGAATATGAAGGAAATTTGATGTGAAATCAGCCTGAATAATTTGTATGTACAATCCATTTCAGTTACTTTGTTTTTTAAGATACGAGTTTGAGAAAGTAAGGCGAGTAAGGTTTTTTACTTTTTACGAGCAGAAGGCTCATAACCCGTAGGTTAGCGGCGCACGGGCGGGCGCCGTATTTACATGAGAGAGAGAGAGAGAGAGAGAGAGAGGCATATACACAGGTCCTCCCTGTCTCTTTAACTTATGTTTAGGACGTACATTTACCCAAACTATGTATAAAGGTTGACTTCGAATAAATGTCAATCACCGGGCATTTCACTTCTCCAACTAACAACCATCCGAGCATCAGCTACACACTTTACTTACCAATTTCATCCATTCGGCCAACGTTTTCATAATTATTTTGGTGTCTAATCGTGACTTCTGGTGTAAGCTGCTCGTGAATATCGAGGTTTTCGTAGCTGCTCAGATTCCTTTGAATTGGTAGCGACTGACTTAGTGAATTGTTTCGGCTGTGACTAGTTTCGAATCTGGAAAATATATATCAGGTTACAATCTTGATTGTAATGAAAATTAAACTTACAAACATTGAAGTTTACTTAGATAGTAAACTTCAATGGTTTCCACATATATCTTCCCTGGCCAGCAGATTAAGCTCCGCTGCTTACGCAGTCCGCAGAATACGTGAGTTTACCGATGTTAGTACTGCTAGACTAGTTTACTTTAGTTACTTCGTAAGTTTTAGAAAAATCATATTACAAAATTGAAGACACTACATACATCTTTATCTAACACGTAGTTAGATAAAGATGGTATGGAAAGACGACATGGCTCCAGACAAATTTGATTCAAAGTGTATTACATAGCATTTAAGTTTATTTGAAAAGAGCAATCCCTAGAGTTTCTTGCTCGTTCTTCTCAGGGAGGTCAGCGTAGTGAACGAGCAGTAGCTTAAATGTGACGTTTTCAAGTGTAAATTTATTTTACCTATAGAATAAACAATCTTTGACTTTGACTTTGATTTGATTCATTTATTTTTTTGTGAAATTACTCCGCTAGGAAATGAAACTATTTTTCCGGATTTAAATAGCGTATATTTATTTTTTCAAACAAACCAACGTTTCGGGCCCTTTACAGGTCCCATGGTCACGGTTGACTGAAAATATATATATTGTTGTGAAATCTTCGAAATATACGTGAAAAAGTTACTTATTCGATTTACTGAGTGAATGATTTAGAATTTTAACCAAACAGTTTTGTTTACTTTTTGTTCCAAATGGATTGAAACAGACTTTAGGTACCTTTACAGCTACCAGATGCTGATAAGAGATGTCGCTTTATACATTGTAATAATGAATATTATGATACTTTTCTAACATGATATTCATTTATTTTTTATTAAATTACTCCATTATACTTCGCACGCTTTCTAAGGCGTGTGAGCCTTCTTCGACATGAGAGTTTTCATCACCACAAACATTCACAAATTGTATACAAATCTATCTCAATGCTAAGTTTAATTAACTTTTCAATGTATACAGAGATCCATATACAAGGCATGACAAGCTTTTAACTTTAAGATGAGTACGTATAAGTAATACATGTTTTAAAAAGTACGAAAGCATTTGTCCACAATTTCACCTGACAACGCATAGCGATGTGGTCGAGGACTTCAAGGCCTATAAAGTGCCTGTTTACACTACCCTTGAAAAGGTCAAGTTAAATTTGACGAGTCAAACTATAGTTAATGAGATATAATTAACATCATTGGTTTGACTTTGTTTTTTTTTTTTCATAATTTTGTAATAATAACGCGCGCACACTCATAGTCCCGCACAAGGTAAACCCTGTATCCCGGGTGCCATGAACACCCTCATAGACAACCACAAATTACACCCAAACTCACGAGAGAAATAAATGTAGGACATACAAATATTTCTCGCGGCACGGGAATCGAACCCGGGACCTCTGCGTGGCAGTCCGACATGGTAACCGTTCTGCCACGAAGGCAGTTTATATATTCTATACTATATTCTACTCACTTGTAATAGCCGTCGCTGGTCTGCACAAAGTTGGGGTTGTTGTAAGCGACGCTACGAGGTAGGGAGCCGTTGGTGATGATCTTGTTATGAGGTCGTTTCTCAGTCGGTGTTACAGGAATGCCTGTAACCGTAAATCAAATTCTGATAAGCTACGAGCTTTATACACCGACCGCTTGCTGGTGGTATTGTGGATAGTCGTGCAGTTTAAGTGTCGTGGCACGACAGACTGTCGTGACAATGGGAAATGCTATAACGACAGTTGTCCAACGATAAATACAACGTCGCGAAAAAAATGTTACGACAGATAATCGCAGCTCTAAAAGATTCTGTCACGCTAACGACAAGGCGGCTGCCGTGAACCGATAAATTGTCGACACGATCTAGTGGGAACAGCTAGACACGACAGTCGTTCAACGATAAGGTAAAACGTCCACGACACAGTCACAGATAGTCGTGATATGGGAACAAACGAAACGCGACAGTCGTTTAAGGATAAATAAAACGTTACAACACAATGGGAACACGCCCTTACGCTTCCGTTCTGAACAGGGGCGCTATACTTTTTTCAATACAAAGTAATTTGAGCCTACCTGAGGCGATCTGTCTCTCGTACTCAGCACACATGTTGAGGATTTCTTCCAACCGTGCAGTCTCGGCTTCCTTTTGCTCTTCTTCTTTTATTCTGTCTTGGTATGCCTGGAACAATGGTTAGACGGTTCAGTCAACATTCAAGATCAAACTCGTATAAAAATAATAATAATTAGTTTCTTAATTTAATTTATTTACTTAAAACCTAAAATACATTAATGGCCGTTTTGACAGTTTACAATAGTAACGTCAAACCTCAATTAAATGAGAGTCGCATCTTTAAGTTATTAGCTTTATAACTGGTATTGCGAGGGGTAGCTGATTAAAAAGTGATAAAAACGAAAATAAAAATGTTTACTTAATATATCGTCAATTGGAAACTGCTCCGTTTTGCATTGAGCTTTGACGGGAGTTTGCCGGAGGTAGAAGTTGTGCTGGACATGTTTTTAAAATCAAAATAAGTCTGCTTTTAGTAAAATTTTGTACCTACGGTATTTAAGGTGCTTTCTCTCCGTGTGGCATAGTCGTGCGACTCATTATATAATAGTGCATAAGTATGTTGTACAACCAAGAACACATAATATCGATAGTTTGAGCATATCCAGCTCGATACTTTCGAATATCACTATTAAATTGCACGTGCTCGTGACTGTAAAAGTCAGTAAAAAAAAGTGTTATATTATCTACTCACCATTCCACAAAACAATTTATCGATCTTCTTAATAATATTATTGTAAATCTCATTCCTAACATACAATTGATTAAACTGACTGTACTTTAAGTCATTGCCAACTACCATAACGTTACTATTATGTATAGTTTTATTATGAATGCTAGCAACATTGTCGGCCATCTTTGACAATTCCATTTTCAAATTTTCGTAAGACTGTTTGATTTCCTTTTCTAAATTGATTATTTTATTGTCTATGCTATTCTCGTGGTCTCTGGTTTCCTTGATATAGTGATTGGTTAGTATAGTATTTACGGTTTTATACATTTTGATATCATTTCTTATTTTATGTACTGTATCGAGCTTCTCGTTCACAGAGTTGGCAATATCGATTATTCTTTCGTAATCTTTCGGTTCGTATGTGGTAATTATAATCGATTTCAGCTCTTTTAACGCTAGTGTGTTCTTCTTAACAGTTTGAGTGAAGAATTTTAGTAAGTTTTTGTTTACAGGCCTCTTTTTTGATGATTTCAACGCCATTTTGATTTTGTTTTATAAGTTACACTCCAGAGTTCAAAATCATTACTAATTTTTCAGTTAAGTTTGAACTCGCGATTAGAATTACACTCAGCATTGCACTTTGCACTTTCACTTTGTTTTTAATTAGACACTGTTTGTAAGAAACTTTCCGGACTATTTGTATCATCAGCTACCACTGATGGAACGAACGGAACTGTGACATTTTTATTATTAAACTAATTAATTAGTTTAATAATAAAAATGTCATAGAGTCACACGTTCAATATCACGTTGAGAACCAAACGAATTGTACAAACCAAACTAGCGTCGAAATAGAAAGTGCGGATTGGTCTGATTGTCATTGACAGCTATATCGAATTACATTAAGACAGTTAATAAAAAAAATGTGTTATTTGAGAACACTATCAATGTGACAACAGTGCCTCTACACGTGGCGTAGCGTGGGGGGTGCTGAGGAGAGCATGGCCCCAGGCGGCATAGCCATGGGCATTTAGGCCTGGTCTGGCGCAGGCCACATCGCCAAGTTTTATTTTAACGCACGCACTCAACGTAGCCCCGGACTAGAGAAACCCTGTGTCGCGGGTGCCATGGACGCACACATAGACAAACACAAATTACACCCAAACTCATGAGAGAAACAAATGTAGGCCATACAAATATTTCTCCTAGCCTGGGAATCGATACTGGGGCCTCTGCGTGGCTGTCCGGCATGGCAACCGTTCGGCCACGGAGGCAGTTAAACAGTGGCACAGTGTTGTCAGCGCACCAACTACTTCGCGCGCAATTAAAGATATAGCCATATAACCAGAAATAGACGAAATGGCATTTAATTTATTTGAAAACTATTCTGCCAAATCATTCCGGTGACATCTGCGCTCCGATTAGCCAGCGCGAATTCGAAACAATTGACGGGTGTCGTCAATTATTTCACTTCAAATCGATCAGTTTAACTTGAGCTTTCTTATAATGGACGAAAATTTAAAATTACATATTTAATATTTAATTACCGATGAAATATGATTCCGTTTGTTTTATAATTAGATGTTTTGCTGTTTTTTCCACACCACCGAATGGAACAGCCCTCCGTAGTTAGAAATATTATTATCTTTATTACAATAAATACAGAATATTTTTGGGACATACGGAGACGTACACACGGGTCAGTTGTTGTTGTTGCTGTACTATTTCAGCTTTCTAATTTGTGATTTCAGTGCAAACGAGAATTGATATTTAAAAGTGATATGAAGCCCGTTTGCCTGATGAGTTGCCAGGGAGGGATGTCCCTTATTTCGTCTCTATTTCTGGTTATATACTCGATGGCTGAGATCCATCGAGAAGCTACAGTACTCCGTATTATCAAGGGCAAGTTACTACACGTTTATTATTGAATATTAGTACAGTCTTTTGGTAATACGTGGAAAATTTTAGGCAAGCTGGTGGATGTCCAGTTATATGGACGTCTCGTCACTGCCCAGTAGTTATCATGATGATTATTTTATTTTATTTTATTATCTTAGGGGAGCTTATAGCTACTTTTACAATATGGATCTAAATATAAATAATCAGACCCCAATTAAAGGCTACCACATATAAATTGATGTTTAATTAACCAGTAATAAAAACAAATTAAAAATTTTACTGCAATAAATTACAGACATCCCGTGGTAGCATAAGGGCGCATTTATTCAACACGAATTTCATCGCGTTCACGCCGCGCAGGGACCGCGTGAAATAAATGTCATGGCAAAGTAAGCTCCATTTGTTTAGGTTTTAACGAACTATTTAACATTTAAGGTTTTAACTAACTAACTTTATGTTTTAAGCGCCCATGATGCTCTAAATGATAGAGCAGGACCTCTCGCTGCCGGGCATGGTTGCCGCCATGCTCGGTAGCGAGGAGTCCTGGGAAGCGGTGGCCTCCTTTTGCGTATAGGTTATGTCGCAAAAGGAGGCCGCGGAGCGGATGCGTGAGGACGCGGCAGACGTACAGGGAGAAGGCGAAGGCAGTTCGCTGCTCGCCTGATCCCCTAGTGAGGCCAGCGGACTCTGGACTCCGGAGGCTGCATTGCACGGACTCACTCGTCTAGGGGGCGGGTCGGAGGACAACCTACCCGCCCTTCCGTTGGCGCGGGAGCCCAAGTGCAAGCTAGGGCGGCCGGGCGGCGTCGCGGTGAATGCGTGGGAAAATCAGCTATCCCACGGCGCCGACTCAACCGGCGAGAGGTAAACCCGGGGGGGTTTTTAGTGGGGTAGGCCCTCCAGTCTGAAGGGAAAGTCCCCCTATATAACCCCTGAGTCTCCCTTGGCTCATAGGTATCTATAAAGATTTCCACCCCGTCAAAAAAAAAGTATGCTGTAAATGAGGCTGGTTTGTTCTAGGTCTATGCGGCGATCGCGCGGTTGTATTATTCACAGGAATTTAAATGTTGTTGCCTAGTAAATAGAATTCAGATTCGCCATTAACATACGTGAAAGCGTGGTAACTGGGCGGTGGCCGCGCGAAAACTTTCGCGTCGTGTAACAGGGCGGTAATTGTTTGACCTACCGCCTCTCAAGCAGAGGTCGAGGGTTGGAATCCGGCTCGCACCTCCGGGTTTCTTGGAATTTATGAATTTATTATGAGCTTTTCAAACGCACGCAACGCATGCACGCACACACAAGCACGTACCCATCCACACACGCACTGTCACTATACACATGCCTTACAATTTTACTATTCCACGTTATAAGTAAATGATAATTTTAAACTTGTTTTTACATTTACGGAACGCAGTATCTATTAATTTATTTTATTTGTTAACACTATAAACGTTGTACCTAACACCAAACAGTGGTTAAAGATTAGGAAACACGTGAAATTATTTAATCACATTTCATGGACACGTCTACCATGCAAAGGTCGAAAACAATTATAAAAGGATACCGCAATGAAAATCTGCATTGTCAATTACAAAAATAATTTTCCACTTGATAATTAAATCTCTATACGCCAGGGGAAGAGTTGCGGGGTGCGGGAGGCACATAATTGTATTCATATAAGATAAGTCGTCGTTTCCATCCACAGTAATTGTTAATTTGTTTTTCGGTTATTATCTTTACGTCATTTGTTATCATTTGATAGTATCATTTCCTTATTTAATGTGGTATATAAGGATTGAATTATACTTTTGTTTTTATTACGTGTCGTACGAATGCCTTATTAGCAGAGATCAGAATTGACCAAGTACGTTTACTTTAACTTCAAGGAAGTAATATACGGGGTTATTTTTTAAACACTAACAACTTGTATTGACGAGTTGTATTCTTTTCAACTCGAGTTAACGTGACTGCTAACTCGAGTTAACTCGACTCTGTGTATAACAGAGCAACCGCGAGTCGCGAGTAGAACTCGAACCGACGATTCACCGAGTTGGGCACGAACGTGCCACGAGTGCGGCGCTACAGATGACACCGCGCAGCACACCTTAGAGGTGTGCAGCCGGTGGGATGAGCAGCGCCGCACTCTGACGGGGGCTGTAGGGCAGGACCTCTCGCTGCTGAGCGTGGTTGCCGCCATGCTCGATAGCGAAGAGTCCTGGGAGGCGGTGGCCTCCTTTTGCGCAGAGGTTATGTCGCAAAAGGAGGCCGCGGCTCCGGCGCAGACGTACGGGGAGAAGACGAAGGCAGTTCGCTGCTCGCCTGATCTGGGGGGCGGGACAGAGGACAACCGACTCGCCCCTCGGTCGGTGCGGGAGCCCTGGCGCAAGCTAGTGCGACCGGGCGGCGTCGTGGTGGTGAATGTTCACCGATCCCAGGGCGCCGACTCAACCGGCGAGAGGGAAACCCGAGGGGGTTTTAGTGGGGTAGGCCCTCCAGTGTGAAGGGAGAGTCCCCACATAACCCCTGAGTCTCCCTGGGCTCAGGGGTATCTATAAAGATTTCCCTCCGGTCAAAAAAAAAAAAAAAGACCGACCGACCGCGACTCGATCGTGTTCCGAAGGTCGCTGGAGTTAGTTCGAGTTCTTAAAAAGTAACTCGAATTGATTCGTTGTGGGAGAACTCGATTAACTCGAGAACTAAATTATAGAAAAACATATAAAAAAAAAAAAAAAAAAATAAACAACAATTTGTGTTCCATGACTTTTAACAAAACATGATAAATGTACCAAAAATGTACTTTTAAGTGTTTTTTGCACTATCCGACACTTTTCAACCGACTTCAAAAAAGGAGGAGGTTCTCAATTCGACTGTACTTTTTGTACGTAATAACGCGATAACTCGAATGGTTTTTGAAGATTCTTTTTTGTTGGAAAGAGAGTACCTCAGTTATCGAGTATATAACCAGAAATAGAGACGAAATAAGGGCCATACATTCGTGGTAACTCATCAGTGATACGTCACTTATAAATATCAACTCTCGTTTGCACTGAAATAAAGACAGGCCAACAACTGACCCGTGTATGTCTCCGTATATTCAAAAAAATATTATGTATTTATTTTAATAAAGATTATATATATCCACTCCATTCGGTGGTGTGGCGAAAAACAGCAAAACATCTAATTACAAAACAAACAAAATTAAATTTTATTGGTAATTAAATACGTAATTTTGCAATTTTCGTCCATTATAGCAAAGCTCAAGTTAACTGGAGGATTTGAAGTGAATTGACGACACCCGTCAATTGCTTCGAATTCGGGCTGGCCAATCGGAGCGCAGTTGTCACAGTAATGATATCGCAGAACAGTATTAAAAAAATTAAACGACATTCCGTCTCTATTTCTGGTTATATACTCGATGACCTTAGTATAGGTCCAATTTAAATTTGAAGAAAATGTTCCACCTCTAAGAGGATGAATCCGGATTCGCGACTTTTCGGTAACCGATTTCAATAAAACTTGGCAAATAGATGTAATTCCAGGAACTTCAGAGATTGTTTTTTATAACAAAGTTACAATAGTAAGTACGTGCAAGCGTCCTCTCCGACGATCCAGCGTTTTGCATAGTGATCACCGCTTAGAATAATGTATTGAAATATATTTATTTTTAATAAAATAAAAAAATAATTAATTAAAATCGTTTATTGCAGACAATATGCAGTCCATTTTGTTTGTAGTTCATGTTTTTATGAAATTAAAATGTATCCAATGATTAAAAGTTATTGAACAAAAGTTGTTGCATAATAATATGATGTTAGTAATACAGTCCTGGAAGGTTGTTAGTATTTTACAAGGAACGCTGTATTTAAAGTAGATAGTACCTCCCACTGAAATCTCGGAGTCATTTTTAATGGGTAACTAACTAGCAATTTTACTATGTTAGAGAAAACTTTTTATGAAAAAAAAAAAAAAAAAACGATCTCACAAGTTTGGTAATCCACTTTCGCTGTGTTCGCTGGTCTCCTCAACGAACCAAATCCTCGTCCAAATGAATAAGTATAATGCAACACACTCCTATGAGTGTATATATTCCCTGCAATAGGGAAACCCTGTGTCGCGGTTGCCATGGACACACACATAGATAACTACAAATTACACCCAACTCACGAGATACACGTATTTCTCCCGGCCTGGGAAACGAACCCAAAACCTCTGCGTGGCAGTCCAGCATGGTAACCGTTCGGCCACGGAATCATACGAACCGAAACAGAAGGTGTCTGCTGTACACTGGTCAGGAATTCTTCTCATCTGTCTACCATTCCCATCATGCTCAGCTCAGTATGTGCTAAGTTTAATTGAAATCGGTCAATGGGAAATGGGTGAAGTTCAATGAATCCGATTCGTCCCCTAATTTACCACCTTTTGAGGAGGAATATTTTCTTCAAATTTTAATGGGACAACTTCTGAGGTACCCCTTTTCCAACAAAAAAAAGAACCTTCGACATCAGTTCACAAATGTCGGAGTAATTGCGTAACATAGATAAAAATATAATAAATAATATATATAAAACAGTCAAACTGATAACCTCCTCCTCTTAATAAAATATACTTCCACGTTGCTTTGCTACTCCACGACTTTGTTACGATACGACGACGTCGAATCGTGCAAAATAGCCAGTTATTTAACACGTTTTAGCCTCTGAACGGTTTGCGGACATACCAATAAATTTACTTTTTTTATTATTAACCGACTTTCCTCATAACATTCTAACAAAAAAATAATCATCAAATTCGGTTCACAAATCTCGGACTAATCGCATAACACACACACAGGAAAAAAAACCGATTAATTGAGAACCTTCTCCTTTATGAAGTCGAAAAAAATAGTAAGTTAATGTTAAATTAGGTCTGAACACTAAAAAATACTATAAATGGTCTGAAATGAATTTATTGTTTCTCAAAATATTCTCCGTTAGCGTTAATGCACTTCTTCATACGAATGAACCAATTTTGAAAACACTTATGCCACTCCTCCCTGACAATCTCTGAAACATATATTTCGTACGCCTCGACAGCCTCTTCAGGTGATGAAAATCGTTAACCACGTAACTGGTTCATAATTTTTGGAAATAAATAAAAGTCACAAGGTGCCAGGTCGGGACTGTACGCGAGATGGCTCATAAGGCCTATGTTGTTCACCTTCAAAAATTCTTTTCTCTGTCTGGCTGTGTGAGAACTGGCATTATCGTGGTGCAAGATGATACAGCGTTTACGGTTCTTTTTACGGAGTTTGTCAATAACTTCCGGCAAATAAATGGTCGTGTACCAATCACTATTCACGGTACAACGATTCTCCAAAGCAACAGTAGCCACGTGTCCAGTTTTATTAAAAAAATAAGCAATCATCCGCTTAGAGGCACTTTGCACGCGCGCCACTTTGATTGGTTTCAGCTCATCTCGAAAGACTCATACGCTGGATTGCTGCTTTGTTTTGGGATCGTAACTATAAATTCATGTTTCGTCACCAGTTACTATGTTCCACACCAAATTTGACACTCCTTCGTTGAATCTGGTAAGCATGGCATTGCACCAAGTGACGCGATCCGGATTTTGAGTCTCAGTCAAATTGTGTCGGATCCACCGAGAGCACAGCTTTTTCACACCCAAATGTTTGTGTAGTATTGATTGTATTTTACTCATGCCTATGCCTAAAGATGCCCGAATCTCATGGTATGTCAGATGCCTGTCTGTTTTGATCATACGGCGCGCAGCATCGATGGTTTTGTAGTCCACAGCAGTGGACGGGCGGCCATCACCAAATTCGTCATTGAGATTCACACGACCGCGTTTGAATTCTGCAAACCAGCTATAAACAGTCGTCTTGCATGGTGCTTCATTGCCAAAAGCAGTTTGAAGCCGAGCGAAGCTCCGCTGAGCAGTTATATTACACTTAAAGCCGTAGAAAATCATACTACGAAAATTTTCACGAGTTAAATCCATGGTGATGTAGACAACCAATTTCTAAAATGACGTCACAACGTAAAAACAAGTGACAGCCAGATGAAACAAACTGTATTCTACAGCCAAAGAGTTCCATTTTCAAATATTGTAATTACTTTTGAAATATTGTTTACGTAAATGGCCAGTTCCGGAAACTTATAGTGCGCCCTATATATAATAAGTAAGTAAGCAATATACACAGAACTATAATGAATTTAAAAAAAAAGAACGTTACACCACGTACAAGCAATATTAGTAACCTAGCCTTGCCGCTAGATGGCGTTGGGATCAAAATAGAACGCGCTATAGAAATGTTATCTAAATTAGGTACCATTTAAGTTCTAAAAGGTAATAATTAGCTTTGTACCAAATCATAGGGTCTATGAGTGGTATTCCAGAACTTCCACTGGATGAGATACTTGGATTAAAGCTCATAGCATCGTCGGCTGCCGCTTCGACCGGGTGTGACGGTATGCTAATGTCGAGGATTATGTTGATCATACAACTAAGTCAATAAAAGCAGTTGCTCATTTGGAGATTCAAACATCTTTCTTCACCCTTCCTCGCTTCGTACACCTATTACGTCGTATTTTTGCTAACTAAAATACCTAAATAAATTAGGATTCTACTCAAACGACTATAATGCCTCCTGATTGATTAAATTAGCCTAAAAATCTTGCAACCGGGCCACAAATCTTATTTAAAAAAATGGTTAAAATATATGCGGTACTTGGCCAGTTATTCTATCTCTTTGGTTTTTTGTGTTGTAGCTATTGTTTGGCTTTCGTCTAAATATATGAATATATTTAATTAAGAAAATATTGCGTTTGTTGTCATGGATTGTTAACAATATTGTTTCCGTTTCATTATATTATTTACTCGTAGAGAAAGAAAGTATTGTATGCAATCGTTAAACAATTAGATCTTAAAATCTCGTACCTATTACGTAGGTCACTCGGCAAAGCCTTGTGGCCTAAACACGGTATTCGACTTTAAGAACCTTCATTATGCAACGATTCCATAAAATGCTACCAGTTGGATAAAATAATGTTTGTAATTTAAGTGTCAAAAATATTATACTATTGTTGAAATTGTAAAACTGTTAAAAATGAAATATTGTTAATGCTCTGAGGCGGGAGCGGGTACTTTCTGAGAACGATTTTTTTATTTTATTTAAAGATCTAAGGAGCGCTGCCACTGCGTCTGTCACCTCGAGAAACAATGTCAACGAGTGCCGTGTGCTTGGAATTTCACCAGAACCACACCAAAACGTTTAACTGCCTCCGTGGCCGAACGGTTACCATGCTGCCACGCAGAGGTCCCAGGTTCGATTCCGGACCGGGAGAAATATTTGTATGGCCTACATTTATTTCTCTCGTGAGTTTCCCTAGCGCGGGGCTATGTTGAGTGTGTGCGTTATTTATTTATTTATTTAAAGCCGAAACGCGGTCACATTACTGCTTAATAATGATCACCTATCACAAACTCGATTTTTTTCTCCGAAATAACGTTTGTCCGAATTTTCATTACACCGAAAACCGAATTATAACGAAACCGTTGTTCTTTCAGACACGATTAGGTTCGGTTAGGTGAGGTTAAATTAGGTTTAAAAGAAAAAACATTTTCCTCTCACAATTACTGTAGAGGTCATGAAAATTCGAGCAAACGTTCTTCTGGAAAATGGTTTTTCGGACTATTGATAGGGAACCCTTAATAGTTACTTATTAATTAGAACAAAAAATACATACCCGAATTCTCATATGTTCAGCTTCCGATTTCCGATCAAAATGACAATTGGCATAAACAGGAGCGTATTGCGGGTTCCTGTCAAACGCTGGAGATGGCATTCCGATATTTCTACTAGGTAACCTGTCAATCCTTCCATATAGGTCATTTTGTTCTTCCACTATAATTCTCTTTTCGTCGAAGTTTCTAGACTCGCCTAGATTGTTCTGTTCCTTTTTAGAGTCATTGTTAATTTTACCGTAAATATTCGACTGGTCGTTGTTGATTTTCTTCGGTAATCTTGAGCTTTCATCAAAGTTTCTTACTATATCCTCAATTTTTGTTTTTCTTATGGCAACATTGGTGTAAGAACTATTTTTGTCGGAGTTATTATCGTTTATATTAACTTTTTCTTTTTTCATATAATTTGGCACCGCTTTACCACCTAGTACATCTACAGCTGGAGTGTTCACAGTTAAAGAGTTACTACTAAAGACTTTAGGTGATATCTCGTTATCATTCGAAGTATAAAACTGACTTCTACTAACATTCTTCTGTTGCTTCGCATAATATTCGAATTTCGACACTTTAGCCATAATGCTATTCACTTTAGGTTTATCCTGGTCTGAGCTGGAGTCATCTAGATCTCTGTAAGGTTTTCTAGGTGCAACTGGTGGCTTTTTTCTAGCTAGATCTTTAATAGACATATCTAGTTCTTCGTCTAGTTGTGACAGGGTGTTTTCCTTGTATGATTTTTGAACATTGTTTGGTTGGTAACATTGACTTGGGTCTTGGTGGGTGGGTGGGAAGCCTGTAAATAAAAGACATAGTTTAACACATTAAAATATGTGATAGTACAAGCAATTTACATGTCGATATCTCCAATTAACACTACGCCAACTTAATTTTTGGGCCTGTTTTGTTTTTATTTTAGTTATTTTAAAGATGGTGTAGTGTTATTGGAGATACCGATGTAACAATTTGAATGTGGTTGTTGATGAAGGTTCAATAATGTAGACGAGACAACGGTTTACAAACTTATATTGTGTATAATAGAAAAAACCTTACAATTAGGTATTTCAACACAATAAATTGTACGTGCTTGAGGGAACGCGATGAATGGCGTAATGGTGGCCGCGAGGAGCGCTGTCGCCTGGTAGGCTCCGTGACGCTGTGTGCTATGCGTGTGAGCATACTAAGAGCGCGAACAGTGGTCTTTCGCCAAGTGAATAGAATAATTTACGATTGTACATTTTTGAGAATTAGATATTTGCGAAAAAGAGAATTAACGTTTTGTTCTGCGAAATCTGAATCCTGCGCCGATAAGACAACATAAAGTAAAAGATCAGACGATTACATTATGAGCTATTACTTGTTATGCGTCATCAACAGGAAACGTGCCTGAAGAGTGAAGTCACTTAGAAATCAAAGAAGCACACTCCTCCGACGAAACCCAATGCCGAGCAGTGGTAGGTGTACTACACAGGTGGTAACAAAACGGTTGGTAAATATTTCAGCTGATAATCAAACTAAGATAACAAACAACTTCAACAAATGTTCAACAAGCAATCGATAAGGGTGTAATGTACGCCACTTGACACGAAATATTTACTCGATTATGGAACTCGAGAGCAGCAGTAGTGTGTTCCGGTGGCATGCAGAAATTTCCCTGCTGTTCTGTATAAAATTGGGAAATGATGACAATGTTATACTCAGGGTCGTATTCTAGAACTTTACCCAATGCTCAAGTCAGGACTTGAGTATAATTCAAAGCACTAGAAATCATACTCAAGTCCTTGCCATTAGGGTCGTATTTCCAGTGCTTGAAATCATACTCAAGTCTGCTCAAATCCTGACTTGAGCATTGAGTACAGTTCTGGAATACGACTCTCAGTCTGAAATTAGCTAATATTTACTTGAACACAGAAATATCACATTTTCAATCGACTTCAAAAAAGGAGGACGTTATCTTACTCGATTATTATTATTATTTTATAATATCAAGTGACGGGACGAACAAGTCGTGCGCCTGATGGTAAGCTACACGTCTGTTCATAACAGTTGCAATGCCACTAAGGGTCGTATTCCAGAAATCTACTAAATGCTAAAGTCAGGACTGGAGCAGACTTGAGTATGATTTCAAGCACTGGAAATACGACCCTAATGGCAAGGACTCGAGTATGATTTCAGTGCTCACTGCAATACTCAAGTCCTGACTTGAGTATTGAGTAGAGTTCTGGAATACGAACCTAAGAGATTTAAATCGCAAAGATCTGACGGGCAACACCACTGCGCCCGTCACACTGAGACATAAGTTGACAAGTCCCATGCGCCTGTAATTTCACTAGCATTCTTAACCTTCAAAACCGGAACACAGTAATGTTGACATTACTTCTTGGCGGCAGAAGTAGGTACGAACACAGTAACTTCTCTGCACAAACTCATTCACAGGGAGTTCCACCGCTACTAACACATAATGGGGTATACTATCTCTTAACAAAGGTTGGACCGTTTTGTTTCACCTATATAGCTGTAGGGATAGTATGATAGGGCGCGACTTGCGCGAGAGCGGCATAGAAGGCGAAGTATTGTTATTACCTGTGGGAATATAGCAGTTTGTCGCACTTTATGTCGCTTTCGCGCAAGTCGCGCCCTATCGAAGACCTAAGCAGAACCGATACTGCTAATATCTTGTTATTCTTATTGACGATAAACTTAAATTTGACAGCCACATAGTTTTCATGTCGAGTAAGAAAAACGGTAAATATTATAAGAAAGCTCCGGGATTTGGCTACGCCGGCGGTGCTAAAAATGGCTTATTACGCCCATTGCCAGTCACTCCTTACGTATTGCATTCTAGCTGGGGTGGTGCAGCAAAAACGCACATGTTACAAGTAGAGAGAGCCCAATGATGTGTTCTTAAAACTATGCTGAAAAAGCCCCGACGTTACCCGACCGCAGTCCTATACGAGGAGGCTGGTGTTCTCAGCGTTCGCAAGCTCTTCGCTCTTAAAATTGCAATCAAAACCCACATGCAAGTGCTTCGATCAAATGACTACAGTGCTTTGATTAAAAAACGTGTATTTCATGTCCAACTCCCTATCATACACAGTTCTTTTGCTAAAAGATTTAAGACCCGTTTCTATCCGCATTCCTATATAACAACGTCCTTAGATTTTGTGACATAAAACTCAGCTCAGTATTCGACGCTAAACATGTACCGCAGAGCTGGTTGCTTGATTTGACTTATGATTTTGTTGAAAATTTGATTCATTGTATGTTGTAGCAGCATTTAAATTTTTTTTATTGATTTTATTAATTTATGAAATTGCAAAAAATGTTGTTCATATTTTTAAATCACACACCTATTTATAACATTTATTTTTATATCGATTTCTTTTCCTTTTAGAGTCTAATATGTAATGTATGAAAATTGTACGTCTGGGACCTCACGATTCGGGCTTGCCTAGTCTGAGGACCGTGGTGAATTTGAAGCTGTAAACATGTTTTGTCCAAATAAATTTTACTTTATTTTATTTATTATTATTTTTATCGTGCTTGCTCTACTAATGTAGTAATAAATTGACCTTACCAGCAGGCAAGCACATCTCATTAGGTTGAAACTGCACAGGCGCCATCGAAACGTGTACTGACGGCAAGACGGATTTCATCAATTTCGCTTCTTCCGGATGGTTGAAACGGAGGTAGTTCGATCGTCCAATCGTTAACATGCTACCTGGAATTTTAAGAGAGATATTCAGTTAATTTACAAAACAACACAGTAAACAAAATGATTCACTTTTGTTAAAGATGGTATACAGAGCAATCCTGAATAATATTAGCATTAACAAAATTTGTTAAGTATCATTTAATGATACTTTCATAGATTTCTCACAGATGGCGATACGGCAAAAAGTCGTTAAAAAAACAAGGACATAGAAAAATTCGTGAGGTTCGTTCCGTGACTTAGTTGGCATAGCGTCTGGCAATCTTTGCTGGGAGCCGATGGTTCGAATCCGGCTGTGGATCGAAGGATTTTTTCCAAGTGTTTCCAATCTTTGTATTAATAAAATTATAACAAACTAGTGGAGTAATTTCACAAAAAAGAATTGAATACTATGATGGTGAAACATGCTTACATTCAATAAAACACTTAATTACAGTGAATAGCGACATCTCTAGCCAGGGCTGGTAGCTGTAGAGGTGCCTTACTGGGTGACGAAATACTTTAATAAATTTCTCATGGATGGTGCTACGGCTAAAAAGTCGCTAAAAGCTAAAAATATAGATCCTACAACAAGCACACAGAAAAATTCGTGAGGTCCGCTGGTTCGTTCCGTGGCTTAGTTGGTATAACGTCTGGTACGGTTTTCTAGGAGGCGTCGGTTCGAATCAGGCCGGATCGTAGGAATTATTCGATCTTTGTATAATTAATAATAAATTATTTATAATCAATAACAACACAAAGGAATAGACCTTATAGTAAATAAACAATGTTTAATGTTGTAGTACTATTTGTGGGGGACAGGAGTAAAAGTAAAAGGCAACTCGACCTCGAGCCCACCAGAGGCTCGCTGTCTTAGATAGGTCTTAAATGTAATGCAAAACGAAATACGAAATATTTATATCCATGTGTGAAGAATAGCTGATTTTTTTCCCCCATTCTAGCGTCTCCATAGTAAAAGTTTTTTGTATGTATGTGTAGAATTACACTTTAAAAATCTCTAAGACCTTCGCTTTGTACAACATTCTATTTGTTCGTATCGCGTACTACCGCTAACTAATGGTGTGTTTACATAGGATCGATTGAAGCATTTTCGCCTAGTTTATTTGGCTAACGAAGGCGGCGCAGTCGAGTCGCTGTTTACACCGAGTCGAATGCCGCATTTTCTGC
>NW_020653993.1:566943-567140 GCF_003589595.1 Hyposmocoma kahamanoa
TGCCAGCTTATTCGGTTGCCGCAGGGGGCACAGTCAAGTCCCTGTTTACACCGAGTCGACTGCTGCATTTTCTGCAAGCTTATTCCGTTGAGGAAAGGGGCTCAGTCGAGTCACTGTTTACACCGAGTCGAATAGCGCATTTTCTGCAATGTTATTCGGTTGACGCAGGGGGCGCAGTCGAGTCGCTGTTTACACCG
>NW_020653993.1:567150-576688 GCF_003589595.1 Hyposmocoma kahamanoa
GTCGCTGTTTACACCGAGTCGAATGTCGCATTTTCTGCAAGCTTATTCCGTTGAGGAAAGGGGCAAAGTCCAGTCGTTGTTTACACCGAGTTGAATTTTTTGCAAGGTTATTTGGTTGACGAAAGGGGCTCAGTCGAGTCGCTGTTTACACCGAATCGAATGCCGCAATTTCTGCATGGTTATTCGGTTGACAAATGGGGCATGGTCGAGTCGCTGTTTACACCGAGTCGACTGCCACCTTTTCAATAAGCGAATTTTGCTGATGACGGCGTCGCAGTTTTCAACGTTGACTGTCGCTGACACAGAGTCAAAACAAATTATTCGAAACATTAAACAAACTTGAAAACTTGTTGAAACTTGTTGGGTCGACCATCGTTTGGTGACCAAGTCGCCCGACAGTGATTACAACAATCGTCAAACAACTTAAAAGTCTATACTATGTCAGCTCGAATTCAAAATTTTCTAGTACTAATACGGCTCATTTTGCTGTCGAGCGGCTGGGACACAGGCTTTATTTCAGAATTTATTTTTTTACTGACGAAATTAAGTCCATTTGAAAAATGTATATTGTATAGTATACGTATTCTATTTAGTTCAGTTGACATAAACTAAAATCATTAGTATATGTAAAGTACCTATTGAATACAGCGGTTTTCTTGTACAATTTCGAGGTAAGTTTGTGTTTTTTCTAACCGACTTCAAAAAAAGGAGGAGGTTCTCAATTCGACCGTTTTTTTGTGTATATGTAATAATAATAATAATAATAACGCACACACTCAACATAGCCCCGCACTAGGGAAACCCTGTGTCGCGGGTGCTATGGACACACACATAGACAACCACAAATTACACCCAAACTCACGAGAGAAATAAATGTAGGCCATATAAATATTTCTCCCGGCCCGGGAATCGAACCTGGGACCTCTGCGTGGCAGTTCGGCATGGTAACCGTTCGGCCACGGAGGCAGTCAATCACGTCACTGTGTCACGCGATAACTCCGGTATTTGTGAACCGATTTTGATGATTCTTTTTTTGTTGGAAAGAGGGTACCTCCATAGTGGTCCCATTGAAGAAATTCATTTTTATAAATAGCGCCTAAATTTTTTTAGCGAACCGATTTTTATTGTCTGTGTCAAGTTCCTTATAGCGAACTAGGGGATGAATCCAAATAAAACTTGGCAAATAGATGTAATTTCACGTACTTTTAAGGTCGGTTTTTTTAGTACTCTGTACTGAGATTATTATCGTGAACATTTTTAGGAACCGTGTTTTCACTTAGTATAGTAATCAATGCATAGCTTCGACTTTACTATATATTTTTTTCAAAGTGATTGTTCAACCATCCATTTGTCGTATACTCTTAATGTTTACACTCGAAATATTGCCGTCTTCGGCGGCCAAGCGAAGGCGATCTGTCGATCTACTGTAAACGCGTTATGATTAAAGTGTAACCACGTCGTGTATGCGCTTGGGTAATGGAGAGAAAAAGGTGCTAACCTTGTGAGAGGCGCGTAGGTTTATCAACAGACAGGCCATCGAGTAGCGTGCTGCCGCTGATTGTATAAAGCGTGACCACGCCGTGTGAATTCTCCACGCGACAGTGCACGCTCGCCACGCCCGTGCCCACGACGTAAATATCGCAAGTCGGATCCGAGCCTATTGTCACCCGACCTGGAAATCAGAGAAAGGCGGATGAATAATAAATAGCTCTTTATATTATACGTAATTGTATTCCTAGATTATATATTCGTATATCAAAGTCAAATGATCTTTATTTCATATGTAAAAATTACACTGGAAATCGTAATATTGATTAAATTCTTACTTATTACAAATTCCGATGTAAACAATCTTTTTAAGACGAAAAAGGGGCAACTCCACACAATACCCACCTTGCAATCTTGTGGAATCTGTGGTGTGCAATCTTGCAACCTTGCAATCACATTACGATACGATTTTTATGAAGATCGATACAAGTACATACGATCTTTTTGTATCGATTTATTTCAATGCAATTTTGAAGCGAATCGATTCAATACAAAAGGCAAATCGGATCGTCTAGGTCAGAAGCAATAAACATTTTGTAAAAATATCATTAAGTTATTAATCATTATTAATTATAACAAAACTAGTAGTAATTTCACAAAAAATAATTGAATATCAATTCAATAAAATTTAAAATACAGATAATAGCGACATCTCTAGCCGGGACTGGTAGTTGTAAAGGTATCTAACTGGGCGACGAAATACTTTCATAGATTTCTCATAGATGGCGCTACGGCTAAAAAGTCGTTGAAAAACCAAATACAAAGACACGACAATAAACACATTGAAAAATTCGTGAGGTCCGCTGGTTCGTTCCGTGGCTTAGTTGGTATCGCGTATGCTAGAAGAGGTCGGTCCGAATCCGGCAGGATCGACCGAATGTTGAATGTGAACAAATGCCTATCTCTGGTGGTGCGACTGTCGCAACTATTGTCATCTCTTTTATTCCTGTTAGTTTAAAAGGGACAACAATATTGTTTAGATCTATGTATTCACATTTTGATGATAATACCAACCTTGTTTAATAGGGTGTAGCGTTACAGCAGTACTTAGCCGGCCGGTCCCTAGGCTCACCAGGTGCGGCGTGTTGGTGGCCACCCTGAAAGAATTAAAGAGAAAAGCTTTAAAAACGAAAACGACCTTTAATTATCGTAATTTAACTGAAGGAAAAGTGGAAGACAAGCGTCGTCGTCGAGAACGATCGAGATTGTTCCCTTTCATCAAATCAAATTCTGGGTAACATCGTTTAGGTGACAAAAAATCTTTGCAGCGGACAGAATTGATTTGTCTTTACCTTCTAAAGCCTAAATCAAAGGGAGATACTACAAATACTACGATTTTTGTTGACACGGTGTGTCCAACGGTTATATTGTGGGCGCTGGATGAGGAGGTTCCAGGCTCGATTCCCGGTAGAACCAAATTAGGAAATAAGACTTTTCTAATTTGATTGTAATGTGAGTGTTCTAAGAAGTACCCCAGAATTAATTCCGTTGCTCTGGTACTCATAACACAGGAAATTTGCTAGTTTGAGTTGTTATCTGCAATATTATAAAAAAAATATACAATAAGCGTATGTATCGAGTTCTTAGGTTTTCGCGATTGTTAGGGCTCATTCAGAGTGAAGGTGCGGGCGCGGCGGCGGGTGCGGGCACGCGGGTCTTGGCATCTTTCCTTTCAGTGCTGAAGCGGCTACGAGCGGGTAGATCCACACGCCGATTCGCACACAGATGCTAGACGCTAGACCAAGCACTGTGAAAAGTGCGGGCGGACCGAGACAATAGATCAACCCGCACGACCAGCGCGCACCCGCCTCGAGGCAGGCCGCCTTCACGCGCGGCCACTATGAACGCAACGAGCGTCTACGTAGGTACATTTGATTTACACGCACCCGAGCCTGCACACGCGCCCGCACCCGCGCCCGCCACCACTCTGAATAAGGGTAAGGCCTTACATAGGAAATGAAAATATTTTTCCGGATTTAAATCGCGTATATTTGTTTTTTCAAACAAAGGGTTTATTTGAAAAAAACAAATATAGCTAAGCGTATGGCCAACAACCATTTTGGCATTTAAAAGCAAAATCTTTCAAATATTTTGTTGTTGACTGTCCTTGATTCAGATTAAGATTCATTTATTTCTCAAATATAACATTACAGTATAAATTGCACTACATGCCAAAGTATAAGAAATTATATTGAGATCGTCAGACCAAAATGAAAATTCTAAGAAAAATACACAATAATTGGAAAATTAAAAATTCATTAAATAATATTGTTGTCATGAAATTACATATCAAATCATTCTCCATCAAGGATCGTCATAAGTTGATAACAATTATACAAGAGTCAACGGTAAAAATTAGAATAAAATAGAAAATACTCAATATCATTACAATTTTAGGTCCATAAATTCATTTACAGAGTATAAAGGATTTTTCAATAAGAGGTCTTTCAGCCGGCGCCTAAATGTTTCGTCAGACGGTTCAAGTCTGAGAGTAGCGGGTAAACGCTCATAGTAAGTAGGTCCGATGACACGCGGGTATTTCTCTGCAATTTTGTTATTTGGTAGGCTCAAGAGTGAAAACCATTTTGGATTTGAATATTTATGTAGTTTGTTATAAAAAAATGAGACCACAGAAATACGTTTTCTTTGTTTCAGATTCAAAGAATAATACCGTAAAGATTGTGATGGGCATTGGCGCCTCCATTTTTAGTTGTTAAGGCGAAGTATTCGAACGCGAGTTTAGATTTTAGGAGGTGAGGTGTGAGGGGGCCGCCACTCGCTTACCGTAATTTGCGCTCTTAAAATTAATATGAATAAAACAAGAACAAGAGGAGTAAATTTAACACAGATAATAATAATAATAAATAATAAAATTGTTTATTCATCTCCACACATTAATAAGAAAAGACAAAATATAAAAGTTCGACACAGTATTTAGTAAAAATAGTGGTGTGAGATAAAAAGGTCTGTAGCTCAGCACAATGGCAGAGTGTTTTATATCACACACATGAATCGTTATAGAGATTTTTATTACTGAAATATAGACAGCGCCAATAACTGACCTGTGTGTGTGTAAATATCTTCGTATATTCTAAAAATATTCTGTATTTCTTGTAATAAAGATAATATCTCTAACAATGGCGTTCTGTTCCATTCGGTGGTGTGGGGAAAAAAGCAACACATCTAATAAAAAAACAAACGGAATCAAATTTCATCGGCAATTAAATATTAAATATGTAATTTTGCAATTTTCGTCCATTATAGCAAAGTTCAAGTTAACTGGTTGATTGAAAGTAAAACATTGATGACACCCGTCAATAGTTTCGAACTCGGGCTGGCCAATCGGAGCGCAGTTGTCACAGTGATGATATGGCAGAATATTTTTCAAACAAATTAAATGACATTTCGTCTCTATTTCTGGTTATATACTTGATATATGAAGAGGCTGTATGGTGGAACCTTTATGTACCTTAATAAACGGGTTAAAATTTATAAAAAAAATTGCGTTTGTTGTTATGGATTGTTAACAAAATATACATTAAACCAATAGGTTCTGTTTCATTATTTTATTAAGTTGTAGAAAAAGTATCGTATGCAATCATTACATAATTAGGTCTAAAAAAATCTCGTACCCATTACTTATGCCGCTCGTCATAGGCGCTCGTGACTCGACTCTAAAAACCGTCATTATGCAACGATGGCATAAAATATTATTATGAATTTATTAATAAACAATGTAACATTTCATTTCTGCAACTAGCAAAACAAATAAACTCCAAATTGTTGTATAAATATTGAAAAGTATCGTATATATTGTGAAAGAATTCGTCCAGAGAAGTACTGCCACCTTACCGATTTCTGTCGCCAAGCAGTAATGTGAGCATTGCATCCGATTTTAAAGCGTATCGTAAAGATCTGAGGGGCACTGCCACTGCGCCTGTCACCCTGAGACATAAGTTGGCAAGTCTCATGTGCCTGTAACCACCAGCACCCTTAACCCTTCAAAACTGGAACCCAGTAATACACATTACTGTTTGGCGGCAGAAATTGGTAAGGTACTTCAAGGTAGCAAGTGGGAGAGTTATCAGACGTAAGTTATGGAGGTATGTAACGTAGCCAGTGGTAGACGAGCGCGTCTGTGTTTATGTGTGATGGATGATAAATCAAAAGCAAAATTCTAATAATCCGCCCGTAAAATTGTACCGCTTCTGGGCGGTTAACTGCAAGCTTCAGTTCAAAATGGAATCCTGGTTATTTATAAACGATATTTACACAAAACTGACACTGTAGGGTGTTAAAACTATTTCAGTGACACCAAAGCTTATTCTTGAATCTATCTTAGGACTAAGACAATAAGGATTAAATTGACTTAACGTAGCAATTCAACTTGAACTCTTATGTTGACATCGGGTAACTGGCTTCAATAGAAAATGTACTTTATTCGGTGAGCGCTTTAGAACGCTATTGGATTGATAATTATTAATAAACATGTAAAAGTATACGCTTCACGTGTGTGTTATGTTGTGCTTTATTTTTAAAATGTCGTCAGTTCTAAAATAGTTCTTGTTAAGTTTAATTGAGGAATGTAGAGACGCGAAATCTTTATCAGAAAAATAACTAATAAGACGGAGATTAATACTGTAACTTTAGTAATGTTGGCATTACTGCGTTCCGGTTTAGAAGGGTAAGTAAGGGTAAGGGTCAAATTATAGGCACATGGGACTTGTCAACGTATGTCTCAGGGTGACAGAAAATTTGTTCGTAAGAATCAGGATTTTTTTTAATCGCCGACAAGACATTACAACAAAACTTTTAATGCGTCACAAAAATATATTAATGCTAAGTATATCTAGATTAACCCAACATTCCTCTAGCCTATACGTCATGTTCACAAAAATTTATATCAAACTGCCTGATATACTGAAAAATGAAACAAAAAATAGAATATTTAAAAAATAAACTATAAGAGACTTACTAATAAATAAATGTTATTACGATATTAATTCCTGAACAAAACCTTTTAGCACAAAGATAAATTCGAAAACAGCCGACTTACTCTCTTACCTTCTATTATGTTGTGCCCGAGAGGGTCCATCATGTGATCTTTGTACTATACGACACCTTTGTACCATTGTGGAATGCAAATAAAAATACTAAATATATTAAATATTGAAAATATACAATTTGGTACGGACTATATTTGGCATGTAAACCTGCAGCTATAGTCGTCAATTCATAATCGTCATAGTTGTACCTATCAGCAAGTTTATTCTATCTCAACAAAGCTGCTATAGGAATGCGCAAGCGACTATTTGTCCTATGACATCATAGCGGCGTATCTATCTACTTATCAAGTTCTTGGTAATCCGCGGTTATCGAACCTGTGTGAACAATTATAATAGTACACTAATTAATTAAACGAATATTGCTATAAATAACACCAGGAAACACGATTTAAACGACAACATAGCCCCGCACTAGGGAAACCCTGTTGCGGATGCCATGGACACACTCATAGACAACCACAAATTACACCCAAACTCACGAGAGAATTAAATGTAGGCCATACAAATATTTCTCCCGGCCCGGGAATAGAACCTGGGACCTTTGCGTGGCAGTCCATAGTAACCCGAAATTTTGTACATTTCCTCAATAATACGCAAATAACAACTTTTCCTTGTCCTGACTACAAAGCAAAGATTGCTGAGAAAGAAAGATTGACATTGAACTGCCTCCGTGGCTGATAGATCAAACCATTAGAGCCCAATTACACGAGCAGAAAGTTTTCGCGCGACCGCCGCGCGGCGACCGGAGTTACCACACCGTCATGCACATTAATGTCGAATCTGAATTCTATTTACTAGGCAACAACATTTAAATTCCTCTGAATAACACGACTACGCGGCCGCCGTAGACCAAATTCAAGCCTCGCCCAAGTGCCCTGAACGCTCATTTAAGTTAAAACGTAAAAGATAAACAAATAGAGCGTATTTTGCCATGACAGTTAGACGCACGCGGCAATGCGGACTCCGCTCGGCGACCGCGCGGGGTAAGCGCGATGAAATTCGTGTCGAATAAATAGGCTGCTACGGCTTTCTGGCTGTCGACTGTACACAGAATTATTCTTTACTGTACCATTAATTCCAGTTTGTAGCGGTTTGCGGTTGTAACTCAACGCGTGACAGCTACTTGAATTAACTGAACGTTTAGAAGAGGCTGTACATTCATTGAAAAGCCGAACCGGTTTTTTGATCACATATTAAGTAAATAATTTTTTTTTTTATTTCTTTGTGATTACTGTAGTGTTATTACCTCGCGGCATGCAAAACGTGTCATCATTTTTAACCGACTTCAAAAACACCGAGGAGGTTCTCAATTCGACTTTTTTTTTGTATGTATGTTACGCGATAACTCCGGTATTTGTGAACCGATTTTCATGATTCTTTTTTTCTTGGAAAGAGGGTGTCTCCATAGTGGTCTTATTTAATTTTGAAGAAAATCATCCACCTCTAAGGGTGGCTGTTCACGCATGAAGATTCATTTTTATAAATAGCGCCTAAATTTAATTATAAGCCGCAATTATTTTAATGGTTGTTTTTGCTATTCACTAAATCAAGGCGTTTTTCTCTCTCAATATACTTTGAGAAGTAGGAACCGATATTTATTATATTTTAGTGGCGAATTAGGGGATGAATCCGGGTTTGCCCACTACCCGGTAACCGATTTCAATAAAACACGGTAATTATATGTAATTCCACATACTTTTGAGGTCGGTTTTTTTTAGTACTCTATACTGATTATGTAGACATACATGCAAAAATTTATACACAATAATTAAGAGCATCTTACCTCGGCTCCAATTCAATTTTTTCCCGTAGTAATACGTTTTTTCATTTTTTTAACCAACGAAATTAAAGCTATTTGAAAAATGTATATCGCATACTATACGTGCTCTATTTAGTTCAGTTGATATATAAAAAAATCATTGGTATATGCAAACTACCTATTGAATACTTTCTTGTAAAATTTCGAGGTAAATTTGTGTTTTTTTTTTTATCGTGATAATATTCAGGAATCGTGTTTTCACACCGCAAGGTAATAAGTGCATATCCTCAATTTTACTATATATTTTATCCAAAGTTTCTTCTGATAGTTCTTCCAGGGAAGTACTGTGAGCATTACTGCGTTCCGGTTTAGAAAGGTTAAGGCTGCATTTCCACCAGAGATGTGCGAGGTAGCCTGGCGGTGCTGGGATGTGTAGCGGCACTGTGAAACGTTGTGATGGTTTGCGGGATGGTTTGTATGGCGGGTGGGGTGCGGTGTGGTAGGGTAAGTGGAGACAACGGCGAACCTCGCACACATCTCTCGCTTTTTTGTTATCTACAAACACTTGGCTTGTCTAGCCCTTTTCTACCAGAGCTACGCTAATTGAGGCTAGGAAAATGAGGTAATCCTATTGGTGGTTTTTTTCCTTGCGCACCGCCTAGCTACCTCGCACATTTCTGGTGGAAACGCAGCGTAAAGGTGCTAGCGAAACTTCAGGCATATGGGACTTGTCAACTTAATACCTCATGGTGCAATGCCCCACGAGTCATTGCGATTTGAAGCTTTCAGTGTCACTGCAACTGTTATGGACATGCGTGTCGTTTACCACCAGACGCACGACTTGTTCATCTCATCACGTGATATCGTATACGTTGGTAAGATAATCGATCAATAAGCAAAATGTTTCGTAAACAATAATCTGTAAACAAATAAATGTAATGTCCCAGCGAATACGTAGTTATCCAATACGTCGCCGTTCTAAATCCACTGGAGCTAAACGCTTCAATTACTTGGTATCATGTTACTCGATATCACAGATAGAGGTACACTAATGCTAATAATACCTGATCCCATTATGGTGTACATGGGAATTGCATTACAATATATGGGGAGATAAATTTGTTATCGGTAGTTTTGCGTCTACGTTGCAACTTTTTGTACAGGC
>NW_020653993.1:601688-634876 GCF_003589595.1 Hyposmocoma kahamanoa
ACTCCAACCTGTTATTACAAGCAAGATTACGTGCACTTATAATCCGTTTTCATGACAAATTGTATGAATGATGATGACCGATATTTGTCTGACAAACCAGATTTATGATCATTAGCATAAAGGTCAAAGAATGACCTTGGTTAGTTTTGTTGTTAAGATTTTTTCGGAATTACTAATGTCTGGTTTCAGTTTCGATCAAGGTCACGATTTTCTTCGTCATACAGTTGTCATCCCAATGCACCGCCGTACCGACGTAATCGGTTTTCAAAATGTGAGGAGTTATAAGTTAGAAGCCTATGTCTGGGTATCCGTGAGTCAGTCTATTTTTTTTTATAATATCAAGTGGCGGGACGAACAGTCGCGCGACTGCTGGTAAGCTACACGCCTGTCCATAACTGTTCCATTGCAATTCCATAACAGTGCCACTCAGAGCTTTAAATCGTAAAGATCTGAGGGCACTGCCACTGAGCCCGTCACCCTGAGAAATAAGTTGACAAGTTCTATGTGCCCGTAATTTCACCAGCAGCAGGGTAAGGGTACCCTTAAAAACCGGAACACAGTAATGGTTGTCACCATAAGTAATGTCATTACTGTTTGATGGTAGAAATAGGTAAGATGGCACGAACTGGCCGAACTCTTTCACAAGGAGCTCTACTGCTACTTACGAAGGACATTTAGATGTGCCGGAATAAGCTCGTTACTAATTTTATGTAACTCCCTAATGCTAGCCAGGATGCTTAGAAGATACGATACTATAACAAAGTAAAAGAACTTACTAGTATTAACTACTGTGTCATATATTTCTTGCTTCAATTACGAGAATTACCGGATAGTAATTTTTAGGTATATTTAATGTTGCGTAAGAATTCATTGCATTGAGTGAAGTTTTAAGCATGAAAAACACACAGAGAGAGGGTGCGAGTCGGGTCGGGTGCGCGGCGGGTCGGATATGAGGCGGGTCTAATTCCGTGTATTTCCGGGCGTGAAATGGGCGCACGCGCCCGCGCTCTGTGTGTTGTCGTCCATATAAAATACACGGAATTACAGGTAGTCTGTCTTTTTTGAAGACGGAGTAAAATGACAGTTAATGCGACAAAGTGTTGCCCGCTTGCGAGCAGATAGTGATTGCTGTCTATAAATATTCCATCGACTAAATAGAACTACGTTAATGAAAAATACGAAGAGGAGACATATTTTAAAGTTTTTCATTTTAATTCAATGTATAATCCAATCCGGTTAGTCTTGTTAAAATGTATGTTAATAAAAATTGATCTCGATACTAGTAGGCCAACGGTCAAAATAAGAATAAAGAAGGCAATAACGCAATTAGCAATCATTTACACAATTTAACAAAAATTTTATCTTCTTTCACAAACTATCGATGAAACTATCGACAACTACATAACTATTTAAAATTTTATGAAAACTGGCAACCCCTCAAATGTCATTTTACTCCGTCTTCGAAAAAAACAGACTAAAGATCCGCCGCGCTCCCGACCCGACACGCGCCCGACTCGTGCCCGCTCTTGTGTATTTCACGCTTAAGATTCCCTCAGCAAAGATAAATTATAGGCTGCAACAAGCCGCTATCAGTGCTATAACTATCAATTTCTCGCTCTGCTGGTCACCCTACAAGCTTACTCTAGCAACCCCGAATTATTATTACCAATTTTCAACTCTATTTCAATCGCGTTACACTTTGAAGTTGTTTGTTTATTGTTTCGATGTAGAATTTATTATCTGTGTTTACGATGTACCCAAATGGATCGTAAATTTAAAAAGATAGAGTCGAAAATAGAATGTTGTTTAAAATACAGATTATAAATCAACTTTTTCTTTAGACGCGAGTTTAGTGAAAAAGTGTGGAAATGGAAACCGTAAAAACAGCTTGATTTAAAATCGATAGGAATGTCTTGTTCCGGTAATAAGTATTAATTTATAATGATTATGATCAATGATTTTAATTATAAGAATACAAACTGTTAAAAATTAATTTATTATCAGTAGAGCTCCTTGTCGAAGAGTTGGTCTAGGGAAGTACTGACCCCTGGAGCTTGGTTGGCACTAGTAGGTCGGTGTTACGCGTGAGCTCGTTGTCGTCCGCATCGAGCGGGTCTGCGCGGATGCACACAGTGGCGGTGGGGCCACGGGGTAAGAGACGTGTCGGTGCGTAGTTGCCGCCCGTCTTGTCCTCCGCGAATGAATTTGGGTGATTGGCCCGTGCGGTGAAGTACTCCATGGGACTCTCTTTGGAGAGTCCACACAGATGCGCGTAGGGTGTTGTGGCGGAGCCAACCAACAGATCCGCCGCTGGGGCTGGGGGAGCATTTACTGAACTGTGGCAGCCCTTGGGTATCGCAGTCGGTACATTAATGTTCTACATAACTTTATAGAAGGAACGGACATTGTGACCACAAGGGTTTTTTAGGTTTTCCACTCTAGAAAGTTGCGAATAAGGTGCTGTTTTAATTAAATTGTCATTAGGAAACTCAGTTCGAACAGACGAGGCATTGAAGTGCATCAATCATCATCAATAATTCACAATAGCAAATTACACTTAGTTGGAAGAGCGTTTGTCACGTACGTGGAATTCTTACAATATATTTCGAAAAGCAAAATGTATACTGCTTCTCTACACGAGCTTCTTAAATCGCAGTAGGAACGGTGAGGCTGGAATAAAATTGTGAAGTTCTTGCGCACATTCTCCGAAAGGTGATGTGCTATTGTATAGAAAAGATAAAGTTTATACAAAAGCGTGTCAAGAGGTTTATAAGTGACTCGGATTTAGAAGAAGCGAAGTTACAGAGCCCTGAACAGCGTTGTGAAGTTACCTGCTTTATCGGTATTCTACAGGATATATCATGAGACTGAGCCATGGAATTCCATGATTTAATTCCTCCTTCGTCTTTTCATCATCCTTACTAGAAGTAGGCTGAGATTCGGGCGAGGCGAAAGTGAATTGGCGTTATTTAGGTCTGCATGCTTCATCGTTGACGTCAGCACTTTCCATCTCATGAGACGGATGTCAAATGCGCATTTTGTGCACTTATTTCAATCATAAAAAAATATATTAGCTCACAGTCATTGGACATTGGCATTTTTGTCTCATTAACGTGCGCCTACATTGTCCTAGCGGTAGCCACTATTCACCACCCACTCTCAATGACAATAAGCCCACTATTCCATTCATATTTATCAAACTATTAAAGTAACCAAATACAACTGACCTTAGAGCGCTGCCTTGCTCTCTAACATCGACTCCATTGATAATATCCTCTCCTCTAGCTTGCAAACCCGACATTTCCACCAACCGGAGCGCTTGTCGCCCGCCGACGCGACAGCGGCACGAGCGCTCCGCCAATGAGGATCTTTATCACGACATTGCCGTCCAATCAGTGTGTAGTAGGATCATCGTTCTGAAAAGATACGTTGTGAATTTAAATTCAGAAAGGCTTATCGAATAAGGCGAACGGATATGGATATGGAGCCTGTCAAAGGAACAGTTACATAACGGTTGTTTAGATTATAGTCTTTATTTCGATGACAATATATGACTACAAAGACACAGTTGTACACTGCATTTGACCCACTTAGGGATTATATTCCCACAGGTGACAATATACGTCATGCATGTGAGTGAAGGTCTAGTTTTTGTTTCTTTTCTTTTGTTTGCTACAAGTGAATCACAGTGTATACTTAAAATAAACACTGTATTTCCGAAAATGTTTAAAAACAAACGCGTTATCTAATCAGTTTTTTTAGTGTCAATGTCGTATAAAAAAAAAACGTTTTTTCACGAAAAGATATCTCCACCCACTCACACTTTGTGCAATGTCAAAATAAACTAGAATGTTTTCAGTTTATAGATAGGTTAATGCGTATAAATACGCCTAATATAGAAATAAGTCCAGAATTTATCTCCTTAACGCTAAAAAAATGTATCGAGAGTTGCACTGTACGGTATCGCGCCCAAGAAGCTGGCGACAATTCTCTTTTGCTGGCTGATGGCAAAATTTATTCTTTAGAGGAGATTTTTAAAAGAATGTTCGATCAAACTAAGCGAAATGTAGATTCCCGACCGAAACGACACAATCTTGCTTAATTTTCCTTTTTTTACTTTTCCTTTTTCACTATTCGGCACATCTGCGTGCGGCACAACTTCAACTTCAATTATCTCCGATGATAGATCGAATCGAAATCCAAAACCTTTTTTGTCTCTTATGTTAGTTTCATTTTTTATACGATATCAAGGATACAGTCGTGCGCCTGGTGGTAAGGGACACGCCTATCCATAACAGTTGCAGTGCCGCTCAGAGCTTTATATCGCAAAGTACTAAGGAGTATTGCCACCGCTCCCGTCACTCTGAAACATAAGTTAATAAGTCCTATGTGATTGTAATGTCACTCTTACCCTTCAAAACCGGAACGCAGTATTGCTCACAGGCGGCAGTACTTCCCTGGACGAATTCTTTCACAAGGAGCCCTACTACTACTAGAATTGGAAATTTCATGAATATAAATTAAGGAATTTCTTTCGTAGACTGTGCAATTTGATTGGACGTCAAGAGAACTTTGTCGACTCGCTCGGTTACCTAAGGCATTGTAAATTTAAAAAGCATATTGACTGGCCAAAGGTGGGTAACTTATATATTATTATAAAGTAATAGCAAAAATTACGTTACCGGGCTTAGATTCCCACTTCAACAACATCGTGGGGTGCAAGTGAAAATCATATTTGCAGACATGTGACATGTCTTTTCATAACTAATTTTTTCAATGAGCACATCTTAGTTACGTGATTGACGAAAATAGTTTTTGTTTACATACAATTGCTGTCAAACATAAATGTTTTTAATACTTTCAATATTTTGTTTAAAAATATGATAAGACTGTAAGCTTGACAACAAGTTTAAATTGAACTGCGAAATGCAACATCTTATATCAGTCATGGGCACAGGTCTTCTCTAAGGAGATGATTCAGATTAGCAGTTGCGGGATGGAGACAAGTCTTAACCCATTCTTTGTGTTTCAAATTTTGAAATTCCGAATGGATTTCAACACCATTATCATCAGTCAATCGCATTTTCCTGCTGGACGTAGGCGTCTTTCTTATAAATTTAGGGCTGTTTGCCATGCAGTTAAACGAGGAGTTATTTTTTTTTATATATAATATCAAGTGACGGGATGATCAAGTCGTGCGCCTGATGGTAAGCTACATGCCTGTCCATAACAGTCGCGGTGACATTCAGAGCTTTAAATCGCAAAGATTTGAGAGGCACTGCCCTGCGCCCGTCATCCTGAGACGTAAAGCCTTGTACACATTTATCACTTACAATACTTATTTCAAACATCATTGAACAAGACTACCTGCAAGAGCTAAACGGGTTACTCATTACCACGGATTCTTGTCATCCAAGTACGCAGAAACTGTATAATAAATAACCTTTAGTGAAAAGTTTTTGATTCACTTTAGTTTTAAAACTTCGTGAATGGTTTTTTTAAATAATATCAAGTGACGGGACGAACAAGTCGTGATGGTAAGCTACACGCCTGTCTAACAGTTGCAGTGCCACTTAGAGCTTTAAATCGCAATTTGTAATTTCACCAACACCTTTACCCTTCGAAACCGGAACACAGTAATGCTGATATTACTGCTTGGCGGCAGAAACACATAGGTCAGCTGGCAGTACTACCATGGATGAACTCTCACAAGGAGCTCTTCTGCTACTCACCCTATATTGTATATGCCTGGTGTGAAGACCTGGAGACATTAAGAGATAAAGATTGTCTCCTTGACCTACAGAAGTACCGCACTTATAGACAAACGATGCGACTCTACACAGGCGAAACGTATGACGTCTTCTCCACTCTTATTAAGAGTCTATACAACGTCAAATCATCAATCAGTTTGGAAAAAATATATAGTATAATTGAGATATACGCTGATTAGTATACGGTGCGAAAACAAGATTCCTAAAAACTTTCACTATAGAAAGAAAAACACAAACTTACCTCGAAATTATACAAGAAAACGCTCAATTCAATATGCACTTTACATTGTATAGATTTTTTCAATATCAACTGAACTAAGTGGAACAATATAGTATACGATATACATTTTTCAAATGGCTAAAGCCATTTCGTTTGTAAAAAAAAATAATTCTGAAGTAAAGCCCGTGTCCCAGGTGTTCCACCCCAAAATGAACCATATTAAGTACGGGAAAAATTTGAATTCGAGATGAGGTAGTGTCGACTCTTCAGTGGACGTGAAGCTTCTTCTGGCCGGCTCCAGCCGATTCCGACAAGTGTGATGAGTCCCTGATCATACACGAGTCTATATTTGGGTCTACGTTGTTGTAGCGTCCTTCTATTCATTACACGAGCTTGGTAGCCTAACGGTTTGCACTGAGAGCACTGGATAAAAAGGTCCCGGGTTCGATTTCAGATAGAACCAATTTTACTAAGCCCAAGAGTGAATTCTGTTGTTCTGGAATTCTCTTTATTCAAACCAGGTAATTGATGAAGTTCTCTAACATAATTATTATTATTATCACCTTCACAGAAAGTCGCGTCCGCACTTTTCGACACAATGCGAAATACCAGTACAAATAGAACTTGAGATATCCTATGTAGAAGGCAAACGTTATCCCAACCAGGCGGCTGTGGTTGTCTTCACCTACGAGCATTATAGAAAACATTGTCTTATCGATGTTTCCTACACAAAGTTACATCATTGTTTCGCAACTGTAGCTAATAGAAAAATGCGTTAAACTGCTCAAATTGGACTAGTGTGAGCCATTTATTAGCGCTGTAACACTCCTGCGCAATCGTGTACGTTCGGTATGTCGGTAGTTTGAAAATCGAAGTTTATGTGTTCTAAAGCTGCGCTATTTAAATTTAAAAACCGAAACAAAAGAATAAGGTACAGTCGCTGACATCAATGTGTATGCACTTAGCGAGGTGCCGTTATTATGTAATATCAGCAAAGTTGACGCTTTACCACCTTAAGGATCAACTTACATTGCCGTGGAACGGAATGGAAAAAAAATTTTTGTATAAAAATTATACATAGCATAATGCTGAGACCGCGCGAGAATTCTCTTGAAAACTCGTATCGTTAGACAATTGACATTAAGTTCATAATGATATAGTTCTATGTAAATAGTAAATGTAAACAATTTGGTACGTTTAGTAGCAATTAAAAAAACCGACCTCAAAGTACGTGGAATTACATATAATTACCAAGTTTTATCGGTTACCGGAAAGTGCGCAAACCCGGATTCATCCCCTAATTTGCCACTTTACGGGACTTGACACGGGAGATAATAAAATCAAATTATATTGATAGAGAAAAACGCCTTGAATTGAAGAGTAGCAAAATCAACCATTAAAATAATTGCCCCTAATAATAAAATTTAGGCGCCATTTATAAAAATGAATCTTCATGCGTGAACAGCCACTGTTAGAGGTGGATGATTTTCTTCAAAATTAAATGGGCCACTATGGAGGTGCCCTCTTTCCAACAAAAAAGAAGAATCATGAAAATCGGTTCTACAAATACCGGAGTTATCGCGTAACATACATAAAAAACAGTCGAATTGAAAACTCCCCCTTTTTTGAAGTCGGTTAAAAAAGTTTGTCGCGCTGCCGCTACCGATGAACTCGACCGGCGTAAAATCAGCGTAGCGAAAAGTTGTTTCACTTCAAGGAAGTGTTAAGTTTCTTCAAGACATTTCCGTACGATTAAAATTAATTACGTTTCTGGGGGTCTAATCTCGCTCTCCGCCCAACATCCGTCCAAAACAATTACTGTCGAATAATACTCGACCAAATTGACAGATCACGTGAACAACATGAAGCTTCATTAGCAATCATTCCTCTTTATATTTGGTCAAGTATTACTCAGTTGACCAGGGCTTATTTACGTAGATCCAATTCGTACTAGATTTAAATTAAGAGATTGTTATTTTACAAAATCGATTATTTTTAGTAACAGTACCTCCATACCTGTTAAAAACAAGGTAAAGTGTAAAAAAGTGTTAAAAATTTAAATTTAAAAATGTTTTACAGTTTTTTTTACCACCGGAGAAATATAAGACATGCCGATCTCGCTGTTGCACAATGGGCCCAAACTAATACGTGGACATAGGAATAATTTGTGATATGACATATAGTAACATTCCTGACAACTTTAATTCTTGTGTAATTTCTTGAAAAGTTGATTGTTACAGGAAGAGTTAGCAGAGTTCAGAGAGTTCGTTTAGGGAAGTACTACTTCTGCCGCCAAGCAGTAATGGCAACGTTGTCAACTCACATCAGATCTTTGTGATGTAACGTCACATAATTTTTTCGTCCCGTCAGTTGGTATGATGTTAATATTATTATTATTAAACATACGTAAAGTGTGATACTTATGATATGATAAACTATCCCAGTGTGAATTGTCAAGTAGATGTGCAATCTAGAGTCAGATCATTATTATTCGTCTTTTTGGCGAACAATCTCTGTCGGTATGTATTTTTTATCAAAAATTTTATGCTAATTTAAAAATCGCCGCGAGCCAAGGTTCTTCCAAAATATACCTGCGCATGCACCAACCGATGCGCCTTATTAAGAAATCCCGTTCTGCGCATGCCATTTTACGTAAATTAAAGGGTTCAGATAGATTTTTTATATTTATTCTCGAATAAATTAAAAAATCTCTGAAAAAATTTAAGTTCCTCGTTGTTATTAAATGTTACTGAAACGAAAATAAACTCTACTATGTACTACGTACTCTGCGACGTACTTTAATATACGAACCAAAGACTCTATTAAAGATCAGTAGGCCTAGCACCCCTGTCGTGTTACCACAACTTCTTAAAACAATATTAGTATTACCTTAGTATACCTTACATTGACTTTTCGTACCATAACACGATTAAAGTAGGTTTATTGTAATGTTAAAACTATGATGTTTTATTGGCAGCTTTGTGACTATTCATTCACTCAGTTCGTACTATGAGGCGACTTTAACATTAAAGTAATATTGCTCTAATGTCAAATTTAGCAATCTTAAAATAGTTACACGGATGCAATGGAAACAATATTATTTTCGAATTTAGTGTCTAAATATTGATTTGTATTGATTAAAAGTTAAGTGGAACTTATTTATTTACATATATCTCTTCAATATTTTGTTTTTTATTTATTTAATAGTACATAGGAAATAATTTGTCATTAAATAAAAATACGCGATGTTTATTTCGTAAAATTTTGACAGCGTCATCTATATACTCCTTGGCGATATTAACATTTGACACTAGACTATGACTCCGAATTCACAACGTGACAATCAAGACTCAGCTTGTTTTATTTATTTTTCTTCATGAAAATGCGGAAAAATAATTGAGAACAACGTAATTTTAATAGACTTTATTATTACGTTATTACTTTTCTTTTTTTGGCAGTTGAAATTCTCTTAATGTTAATAATATTAAGTACTTTAAATTGTACTACGATAGGACGATTCGTAGAATCAAAAAAGAAAGAGATGGCATTATACAGTTCATATAGCGTTATTTCTTTCTCATTTTTAGAAAGGAATAGACAATATTGGGAAGCAATTTAGCAACATTACTTGGTTCACAGGTTTGTCATGGTCCGAATATGAGTAATATTATAATAAGCTTACCATAAGCTTGCATTGAAATAAGATTGTTTTTTGCAAGGTTATGGTAGGCCCCCAGGGCGCGACTTGCGCGAGAGCGACATACAGCACGTGACCTCTACGCAGCGAAAATAGCAGCATATCGCACTTTATGTCGCGCTCGCGCCGAGCGCGCCCCGTCGTAAAAGCCCTAAAGAGTGATTTTAGCTCAAAGGGAGAATTATTACTTTTCAATTGAGAGGTCGATTAAATCCACTTAACGCTCTCTACTATATCGTATAATTAGTACAAAAAGCTGTCTAGACGGTAATACTGTCAGCAATTCCACAGATAATTGGAAGAAAAGTGTTTAATTGGCAACACTGAACTGAAAAGGCAAAATAACAATGTTGTCTTGCGCATTAAGCAATTAGAATGCTGATTGGAGTAGGGTTATATCGACTCACGCGTAGAACAAAGATCTATGTGCAAGATTGCTTATTCTCGGGACACTGTATATTTCGTTCGTTGGTTTTTTTAAAATATAACGCACACACACTAACATAGCCCCGTACTAGGGAAACCCTGTATCGCGGGTGCCATGGACACACACATAGACAACCATAAATTACACCCACCCAAACTCACGAGAGAAATAAATGTAGGCCATACAAATATTTCTCCCGGCCCGGGAATCGAACCTGGGACCTCTACGTGGCAGTTCGGCGTGGTAACCATTCGGCCACGGAGGTAGTAGTTACTTTAGATCGATTGTGGCTCAATTTTATATTACCGAAAAGAAATAATATATAAAAATTCTGAAAACATCCATCTATTGACCTTATTTTGAAACGAGTTTTGTATAATCACATCAGACTCTGTTGTTCGGATAAGTCGCATATCCATTTAGCTCAATTTACATTGCTTTGGAGCGGAATGAAAGCGAATTTTATTTTATGATTACAAAAATTTGCATCTATTCCGTTATTTTTAGAAGCAGGCAAGTGGTCAGCAACCACCCGCTGCCAGCTTGTTCTTATAAACCAATGTCGTTTAAAAGATAGATCATATTTTCATGTTAAACAAAGCGTTTTCGCAAAATAAGGGTCGGGGTTACAAACAGTTTTGGGACTGGCAAGGCTTCAATTTCGCTGATAGTACTTAAAGCGCACAGTTCGTGATTTGTGGGTTGTAAGGCTGTGGCCTCAGGCCTCCTCAAACCGTAGGTTTACTAGGTCAACGTTGTGCAATACCATAGGTTTAGTGTAGGTGGGTTGGATGTGATTACATCGGCTTTAGTTAATCCGCCAATATAACTCGACCTATTACCAATGCCGAAACATTATGTTAATTACGTAGAATTTTCATGTCACAGATTACTTATCGATTGGGAAAGATAATGCAAAGGACTCCGAAAACGTCTTTAAAAAGCTTCCTCTTTTGTTTTGAAGACACTGGTCTTCTATCTTCAACGATCTCGATGGACCAGCGGTTAGCGCTTTTTTAACGCACACGCTCATATCCCTGCGCTAGGGAAACCCTGTATCGCAGATGCCATGGTCACACACATAGGCAACCGTAAATTACACCCAAACTCACGACTGAAATAAATGCAGGTCATACAAATTTTTGTACTTTCATTATCATCATCATCATATCAGCCGGATGATGTCCTCTGCTGAACATAGGCCTCCCGTAACGATTTCCAGACTAGACATCGGTTACCCGTCGCCGTTACCAGGTCATCCATCCATCTAGTAGGGGGCCGTCCCACTGAACGCCTTCGTTCGTGGTCTCCATTCAGGAACCTTTCTGCCCCAATGGCCGTCAGTTCTACGAGCTATGTGCCCTGCCCACTGACACTTCAACTTGCTAATTTGAGCTATGTCGGTGACAAATGTTCTTCTATGAATCTCCTTAACTTTTTATTCGATTACGTAGAGAAATGCCGAGCATTGCTCGCTCCAAAGCTCGTTGAGTGACGTTGAGCTTTTTTATCTATTTTCGCTATTTTGTCTTTTGTCTTGTTTGTATTGTCTCAGGATGATGGGTGTAGTGGTAGTGCCCTTACGATCTTTGCGATTTAAAGCTCTGAGTGGCACTGCAACTGTTATGGATAGGCGTGTCGCTTACTACCAGGCGCACTGCTTGTTCGTCCAGTCACTTGGTATTTATAAAAAAATTGGTGTGTTACTGGTGCTTCAATAAACGGTCTTGAGGAAATACTTGGACGTTTACAAATTTATACCAGAGGGGTCCCAATGTTACTTAATTTTATTTTTTCTTTTTTTTTTGTTTCTTTACTCAACGTGTTAACTGATACTATTTGATATGTTTGAAATATTATCGTGAATAGTCGAGTAAATGCTTCTTTTTCTTCTTTCTGTCTGTAAGCTTTCTCAAAGAGACGTTTTGTCATACCACAAAGCACGACAAACAGACAGACGAAACTCTCATAATATTAAACAAAGATCTTTACATTGCTAATTAAGTGAAACGCTTCCAACACTCACTAATGTTCAGGGTACCAAATACGTCAAAATTAGCCATTCAAAATTGTACTATACGTACATTCAAATAGCGTTTCGAATTGCAGTATAGAAAGTCACTGTCTCTGTATGAAGAGTGTATTTAAATATATGCGTACGAGTATTTTGAAGCATACACATTTAAAAGGATTTTGTGCAAATATAATGTTGAATAATTTAAAAAAGGCATTGTTGTATAGTATGAAAGAGAGTTCACTGGCCTTACATAAACCACTACCTTGACGGCGCAGCGGTTGAGCAACTCGAGCGTAATGCAAGTTTGGTTTCCGGTAGTACCAAAAAACTAAGTATTTAACACATTCGCCCGAGATACGCCGCCCTAAACATTTGTAAGTGATGTAGAACAACTTACTATTACATCTTTTAATTCATGGAAGAGTTCTAACTCTTCCATGTCAAATAGCGTTCAAAATCTTAATAGTGACGTCACTGAAAGAAATAAACAAAGATAATAGTTGTAACTCTTTCATTGAAAAAAAAAAAGACCTCAAAAGTTTCCTTATCGGCTTTTTTTCCATTTCCATAAGATCCTCTCATCAGATTTTGACTTCTTGGTGACAATGGGACTGTTACGGACTCATTTGTACATTTTATACTTTTGTGATTGTAATTTGTTGATTACACATATTGTGTCAAGCAAAAGTCGACTTTTATTTGCGGAATATAAGTAGTAATTTGTGATAGCCGAAACGAACCCGGAACAGCATTGTCGGCATCAGGGACCACCTCGAGAGTATTTTGAAGAAAGATAACCCTTTGAAACAAAAAAGAATTTTCGAAATCGATCCACAATTGATGGAGAAATCGGTGAGTACACTAGCATGCCTATAAAATTTGAGGATTTTCCTCGATTTCCAAGGGGTCCCCTCATCAGAGTCTGACTTGGTAATAAGAGAGAGAGAGTACCCTTTGAAACAAAACAAAAATTCAAAATCGGTCCACATTTGACGGAGAAATCGGAATACATACATAAAACATACATACAGCCGAACGTATAATCTCCTCCTTTTTTTTTGAAATCGGTTAAAAACTGTTTATTGCACAAGCGTTGCTTTACAACATATCAAAATATTGAATCTCTAGCGACACGCAGTATCGAAACTTCACAGGATAAGTAAGTACTACTCAGACTTACCAATGATCGCTGGCGTACACGCGCAACGATAGCGGGTGGTTTGTAGACGTCAGTATCATTATTTCTTACAGACATTTAATAGCTTGTAGAACAAACGTGCATCAATCGCGCGAATGTGTCAAAACTGCTCCAATTCTGTGCTAGGCTAATTTAGTTACTTTTCACTCACGGTTCTCGGCAGCTCCTGTTTCTTTCTACATTTTAACCGACTTCAAAAAGGAGGGGGTTCTCAATTCGACTACATGTTTTTTTGTATGTGTGTTACGCGATAAGCATTTGTGAACCGATTTTGATCATTCTTTTTTTGTTGGAAAGAGGGAACCTCAGATGTGGTATTCCACCTGTAAGATTGGCAAAGTAGGGGTTAAATGACTTTTGAGGTCGGTTTTTAGTACTCTGTACTGAGATTATTGATTATAAGGACCTACCGACCCTTAAGGTATATAGAAAGGCACTATAATCTGCGCAAGCACAGGGTAGCGATGGGCGATTGTTACTAAATAAACAGATAGTTGCACTATCCCGTATTCTATTTGCGATTTAGTCGTCTTTACCGAAAAATAAATAGAATATAGTTACCAATTTAGTAATACGGTTCATTTTGCTTGGGTGGAACGGCAGGGACCCGGGCTTTATTTCAAAAATAATATTTTTACAAACGAAACACATTTACATTTCAAAAATGTATATCGTATACTATACATGTTTTATTTAGTTCAATTGATATAAAAAACAATCATTGGTATATGTAAAGTACCTGCGGTTTTCTTGTAAATTTCGAGGTAAGTTTTTTTTTTTCTATAGTGGAAACTTTTAGGAATTTGTGTTTCCACACCGTATATCCTCAGTTATACTATACATTTTTTCCAAAGTGATCGATTCAACACTTCCACTGTTATGTAGAATCAACCAATGACATTTCAGGTTGTACCTGAGCACGCCAACTCTCCCGGTCCTATGCCGCCCGCATCCAGCCGGTGTTGGACACCATTCTCGGTTCGTCCATCCATCTTACTGGGCGTCTACAAGACTTTAGAACAATTCTGGTCCATTGGTCATCCGCCCTCCAGCAGACATGTCTGGCCCACTGCCCCCTAAACTTACTGACTGCCAAATATGTCGGTCATTCTAGTTCCCTGATGTATATGACTTCATTAGGAATTCGGTCCACAACAACAAAACAGTAACTTGAAAGTTAGTCTGTACTTCAGATTGAAATTTCAAACCCCGCACATTGTCATTTATCGGAACCAGAAACACAAGGTTTTTGTTTCAGAAATATATATTATGTAGGATTTTACATTGAACTTCAGTCTGCTTTTCACGTTACACGGTTAGGCTTCAGGTCATCGGTTCATCTTGCCACAGCGTCAGTAGGTTAGTCATAACCATTACTCCACATGTGAGTTATTACTGTTACACTGTAGTAAAATTTGTATTTATTACCTTATTACGACAGATATATACAGACCGCAATAACTAGGTATCAAAACTAGGTAAATTATTTAGTACTTAAGTAATGTTCAGCATCGATAAATTTACGACCTCGGTGGCCCGACGACTTGTACTGTGAGCGCTGGATGAGTGAGTCCCGAGTTCGATTCCCGGTAGCACCAAATCGGAAATGAACTTTTCTAAATTGGTTCTGGTCTGGATGTTCTGGGTAGTGCTTCTGAGTGAATTTCTTTGCTCTGGTACTCATAATACAGGGAGTTATCTAGTTCGAGACAATCAGTGCGTTCTACCCGTTGAGACATACGGATGATACGGAGCTAAGAGGTGGACACTTACGAATTCACGATTCGGCTAGTCCACCAGTTAAAAGTCCTGTTGCTCCGAAGGAAAAGATACGAAACGAGATTATCCAACAGAGAACCGAGGTCGTCGACTTAACTGGTAGAATAAGCAAGCTGAGGGGCTGGCCATATCTGTCGAAGAACCGATTACCTATTGGGGAAGCGAGCTCTTAATAGAGACCATGGCTCGGCAAACGTAGTTTAGGACACCTTCTGGCCAGATGAACTGACGATTTGCGAAAGGCTGCTGGCAGTAGATGGGTGCGACAAGCTGAGGACCGGGCGAAATGACGCGCATTAGAAGAGGCCTGTGTCCAGCAATGATCTGCAATAATAGCAATAGAGCTCCTTGTGAAAGAGTTCGTCGAGGGAAGTACTGCCATCTTACGCATTTCTGCCGCCAACCAGCAATGTGTCATGTCAATGTCAGCATTACTGTATTCCGGTTTTGAAGGGTAAGGGTGTTGGTGAAATTACAGGCTAATTAGGAACTTGTCAACTTATATCTCAGGGTGGCGGGCGCAGTGGCAGTGTCCCTCAGTGGCTAAGTGGCACTGCAACTGTTATAGGCTGGCGTGTCGCTTACCACCAGGCGCGCAACTTGTAGCTATGTTCGGTAGCTGAGTTTAAAATAAGCTTCTTGAAAGTAAACATTGCCTTAAATTGGGCTATGATCGCCTGGTATAAAAAAAACAGCGCTAGAAAAAGTCAAAATATAGCTCATAAACCCTTCAACAAATCGGTCGACCAATCGTCTTTAGGTCGCACTAATCTCCAGTACAATGCCGATACACCCTTTACCAAACTTTCTCGCCGGACAATGGACTACACACGTACAATTTAGGATGAAAATATCCTAATACTATGTAGGGAACGAGATGAAAACTTGCAGAGATTTTTTTAATTTAAAAATTAACCATTAAACCACCAAATTTGTTCGACTCAGATGGTTTGCGATTTAAAGCTCTGAGTGGCACTGCAATTGTTATGAATAGGCATGTCGCTTACCATCGGGCGCACGACTGGTTCGTCCCGTCACTGGATATATAAAAAAACGCTAGTGATGATGTTGATGATTAGTCATTATCAGTAAGATGACTAACTGGTGTTCTGACAGACTTCGGGGACACTATTTAGAACAATTCCAATCGGGGAAATCATCTAGTATCCACAAGGCATTTTTAGTTATACTATCTTGTTTTATCTTAACGCTTAACACCGATCATTTTTATCATTCAATGGATTCGGCGTGATTGGCGTCACTCAGTAACAAATATCTAAAGCGTAATCTTAGTTATTGTCCACTAATATATTGCTCTCAATGTAACAGTCACGCATCACAGTTGCTACACATGTTTAATTATTACTTTGTACCAAATACAGATTAAAAAGCGTCAGATAGTACAACAAAAACTTAAAAGTTTATTTTTAAACGTTTTTGTGTATGATGTTAGTAATATAGTTCTGAGAGGTTGTTAATATTTTCCAAATAATAAATGTTAATTTAAATATACATAAATTACATATAATATTGTAAACGTTTGTTTACCTTCAATTTTATACTTAACCATTTTTTCGATACTAGATCGCATTCCGTATTACCGAACAACCGAATTGTAAGTAAATTGACATCTACTATCCTATGATTATCTAACTAGTAATAATAACCTAAGGGTTCGCACAGATCTGGCGAATGCGAGCTGCACACGTGCTTTACGTTGTGCGATCTGTGCCCCACGTCTGCAATTTTCCTTGAAACCATTGGGAATTATCATTGAGACTGAGATTATATGCAATAATGATAATATTTGTTATTCTTCTAAATTCTCGTTGCGATGGCAGTTGAGTGTTAGTGGAATAGCAGTGATGGCGTTTTATCTTTTCAGTCACTAACGATCGATGTTGCCTTCCATATAATTACACCCCTACAGACACATATACACATACTTGAACTCACGCACACTAACACTTAGGTTAATCTATTTTCAGTCTGAAAAGTTAAAAATTACTGTTATTAGTGAAATTTCTATTACTTGTAACACTAGTTATAGTAGATATTAAGGTAGTCTGTTTCATCATCTTAAAATAATATAAGAGCAAGATTACTATTAATATCATAGAAGAGCGATGTTTCCTGACATAGGCCCTAACAAGCCTAAATAGAAACATCCGCCCCTGTATTATGCCCTTTAAAATGAACAAACAAAACATTTTTATGTTATTTTATTTATTTTACTAAAACGACCATGGGAATTACTATGCATATCTTAATTTTTATCTCGTTTAATTAGCTATATAGTTTTCGAATGAAATGTATTTTTTTTACGTTAAATAATTAGTAGACTACGACATCGAAATTCGTGAAGAACAGAATACCAAAGAATGCATTGGCAGTTGAATAGTAGCTCGATGGCTAGCTACTGGCACGTCACTACTAGTCACTTTTAATGGAATACCAAAGGTACAAAATTGTTGTTATATCGACACACAACTATAGGGCACTAGGGCGCGACATGCGCGAGAGTGACATGAAGCGCGAGGTACTGCTATAGCAATATCTCTCGGTTATCTAGCAATAACTCGCATAGCAATCCCGCTACTGAGATGATTTGAAATTAACAAACTTGGGAACCCTGTTCGTGTGCCTTTCTTGCACCACACGCGTGCTGCAAATGCTTGCTTGCCCACACTTAACAGCACGCGTGCAGCGCAATGCCGGTATGCGCCAGGTTTGAATGCATCCTTATAACCTTTGTAAGTTGGAAATGTTGACGTTTATAATGCCAACCCGAACGAAACACTATGAGAAATCTTGAAACAATTTTACGTTTTCAGAATTTGTCGAATACCGGAAGAGAATACTGTTTTACGATTTACATGTTTTGCACGTGCACGGTCCAGTATTTCCGAGTTAGTGGGTTACGCCTCATTTTAACGCTTCCTGTGCCGCCTCCCGCGTGCTAATTCATAAAATACTTTGGTGGTGGGTTTTTTTCCTTACGAGTTCTCTCGCGTCAATTGAGATGACATTTTTTTATCATTTATTAAATGAAATGGTCTTTTACAGTGGCATTATAATAATAACAAATCACTTGTTTCAGATACATTCATCCATAATATTTGTTAGTAAAGAAAAATACTTAAGCTAGTGTTAGGTTTAAAGTAATAATAATAAAACAAAATTATACATAGGAATAAGATGGGAGCATATCGTACCCAACCAATGCCAGGACAACTGGCTACGCATTGGCAGCAATGTGCAAGTGCACCACCGCCCCAGCATTGGGGACTCCCATCTTTCCGCCGCGTGTAACTGGCTGTACGTGTAAAAAAACTAGCAATATGCTTTAAAAAGCGCTATATGTAAAAAAAATTAATAAAAACAAACTATTAACTAGCACATTTCTCAATAATAATAAATAATAAAATGTTTATTTCAATAACACAATTAACTTTGCATTAACAGTGGATGATACCTCCTATTAAGCTTATCAAGCCTGTGTCAGGAGGCACCGCTCTTCTATAGCTATAAATGCACATTTAACATTTTTAATTTATACTTAATTTAGTGTTTAATTTTTACATTTCCAAACAATGTGAAAACAAACAGTTTTTTAGCAATTTTCTCAACTTCTATAAATATAATTTGCATCTTAAAACGTATGTGTGTGTTAGTGTGTGTGCATGAATGTGTGTGCGTGTTGCGTTTGTGTTAGCCTGTTGCTACAGATTAGGAGATTAATATTTTTAAAGCAAGTGTTCTGTCTTCGGTTTCCTCATACGATTTCGATTGTAGCCATTTTGATATTAATTTCTTGCAGTCTCTATAACTTTTGGCGTATATTTCTAATTTTTTTATCAATTAAATTATACAAATGGGCAGGTCGCTTGTTCAATTGTCAGTTTGCAAATATTGTGTTTACTTTAGGTACTCGTGCCACAATTACTTTCCTTCTCCTCTTCGAAATATTTAGATCGTATTTTAGAGACCTATGTTCTCTGAGTGCAGTTTCAGTGATGTAGAGTTTCCTTACAGTGGCCAAATTTGATCATTTATACAACTTCTTGACATTGATATTAGAAGTTAAATTGTAATTCAAGTTGACAGCTTGTACATACACTGAATCCATAATCCCCTCATACTTAACCAGGTTTAGAACTGGCTACATTTAAAAATGAAATAAGAATAAGTCGTAAGTATCTAGTTACGTAATTTAAAAAAGAACTCGATATACGACCACGATCGCTGAATCAAGGCTGGAAATGACCATGATCTCGTAATCGCTGTATGGGGAAAATGCTCGCTCTGACCATGACGATATCTAGGATATGCCGTTCGGGGTATACAGAATCCATCTAAGTTAAATGACCTGACATTATGAACCAATGAAAAATGTTTAACTATTATAAATATTCAATACACAAAAACCAGCAGTGAATGTTAATTTAGAGAAAGGGAAGGGGATCAGTTCAATACCCTTTTAGTGTATCAGAGTGGGTAACAATAAGAAATATTATGCTGAATCACTACCGTCAATGGGTGCTGCTTTTTTGCGTTGGTGTAAGTTATGAGATATCTGCTATTAAATCTAGAGGCCGATCTCCAACAATGTGGACGGATTGTTATTACAGTAGAGCTAGCACGTCAGGGCGCAAATTGCGCGAGAGCGACATAAAGCGCGAGATACTGCTTTTCTCACAAAGAGATCTCGCGCTTTTTGTCACTCTCGCGCAAGTCGCGCCCTGTCATGCTAGCCCTACATGATTTGTCTGATGCGTATAAGTAGTGAATAGGCAGTTTAGGCGCGCGTTTAGCAATGCAAATCTATAGAAGATAGGTGTAATAATACGTCTGTAGTGATTCCAAGACTGGATCGACTAAGACTTCGTAACGATGGGGCACTAAAGGTATGGTCCCATACAAAAAGTACACATATATATGTTTTCCTACTAAACTATTCGATTTATGGCAAAATGTGATATGACAATATTTAATAAGGGCAATAGGATCTCTCGATTGACATTTTTTTTAGAGAGGTATTGTGAACAACATCCAATGTCAACGGTGGCAACAGTTCATCCACTCCAAAATGACCACATAATGGTCACGAGTCTCAACTATGAGGATGCAACCGTATAGAGATTTATTAAATAGATAATGTACTGCCTGCGACAAATACCGTTATTTTAACAAACCCTATAAATAAAATTACGAATCCATGTTATATTGTTCTTGGGATTTAAGATTTGCTTATCTCCAGGACCTTACATAAACTTCCGTGGCCATTTGTTTCCAAGAAAAAGAAGAAAAGAGAAAAGATATAAAAACAATTATTTGGAAAAAAATACAGTACACACGCGTTTTATGATTTAATACACAATACATGAGATTACAGGCACATGGGACTTGTCAACTTATGGCTCAGGGTGACGGACGCAGTGGCAGTGCCTTAAAGCAGAGTGGTACTGCAATGTTATGGACTGGCGTGTCACTTATTACCAGGGCGATTTGCTCGTCCTCTCACTTGGTATTATAAAAAAAATCGGAGATCGATGAAAATTTTCGAGGGTAATTTAGTGAGCACTGAAGGGTAAAGGTGCTGGTGAAATTAGAGGCACTAGAGAGACTTGTCAACTTATGTCTTAGGGTGCCGGGCGCAGTGGCAGTGCTTCTCAGATATTTGTGAATGGACAGGAGTGTCGCTTACCACCAGGCGCATGAAATGTTCGTCCCGTCACTTGGCATAAAAGAAAACCTAAAAAGGACACCGCTAATAGTCTAAAAGAAGAAACTTATAACTTAAACCACACAACAAAACCATACATTAGAAAGTGAGTGAGATCACAATATGGGTAATTTAGACAATTTAAATACATATATACTATAGATGATACGATCCCACTTACAAGTTACGACATACGAGTATAATACGTGATCAGTTTGTGCCCTTGGAACACGGTAATGCAATAAAACTAGCTGTTTAATGAAGTTTCTAGCAAACATGGAGTAATAAATTTAATAAACAGAGCTGTCAGTTACTTTATCTTAGCTTGTAAAGTAATAGGCTCGGCTCATTGTGGGGAACAGCATGGCAAGGGATTCTTCAGCATTCCTACCTACGTGAAAGCTAACAATGACAGCAAATAGTCAGCGGTATCCTTACGCCACAAATTCGCAACGGTGTGGAATTCAGTAGGGCGTTCCAAGGTTTGCGTACATTGCGCGCAAACGTGTGTCTTGTATCAGACGCATCCAACACAAGACGCAATGTAAAACGTAACGGTAACATAAAAGCCTGCCGAAGCATTCCGAACACTGCCGAGGCTTTCCATAGGCTGCCAGCTCTGTATGCCTAAGCTTTGTTTTCGCTGGTCCGACCATTATTATTGAATTCCCAACTACAATGTCATAACGTTGAAAAAAAAAGTTTTAACGGTCATTCTCGGACTAGTGTTCACTACCTAATTTCTACCTAATTTTCAAGTATATTATCGTGTAATTATTAAATAATATTTCACTATACAATACTTGTATTAAATAATATTGCACGAAAAAAAATCGAATTCATAAATTTTTTTTTCTTAATTTTTTTTTCTTAATTTTTTTTAAGCTTATTAGATAGTGAACACTAGTCCGACCGAAGCAGTGCCCATACCACTACATCCGATACGTTCCGAATCCGAGATATAGTTTCAAACCTCGTCAATGGCAAATTTTGAATATCAATCGGAATCTTATTATAGAAGCGTACGCATTGACCCGTAAATGAGATGATTTGAGACTTTGTGAAGACGAACACCTGAAAATAGTATACCTGACTGTAAAATTACAAGAATACTTATTTGAATAAAACTAAAGAAGATATTTTGAATCATTCGAAATATTGGTGTTCAACGCACGTCCATACCACTTGTGTCATCAGCTAATACCATTGATGGTATAACTGATTTGTCTCACTAACACCGTGACATAAGTGCTAAGTTCAAAACTTTGAATTCATAGTTTGTATCCAGTTCTGAGGTTTTTGCGATTGTTACGCCAATAAATAAAGCCATTTTTTACGAATCTAATTTGAGTACAAAGATCGAACACTCAGAAAAAATTCCTTCGATCCGGCCGTATTCGAACGACGTCTTCTAGCATACCGTGCCAGACGCGATACCAACAAGCGACGGAACGAACCAGCGAACCTCACAAATTCTTCTATGTGCTTGCGTCGTATATTTGGTTTTCCAAAGACTTTTTTAGTCGTAGCGCCATCTACGACGAAATATCATTAGATTTCTCCATTTCGAAGGATTTTTTCTGAGTGTTTGATCTTTGTGTTAATAATCATAACAAACTAGTGCAGTAATTTCACAAAAAATAATTGAATATCAATGCAATAAAAAATTATATATTTGTTTTTTCAAACATATCAACGTTTCGGCTTTTTACACGTCCCATCTTTACCGATGTACATTATACAGTTCTTAGGTTTTATGGATTGCATTACATTGGAAATGAAGCTATTGTTTACGAATCTAAATCGTTCAAACAAACCAAGTGGCCAGTACCCGAGGTGACCACGGAACCAAAAAAAATAAGACCGAAATGTTCGTTTCTTTTGATTAACAGATATACGCTATTTATATCCGTATAAAATAGTTTCATTTTGGATGTTCGTGTAATTACTTATAAAGACAATGAAAATAGTAGCTTAGTTGGCATAGCGTCTGGCGCGGTTTGCTAGGAGACGGTCCGAATTCAACCGTATCGCAGTGAATATTTTCTAAGTGTTCGAGTGCTTTAATAATGATGACAATGAAAATAGATTTTAATAAACTTTTCGAACTAAACTTCGAGTAGCATTTTAGTAGCACTTAGAAATCGCTCGCAAGTTATTAGACTTGCTGTTAGGAAAAGATATTTTGACATATCTCTCACAATACTCGTTGAATAGCGGAGTCTGTAGCCCTTAAACGATGTATCGGGCGGAAAACTTGATATTTTAGAAACGGCGCCACCAATAGCAAAAAAGCAAGATATTTTAATAGAGAGGGGGTTTTTCTCCTAAAGACAACAGGCATCTTCTTAACATAAACCGAGAGGAAATTGTCAACAAAATCTTCTTGCAGTTAGCAAAACAAAAGTCGTAGCAATAGCTCCTTGTGAAAGTAACGTGGGCATTACTCAGTTTCAATTTGAAAGGGTAAGGGTGCTGGTAAATTACGACTCAGGGTGAAGGACGCAACGGCAGTGTCTCAGTTGGCACGACTTGTGCTATAAAAAAATCTGCAGAATTTCAGTAACAAATGAAACTATCTCGTAAATTTCTAAGCTCAAAAGCAAAGGCATTCTAACTGCCGCTCTAATGGGTCATGGTCCATATAATAAACAACTTTTCAATCTAGGTATCACGGACAGCCCGCTGTATGCAGAGCACGCGTGGAGGGGAAGAAACCGCCGTGCACATCCTACTGCGTGGCCAACTACAGGACGAAATACCTTGGAGTGACCATTCACTCCCCGAAGTCTTCGAAAAACCCAGGAGGGTGCTGAGATTTTTGGAGGAGCTTGGGCGCCACGAGTAGAACCAAACACAGACAAAATAGGCGCTTGGACGTCAAGTTGCGGACAACAGTTACACCATACCAACAACGCACGTGATTGTGACAAGGTAGGCACAGTGCATGAAAACAACATCTCGTACACTTTTTATCAGAAAAGGTTCGTTACTCTCTAGGAGTATTTCATCAGTCTCTTATCGCTTGACATAAAGATTTTGTGATAAGAGATGAAGGTGGTAAACTGCGTATTTGGTCCAAGTTGTTTTATAACGATACCAGTGATAGCTTAGTAGTGCAGGCTCGACTCCCAGTGTCAGCACGAACTCAAGTTTAAATAATCCTTGCAACTTTTAAGGATATTTAATGTCACGACGTTTACTGCCATGAAATTCAATTATTTTTACACGCCATTTTCTTCTTTTTAAAAAATAAGCGGCACAGGCAGGTGTTTTTAATTCAACTATGAACACTGGGCAGTTGGCTGTATGAGTTTTTCTTTTGCCTGTTTACTAGATTGAAAAGTTTAGAGATGTGGATAGTAATGGATTTTCATATATATTTTGCAGGCCTTGACCGGTAAGAAGTCACATGGTCCATAAATGACAAAATTTACGTGTCCGTTTTTTGAAATTAATGCAAATATTTCCGAGCATGTTTGAGGAAAAGAAGCTTTACAAAATTAATTGGGCCAGTATGGCGGACTATGATCTAAACTATCCCCTGATAAGAGACACGTGCCCAGCAATGGGATGTATAATGGATTGTTGATAATGACACTATTTATTATACGGAACTGTCTTCAACAAAGACGTACCCTTAAGACACGTTATAAATATTATGATTAAAGGTTCGTCTTCAACGTAACGACCTAACTACCTCTACGCTAATGATATTTTTAAATATACAAAGGATTGTAGACTTTATTTAAATGGTTTAAGAACGGTTTTGGCACTCGAGCGTCACGTTAAAGAGCCGCCGAGAGAACATTTCACAACGGTATGTAGGCGAAGCAAATTTGCTAAGATTTGTTTGCCGCCTACATTGAATGCCCTAATTGATAAGATGTTGATGAAACCCATTTGAACCTCAGAAAACATGTAGTTTAGTTTTTCTTTACGATCTCGTTCGCTTGGTACGTTATCGACTCATCCGAAGAACAGAGTCCGATGTGATTATACAACGAAGAGGATAAAACATAATCTCGTTATTCAAATACCCTATCTAAAGGTGTTTTTAGATATTTCTATGTATTTATTACTATGTATATATATATATCTTGACTGTGGATAATCCACAGTTCAAGAACGACGAACGAAATGTACAATGTCCTGAGAATAAGCAGCATCTTGCACATAGGTCTTTGTTCTACGGATGAGTCATTATTTATTTATTTATTGATTTATGCAAGTATACAATACAGACTAAAGTCAATAATTTTACGGTATGTAAGTTTACATGGGCAGTTCAGACAATAGTCCACAGACATGTATACAAAGTTGGTACTAAATTAATAAATGTTAACATCTAGTGAACAATATAAATAAAAAAAAAAAAAAAGTATACTATTTGCCGATGATGTATCATTGTTATTCAAATGCAAAAACATCGACCACAATACTATAACTGAAATAAAAAATTCTTTCAATAATGTAAAAAACTGGCTTCTAGAACATAATCTAGAATTAAATTTCAACAAAACGAAAATAATACAGTTTAAACCTTATCAAAAGCAACCATTAGATTTAAATACAATTATAAACAACCTCAGTATAGATGAAACAAACAATTTTACACTATTAGGAATAACATTAGATACACATTTAAATTGGAAAAATCATATCGATAACATAAAATCTAAATTATCAAAGTTTACTTATGCACTAACCGTTCTTAAAGCTAATACCAGGCGTGAATGTGCTCTATCGGCATACTATGCTTACGCTTACGCGTGGCTTCGTTATGGCGTAGTGATGTGGGGCCACAGCACTGAGGCAAATGATTTATTCATCTTGCAAAAGAAGTGTCTGCGCATCATAGACAACATACGCCCAAGGGACACGTGCAGGCCGCATTTTATAACTGACAAAATTCTAACATTTCCGTCTATATATATATTGGAAACTGTCATGTTTGTTAGAAAACATTTAAAATTTTTTGAATTTGTTGGAAGCGAACGTCGTAACACTAAACTAGTACTACCGATCCCGAAATTAGAAATGTTCAGGGAAAGCCCGCTCTACCGATGTATCTTAATTTATAATAAAATTCCGGACTTACTTAACAAAGAAAATGACAACATACTTAAAACAAAATTAAAGTGTCTCCTAACAAATAGGTGCTACTATAGCGTAAGAGACTTCATGGAATCTACTCTCTAGTTTTAACTCTTGTATAATCTCTATTTTAAGAACCTACGTTTATATCCTGCTGTTTATGTACAATTCACTTTGCTACACCCCGACGGGGTATGTTTGTACTTAGTATGTAATGCTTGTACCAACATTATTTGCAATAAATAAATAAATAAAAATAAAAAAAATGTAAGTTAACATTAGTTTTCAAAGTAACTTATGAACAGGTTTTAAGTTTAATTTTAGAATTAAATTATTTTGATTATGAATACAAAGATCGAACACAGAAAAGTTTTCGTCGACCCGCTGGGACTTGAACTCATGACCATGCTGCACCGTAGCCTTGCTCTAACCATCTGAGCCACGGGTCCACTTACAGAGTCGTAAAAATTTTCGTATGTGTTTTTTGTTACAGATCTTTCTACTGACTTTCGGCAGTCGTCGCTACTAGTGACATCTAGTGAGAGATTTTTGAATAACTTTCATCTTGTATTCATAATCATAACAAAACTAGTGTAGTTAATTAAAATCTCAATAATTAAAATTATTTTTATTTATTTGCGTTCCATAGTGCATTTTATAGAAATATTGAGATCAAATTATGGACCCTGAAGACACAGCAAATAGTAGAACAAGTCTCTATAATTGTTACACTTATTTGATTAGATATCTACCAACAGTTTTATATAATTTAATGTTTTTTTATGTTCTTTTTTTCTACTGTACTATACATTAAATTTAAAAAATAAATATTGTATTATTTTATTACATTACACATAATAGCTTTTATTGATTAGGTTCTTTTTAAGTTAATTTTTTATAGTTTCAGGAAGTTTATTCTACTTACGTTTATTTATTTCAAAAACTTAGATTCAAGACCTTCTGTGGATATTAGAAATATTAGAGATAACTAACATAGAAAGTATATAAATCAGTAGAGAGCAATTTTTTTTTATAATAGGTATTCTAATTTGCCACAGTGTTGCAACTACATACAAGAAGTCTATTTTCGAGATAATACGTGAACGGTAATTTTCAGGTTAATGTTTTATTTACCTAATTTGGGTGGCAATTTTTATTGCTTTAGTATTCGGGTACATTGTCGTGAAATATTAAATAATATTTTAGGATTCTATACTCGTATATTAAATAATACTTCATGGTAATATACTACAACATCTAAATAATAAAAATTGCCACCGACATTAGGTACAGAAAACGAATCTGAAAATTACCCGATCGTCTTTTTTTAAAATCTTTATCTAATCTTAATTAAAAAAATACACAAAAAATCCCTTAACCTATTAATCCAGAGATAAATCAAAATACTACTTAACCAAACATATAAACAAAATCTTCGCAGCACCACCGGTCGTCTTGAAATAATGTATACAACGCATTTTATGGAATTGCAACTCCAGTGGTCACAGCATAAGGAATATGTCAACGATACAATCATGACCTAAGCATATTTAAGCACAATTATCATAAATAGGTATATAAATAAAATGACATTAATATAAAATATAAATAAACGAAAATAATAAATATTGAGACTATCGGCGCTAAAGTGGTGTAAACCCACATTTACATATGACTGCTATTTTCTTGTATAAAAAAATATTTATTATAAAATATCATTTACAATAACATCGTAGAAAAATAATTTAAAGTGGGTTACACCACTTTTGCGCTTCAATTATAAAAAATAATAAAAAATAAAATATAATTGATAATAAATAATCATATTTTACTAATTTTCTATAATTAAAAATTCATTTTCCTAGTTGATTTATATTAATCAATAGAATACGCTTTCCTTGATTGTACAAATATGAACTAAAGTAAACTCAAAGCAATATTTCTGATTTTGTAAATAGTTTTGTTTCTTTCTTGTACTCCTATCTCTAGGGTTCATAACGCGCTGGTAACTTAAAGCCTTTCTCATCCATTACGGTTAATGCAATAAAGAATTGAATTGAATACTTTAGTTCCAAGTCAGACAATCAGTGCGGTCGTCTATTAGATTGTAAATCCGTTTAGCCATCGTACAGCGTTACTGAGGTACAAAATATCCAAGCTAGTAGATATCCAAATTAGTAGATTGTTGGAGTTCGTAATACGAATCGTTTCCGAATTCCATCTTTTCATAACATCTGCCTGAACTAATTTTCGTTTTTTACTCTTTTTAGTGGCTAAATTTAAAACTACCTCACGACCCGATTTCGTCGAGTTCACGGGATCAAATTCTCGTACAGTCACGTCCATTAAACTTATATGCACAGCGAAATCAGAAATGGTATCGAATTTCTCAGAAACGTTTTTTATATTCCTAATTTATTTTCTTAAAAAAACCGTGGTTCCCTAATGGTTTGAACTACCGCCTCTCAAGCAGAGGCTGTGGGTTCGAGTACGGGCTCGCAATTCAGAGTTTCTCGAAATTTATGTGCGAAATTAACCATGAGCTATTCGGTGAAGGAAAACAACGTGATGAAAATTGCACGTCGAAGAAGGTTCAGCTTGGCGGACTATAGCCTAAACCCTGAGAGGAGACCTGTGCCCAGCAGAAGTAAATAAATAAAAAAGTAAAAATAAAAAGGTTATTTCTCCACAAAACGTAGGAAACACAATACATACAAAACAAATAGAGTGGTGTGGACAAAAAGGTTAGGTTAGACTCAGCATTGCTAATTTTCAGTCTTCACCTGTAGCTAGCTGTTCGCTTGCTATCGTCCGCTAATAACCCAGTTTCAGAATATTGAAATTGTTTAATAATATTTCAGCCATACATCGTTAGAATAAGTTCCGGTAAGACGAACACGTTAACTAATTTTAACTGTTTTTGAAAGACAATTTAGTACTCTATCTTTTGCTGTTTAAAACGGATTTTTGACCATTTGTCACATATTCGCGTTTTAGTCAATGGATGGCAGATATGCGGAGTGTACACCAAGTAATAAAAAAAACTAATGGCTGTCCGTGTCATTATATTTTTTTTTTTGGTGTGTTGATGATTTTATTTTCATGCACTTACTCACTTAATCTAATTGTTACACAATTTACAATAAAAATGACATTTTTTATTCTCGTAGTGCACAAAGGGTACGTATTAATTTGCATATCAAACAGTTACAGATGGTGCGGAGAATTTAAGTATGTGGCAGTGTATGTTATAAATTTACGAGTCACTGTACAGAGAGCGATGATCCCGATTCCAAGAACGATCGCTTCGATTGGTCTTCGTGGGAAGCGCAAGTTCGTGGACGATCATACCAATCTTGTGACTTAGTATGCATGGTATATACCACAATACAAGCCACAATCGCCATTTTTAGACATTGCTTTGAGGAAAATGTGATTTTCAATGTTAACATATACGAAACATAATGTTTATTCAATTTATAAGTTAATCTTACAGCTTTTTACTCGACTACGTTGAAGCAGAATGGACGGTAATGGTACCTGAATAGTGGAGCAAGTCATGGACGTGGGGCAAATCAGATTTCTTTTTCAAGCCGGGTTCTGTGCGCCTGGTTTGCCTTACACACTACACGAAGACACCTACACTAAACAGTAAGTATGTAGGGAAAAACCCTCATGGGATATCCTGCAAATTCTTTACAGGTGCATAGTCAAAAAAATAAACAAATTATAATAGGTATTTTGGGCAAACGGTTTATGACGTCTTCCGTGAACGAATCGCCCATAGCGTTAACAAATTTTCTATGTACACTAAGCATACAAAGCTTATTTAATCTGTCTTCGATTATAGATCATCTCAGCCACGTTTTTCGGTACGCGTCTGAGTGTGCTGAATTACCTTTTAATTGTAGCAGTGGAATAAGTACTTTATTAATTAACGCATATTATATTATATTGCAAAATGAGAACCTTTATCGACAAGAATAGGTAGTACGGAGGTATACAAAATTAGTTGACCTTTGAGTTCAAAGTTTGTTACGATGTTGGTAGTTTCTATTTTGAAATTCACACAGCTTTAGGTATACAAATTGGCCAACTCTGAACACCTATGTACATCCCTGTACTATGTACCAGTATGTGTAAATACCAGAGCACCAGAATTAACTCTAGGATACTTCCCAGAAAACCCAGTACAGAACTAATTAAATGCAAATTTGGAAATAAAATTCATTTCCAAATTTGCATTTTAACATTGCGCCCGTCACCCTGAGACATAAGTTGACAAGTCCCATGTGCCTGTAATTTCATCAGCACTCTTACCCTTCTAAACCGGAACGCAGTAATTCTCACATTACTACTCGGCGGCAGAAATAGATAAGGTGGTAGTACTTCCCTAGATGAACTCTTTCAGAAGCTCTACTGCTAATAAACCTGCCGGAAATCAAACCTGGGATCTCCTCATCCAGTGCCGACAATGTAAATCGTTGGGCCACCACCCAATATTTCGGGCTGTTGTTAATATAACTGCTACGGAATTGAACTTAAATCGTACGTGTAAACTAACGACGCTGTCTATTGTAAGTTAAAATTTCCTGGTTACCCACAGGACCACATATTCATCTCCTGAAGGAAGAAATATGGATAAAAGGATAAGTTCAGAAGATAGAGACCGTCTTCCTAACAAGTTGTAGCGGATAAGCGGATACACCTGTTTAGGTTGTTGTTGTGCCGCTACGTTTAGATTTATAACTATTAATTTCTTTTTAAATTTTAATAAATTTAAAATAACTGAGAAATTCCAAGGAAATCTAACCCTATGATGTAGAACGGAACGTAAGTAAAAACATACCAAAATGTATTTACAGATTTTATTATACGAATTGCATAATGTCAGCTATAAACAAAAAGAATAAGAACAACCGCAGAAAAAAATAACAGAATTTTGAAAAAAGGCGCCAAAAAACAAGTACACTTAAATTTACTATTAGAATAAAGATTAAATAGGTTAGGATTACAAAATGATTTATATAGTAACTGCGGTTGGCTTAGTATGATTCTTGTTCAGAATTCAAATTTGCATGTAGAAATGTCGCTTATATAATGGAGCGACCTCGATGACTCAAAGGTTTTCACTGCGGGCACTGGATGATTTTAGTAAGCAGTAGAGACTCTTTGTGAAAGAGTTCGCCCAAGAAAGTACCTACTCCTACCTTCCCTATTTCTGCCGCCAAGCACTAATGTGAGCGTTACTGCGTTCCGGTTTTGAATGGTGCTGGTGATATTCGGTCACTCTCGGACCAGTGAGTGTTCACCACCAAATTTCCGTGGCAATTTTTATTATTTAAATATTCAAGTATATTATCGTGTAGTCTGAGAATGATCGTTTTACAGGCGCATGCAACGTCTCCACTTTATGTCTTAGGGTGACGGGCGCTGTGGCAGTGCCTCTCAGACTGGGAGACACTGTTGTTTTGGACTAGCGTGTTGCTTACCACCAGGGGCGACACGTTCAGGGTGAAATTCGTGGAGTCTGCAGACTCGATCGATACCTAAATTGGTAGAGCGGTTGCCCTAGAATGGCAAAATAGACACAGGTTCTGTTCGATCTTTGTATTAACAACTATAACAATTTATTCTATCAAGCTAGAGCCTCGTAGTACAGTGTCTGCTTTAGTGCCTTCGCGTTCTACCCATTGTGACAAATCAGGAGCCGAAACGTGGCCACTCACGATACTAGGCCACCAGTTAAAATTCGCTCAGCGAGATATGGCGTATGGAGTTTGTCTGAAGGAAAAGGTACAAAACTAGATTATCCGACAGAGAACCGAGGCTGTCGACTTAGCTGGCAGAATAAGTAAGCTGAAGTAGCAGTGGGCTGGTTATATCTGTCGAAGAACCGATAACCTACGGGGGAAGCGAGTTCTTGAATTAAGACCACGGCTCGGCAAACGTAATGTAGGACGACCTTTGGCCAGGGGCGTCTACTCCTCTAAGTATGAAGCTTCGTTCGCATCATGCATCTTTTAATTTGGTCGAATATGACTTCATCATCATCAAACTTAAGAGGTATATTCTTGTCGGTGGAGCATCTTCCAGTCATCTCTCCTACAAGCCAGCTCCTTTAACCTCCTTATACGACACGACACCGGCCTTTTCCTTTATTTGGTCTATGTAACTGCGCCTAGGTCGACCTCTTCCCCTCGATCTTTATCTTAGTATTACTTATTTGACAGTAATTGTTTCGGAGGGATGTCGGACGCAGAACGGATGTAGTCACTGAGATGTAGAGCGAATGGGGGTGTCGGTGCTAGTGTAGAACGTGCCGTGGTATTGGCGGGATAAAACAATGTTGAGCGTCCTGATTTTGATTTAAAATCGGGATCGAACAGATCGGGTAGTCTCGAAATCAGACGGGTTTCTGAGCGAGAAGATGAACCTGATTCGTACTATATCTTTCTAATTTGGAGTTAAATCAACTGTTGTTCCGATTAGAAATGTCAAAAAATTCTGATCGGCCAGTTGTGAATCGCAATTATGCGCCTCGACTCGGAAGAGACGCAGTTTCCGATCGGGAGAGGCAATCAAAATCAAGCTGCCGGTCTAGATGTTCAGGGGCACCACTGGGTGGTACTTACGAGCAGCGTAACGGAATTCACTTCGTAACATAAATATGTTACAAAGTATTCAGCTGTTATGAAATAGCACAAACAAACAAGATCAACAATTCGACTAGAGCATAAAGACAAATTTTACCTATTACATGCCTTTGGTCCTTGACCTTAAGCCACGTTTTTGACACAAAGGTCACACACATTAATCTTGAAATGTTTTTATCAAATTCGATTTTAATGATTAGATAATACCGCAGAACTGTAACCGATAGTAGAGATGATGAAAAGTAACTAATATTATCACTGTTACGTAGTTCTTCCGCAATGCCGCATATTTCAGCCTAAAAACTGATCATTTTGTAATTTCTTATATAGAAAATTAATTATAAAACACACGAAAGGAGCTTCCTCGCAAGACGTACCATTTCTTTCCTGTACATCTGGCGCACACGGGGGGCACCTTATACCTATTGGCAAAGACCTTTCTCCGCGTTGGCAAGCATCAGAGTGCATGCTATCGATAAGGTAAGAAGCTTAGTATTTTTACATATATCTATTTCGACTCATCCGAAGAACAGAGTCCGATGCGATTATACTGCGAAAAAAGGATAAAACATAATCTCGTTATTCAAAAGACCTGTCTAAA
>NW_020653993.1:635276-637402 GCF_003589595.1 Hyposmocoma kahamanoa
AAAGAAAATATAGGAAAAACACGCAAAGAAGATTAACATCGCAGGAATGCGCGATGCGGGACAATTCGCAGATTTTCTGCGATGCGACGTCACATCGCAGTTTTGTGTTTAGACCCTTTGTTAGCATCAAACGCGTGCCAACTATAGATCTCGAAAGACCTGCTTGAGTTGAGTACGCCATTTTCGCTTTGTATGGTGTAGTTGTGTCATTCTTTCACGCAAATTCTCTAAAATCATTTAGCTACGATTATTGTGCTGTTTTGGAGTGTAAAAATGATAGCAGCACCAAAAATAATTACCCGCAGTAGTGTTTAAAACCATCGGTAAGTCTTATTTTAACAAATTTTAAATTTCCTGATTATCTATTCGTTCAGAGGTTAGTGGTTCGTCGTAGTCCAGCTACTGATCGCAAGATGACAGCATGGTGAATAAAATTTCAACATAAAATAAAAACGTCGTAACTTCTATATAGGTACTGAACTTTCAACGATATAGCGACTGGGTAAAGTTTAAATTATATTAACAATCCACAATTTGTTACATCTTTTTAAATCAGAAACTACGATTGTTTTTGTTTTCTTCCGAGGGGTTCAAACTACACAAATTTTGTAAAGATTTCATCACTATGTTTTCCTTCGCCGTTGGAGAGAGTTATTACAACTAAATATTCACAAATTGACGTAACTTTGAAATTAGTCATATGTACGTACTGCGTCAGAGATTCTAACCATTCATAAATGAATCAACAGACTGGTGCGGGTCATGGCGGATTTTTGTATCAATCAGCCGGTCCAATCGAAGAAAATTCCTATTTTCATCAAAATTTTTGCCATCCTAAATACTGCTGGTGAAATTACAGGCACATTTTTTTTTTTTTTTTTTTTTTATATACCTGACAGGCAAATGAACATGGAACTTATGAACTTATGTCACAGGGTCACGAGCGCAGTGGGAGTGCCCCTCAGATATTTGCGATTTAAAGCTCTCAGTGGCACTGCAAACGTTATATTGCTTTCCACCTTTTCATTAAAAAATACTGTACTCTGCAATAGTATTTAGAAAAAAATTTAAAAATTTCAAACGTCATTCGAGGCTGTTCCAAAATGTATTCCATAGTCATTTTTGTTTAAAATTCAACTATGAATTTACTTTAATGTTTTATTTCTTAAAATGATAGGAGAAAAAAAAGTAATGTTATCTAAAAATATAAGCGGAGTCATCTCAGGCCGGGTGTGTTAGGTATTCGGGAATATTGTTGATGTCTTTATCAGTCATGACGCGCGTCTGCGTGGGCGCAAGCGCATAACACTCGCTTGCCAACATTTCCGCGAGTAATTTTAATATTTCTTAGTTCGATGTTGATCTCAGTACTATGGCAGATGTGCAAATACAATTTTTGATTAAAAAAATCGGAATTTTAGGGACTTTTTAATATATTGAAAACATCCTTCACACATAATGGTTTCCACTGTATGCACTGGGTGAGGAGGACCCACGCTTGATTCCAGGTAGATCCAATTGGGAAAAATTTATTTTTCTAAATTGATTCTTTTTAAAACTCTAAATTAATTTTAAAACTAAAGATTGGAGTACACGATAGATGCCTTCCTGCAACCTAGGCAACCAGCGGTGAGTACCTTACACCGATCGGCAAAAGCTTTCAGCACGATGGTAAGCTTTATAAGGTATGCCATCGATACGAGAACCCTGTAGAACACTGATAAGCAGGTAACTTTATGGCGGTGTTCAAGGCTTTGCAGCTTCGTCTGTACTAACTTCAAGTCACCAATAAACCTCTTGAAACGTTTCGCAATTAATTATTCCATATAATAATAATAGGTACTCTATACCTATTGCTTAAGATATAAAAATATCGTCCAATCACATCTCTATTATTAATAGTGAAGTGACGAAACAAGTTTTTCCTGTTACGAATGCTTCTGTTATGCTTCTGCGTACGTGAAGTCACGCAATATTAGGTTTGCGTAAATTACTTACAAACACGCAGGTTTGAGAATCGGACGTAGAGGAATGTGGATTCGGCCTTAGAGAGGTAAAAAAAGAAAAAAAAAAGAAAACGTATTCCATTTTTTCTACGATCACTTTCTTAGGTAGTGTAAAAGTAG
>NW_020653993.1:637412-656405 GCF_003589595.1 Hyposmocoma kahamanoa
CGGACACTTTTTAGCGCGGACCCGACGTCCATATAATTGTAAGTCAAGGGTAAAGTGTCAGTACTTCCATGGACTAACTCTTTCACAAGGAGCTCTACGGCTCCTAAAATGAAAATAACATGTTCTTAATTGATTCCAGTCTGGGTGTTCTTGGTAATGCCTCTGGAGGTTCCATTAGTCTCATAAATGTTAACCCTCGGACATATATTTTAAAACAAAATAGGAACTGTGGCAAATTGTGCCACAAAAAAAAACTTCACTTATTTTAACCTTGTGCGTACTAAACTATTTTAAGTCATATCTCTCCATTAATGCCATCAAGCCAGTTGACAAACCGGTCAATTAAATCTTGTGGCTAGGAAAGCAGCTATTTCATAAGCGGTAGCGGTAGGGAAGAGTAGAACTAGACAGTGCCTCACATTTAGGTTAAATGTATAACACGTTGAATTCCTCAGTTCGAATCCGACCGGATCGAAGGAATTTTTTCTGTGTTCGATCTTTGTATTAATAATTATAACAAACTAGTGGAGTAATTTCACAAAAAATAATTGAATATCAAGTCAATAAAAATTTAATTAATACAGTGAATAGCGACATCTCTCGCCAGGACTGGTAGCTGTAAAGGTACTAACTGGGTGATAAATCTGTCATAGATTTCTCATAGATGGCGCTAAGTCGTTGAAAAACCAAATACAAAGACACGACGCAAGCACATAGAAGAATTCGTGAGGTCCGTTGGTTCGTTCCGTGGCTTAGTTGGTATAGCGTCTGGCACGGTATGCAAGAAGACGTCGGTTCGAATCCGGCCGAATCGAAGGATTTTTTTCTGAGCGTTCGATCTTTGTATTAATAATTATAACAAACGAGTGGAGTAATTTCACATAAAAATAATTAAATATCAATTCAATAAACATTTCACTATTTAATTTATTTTTAATACCTATATGTCGATTGGTCCATAAGGCCCGAGTCGCTGTTTTTCTAGCCCCGTTTATGACACTCGAAAAAATAATTCGAACCACTTAAGTGGTACAGAAAGTGAACTTGGTTATGACAATGAAAGTGACTAAATTCGGCGATTTGTTGCCTCGACGTTCCTATTAGACGGAGACCTCATTCGAGATTGAATTAAAAGGACAGTCCTGCGCACGCGCTCCGTGCGAAGAAGCTTTATTCCTATTTTAACCGACTTCAAAAAACGAGCAGGTTCTGAATTTGACACGTTGTTTTTTGTATGTACATTACGCGAAAACTTCGGCATTTGTGCACCGATTTTGATGATGCTTTTTTTTTGTTGGAAAGAGGGTACCTCACAATTGGTCCCATTTTATTTGAAGAAAATAATCCACCTCTACGGGTGGTAAACTGGGAGATGAATCCGGATTCGCGCACTTTCCGGTAACCGATTTCAATAAAACTTGGCAAATAGATGTAATTCCACGAACTTTTGAGGTCGGTTTTACGATATTAAATTTAATAATCAAACTCACAGACACGACATCGAAATTAATATTATTTATTATATATTATTAAAGTTGTGGTATACTTTCCCAGAAGGTTCGACATTATCAAGACATTATTTTATTTTTCTAGATAATTATCATGATAATTATCCACGTTGTGTCAGCAATTTTTGGCTAAAAATAACTAACAGTGAGAAAACTAAATAAACACCAAGAAAAATCTTGAAGAAAACGATTCAATAGAAAAAATTGCTAGCAGCAATAACGTAGCCTTTTCTAGTTCTTCTTCATAAAAGTCCCACAAGAACAGTATTTCATATATTCTATTCACGTAATAATTTCTATTGTTAGTTATTTTTCTACTTGTTTTTAGCCAAAGTCAAAGAGTCAATGAATCATTTATTCCATAGGTCCACTTGAAAACGTCACATTTAAGCTACTGTTCGTTCACTGCGCTGACTTCCCTGAGAAGAACGAGCAAGAAACTCTATGGATTGCTCTTTTCAAATAAACTTAAATGCTATGGAATACACTTTGAATCCAATTAGTGTGGAATCTAGACCTATGTCGTCTTTCCATACATCTTTACCTAATACGTAGTCTTGAATTTCGTAACATGACTTTTCAATCAAAATATTTTTAATGTCGTTTTCAAACTTAGGAAATGATAATCTTAATATATGCTCCGGAACCTTATCTAAATCGTGGTACCATGATATTGGTTAGTTAAAATTTATGTTGTATATTATAATTTTAGTACTACATTACGTACTTTCGTGCCATCTCATCTTATAAAAGCGGTTCTTATAAAAGCCAATTGAAAACCAGTGTTACAACAGGCGAGCGTGACATATACTGAGTTGGATCCGATTCCACTTTTAGGACATATGTAATCACTAATTTGTTAAGTTTCAGTTTTCATGAGCTAGACGAAACGTTTCTTTCTTTCTTCCTATTTGGTTTGTGACTCTTTGAGATTGACATTTGACATGTACGTCTACGTCATAGAGTATATAACCAGAACTAGATACGAAGTAAGGGTCATCCATCCCTGGCAACTCATCAGGCAATGGGCCTTATATCACTTTTAAATATCAACTCTCATTTGTGCTGAAATCACAAATTAGAAAACTGAAATAATACAGCGCCAACAACTGACCCGTGTGTACATCACCGTATATTCCAAAAATATTCTGAATTTATTCTACTAAAGATAATATCTCTAACTATGGGAGGGCTGTTCTCGATTTGAAGTGAAACAATTGACGACACCCGTCAATTGTCGTAACATTAAATATCATGAAATTAACTGCCTCTGTGGCCGAACGGTTACGTTCCGGACCGCCACGCTGTGGTCCTAGGTTCGATTCCCGGGCCGGGAGAAATATTTTTATGTAGGCCATACAAATATTTCTCTCGTGAGTTTGGGTGTAATTTGTGGTTGTCTATGTGTGTGTCCATGGCACCCGCGACACAGGGTTTCGCTAGAACGGGACAATGTACAGTGTGTGCGTTATTACGTGACTATTATTATTATTCATTCGTTCATTCACTCTACTTGTTCATGTTATCACGAATGGACGTAACTAACAATTGTATCGATAAAAAAATATTTACATAGTTCGATTCCATATTTTATGTTCTATAGCTGTGACGTAGATTAATTGGTTTTCGACGAAACTATAAGCTACATTCATCGGTATTGTAAAGAATTGGATTGAATCGACAAGCGTGCCGAGAGGCTTACATGTGACTCGGAATTAGTAGAGGCGAAGCTGCAGAGCCTTGAACACCGCAGTTAAGTTGCCTGCCAACCTGTATTCCACAGGATATATCACGAAGAGTGTGCGATGGAATTGCATAATTTTCATCATCGGGGGACAAGACGTGGGCAGGAATTCCACCCCTATGTTGTGGATATTCCCAAGATTCGCACGAAGCGTATCGCTTCCACAGCGGCTAGAGAGTGGAATTCCCTACCTTATTCCCCGTATTCCCCGAACGCTATAACTTGCACCTTTTCAAGGCGATAGTGAATATGCATTATTTTGGTGTGCATGCTACATCGTCGATCTCATCATCACTTTCCATCAGGTAAGATGAAGGTCGATGCGCACTTATTCCTTTATAAAAATATTTTTAATTCTGCCGCCAAGCAGTATTGTGAGCTTTACTGCGTTATGGTTTTGAAGGATAAGGGTGCAGGTAAAACTTTGTCTAACGATGACGGGCGCAGCGGCAGAGCCTCTCAGATCTTTGCTATTTAAAGCTCTGAGTGACATTACAACTGTTAGGCGTTCCGGTTTTGAAGGGTATGGATATAAGGGACTTGTCAGTGACGCGCGCAGTGGCAGTGCCCCTCAGATCTTTGTAATTTAGCTCTGAGTGACACTGCAACTGTTATGGGCAAGCGCACTAAATGTTCTCCCCGCCACTTGTTAGCATCGAATAAAAAATTAAAGGGGGGTGATCATCATCGCCCATGGAGATCTGCAACATCAGAGGACCTGCCAACGCGTTGCCAGCCTTTGAGATAAATTTGTAGCATCTGAACCTAGTGTCAGTTTAGTTGCAACAGAACCCGATTGAGCCCAAATCGAGTATCGTGTGAGCCCTAGACTGGTTGCTTGTCAAAAATAATTTGAGTAGTCCCGGGTTCAGTTGCACCTCGAGAGATGACATTAAATTTGTATCGTCTGAACCCGAATTGGCTCGCTTTTTGAAGAACCCAATGTCAAAGCGCGAAGGAAATACTTCAGGACGGTTAAAAATCTTCTCCATGCCACATCTTGTAGGTTCGAGGAAGGAAAGAACGTGATGTCCGCGTGGGTTTAGTATTCCAGTACTCCAATTCACTACATTGGCCCTAGCTTTAAAAGGCGTTTAGTAGTATTTCCGGGACTCCAGACCTCCTTGTGTAGGCCCCAGAGTCCTTAACGCGTTGTCGCATTAAGATTCTTGCCTGTACCTAACCCACATAAGCTCTAGCTGCACATGATGTCATCTGTTTGTTTTATTTATTTGCAAGTATAATGTGACCATGCACACCGTTGAAACTTTTAGTGAAATAATTACTAAGTAGGTAATTGTAATACTTAAAATAATAATTGAAGGTTTAAATTTCACAGTATTTCTAATGAAAGTAATCTTAAGACCGTCTGAGATAGAGAATCACGGTAAGGGAGTAACCACACTTATTAAATGATAATCTCTTTCTCTCAAATTCGTGAAAATACATCTATTTTCCAAGTTTTGTAGAAATGGGTTACCGGAAAGTGCACAAAACCGGATTCAAACCCTAGTTTGCCACCCTTAGAGGTGGAATATTTTCTTCAAATTTAAATGGGACCGCTACTGAGGTACCTCCTCTTTATAACAAAAAAAAAATCATCAAAATCGGTTCACAAACTAGCCGAAGTTATCGCACAACATACTAAAAAATATTGTCAAATCGAGAACCTCCTCCTTTTTTTGAAAGCATTTGCTTTTCGCTCTTATTATATGGACATCGACATTTTTTTATCGGTTTAATGCGATTCCCTGTCGATAGGCTCACTAAGGCTCAATTTATATTTCAGCGGAACGGATTGGAAGCGATTTTTTGTAACGATATTGTACATAGACTAATGGACTTTATGATCAATAGTGTAACGTTGAAATTAGATACGAGCCAAAATCTTGCGCGGAATGCGCGAACATTCTCGAGCATGCACGTTACACAATTGACCATGAAGTTCATTATGCTATGTACAATATCGTTACAAAAATTCGCTTCCATTCCGTTCCGCCGCAATGTAAATTGAGCGTAAATCGGTACAGCACAACGGGGCGCCACTCCCGCGAGAACGACACAATGCGCGTGATACTGCTATTCTCGCTAGAGACCCCGAGCTTAATGTCGCTCTCGCGCAAGTCGCGCCGTCGTGCCAGCCCTACTGGACAGAGTAGGTAATAATGAATCTAGTAGTTCCGTGAACAGATGAAGTTATATAACTTCTTATTTAAATTACGCAACAACAAACAAAAATCTACCTTGTCGGCCATATTTTAGATGCATTTATAACGTTATTAAGAAATGTCACTGGCCAGATTGCAGTGCCGTCACGAGCGAACGAATCGAATTACGAAATTCAAATTCAAGCGTAGAACCTCTGATTGTCTGTGTGGGAAAATCGGAGGCATTGGTCGCGGACTGGGACAGCACATTTTGTGGTCACGCGTGAGCTTCTAATATTAAAAAAAAAGTGTTGCAATTCTACTTTTTTGCGTTTTTGAAAGAATTTAGGCGATTGCATTAATATTGTTCTCACGATAGAGTTGTCTGATAAAACATTTTCCCAACAAAATATGCTATTGTTTCTTAGAAATGCGGAACACTAGAGTATTCATTAATCATTAAAACATCATTGCTTTTTATTAACGTGATCTTTTTATTTAATACGTTGGCCCATTTTGTCTGATTACATATATTTTTTTTAATATAGATTTTTATTTTTAATAAAAATAAGTAAGTACACATTTGATCTCCATCTCCCCTGATGGAAAGTGACGATGAGGTCGACGATGGGGCATGCACACCTAAATAATACCTATTCACTGTCGCCTTGAAAAGACCCAAGTTATAATGTTCAGGGAACAAGTCCGCAGGCAGGTAGTTCCACTCCATAGCCGTTCGCCATATAAATGTGGAAGCGTAACGCTTCGTGTGAATCTTAGAATCTTAGATACTTAAAATAATAGTTAATTTGGTAACAGTTTAATAGCTAATAACTTATTATAACTTTTAGATGCGCGAAAATGCGGTCTTGAACCCCCAAACCCGAATTATTGGAATATATATTAGGTTTAATCGGGAATATAATCACTATATTATAATATAATATTATAGTAGTGTAGTATACTATAATATATTTGATATATTATATGAAAATATATTATCTTTGTTGTACCTTGACAGCACGCTTTAACACTTCGCATATCACTAACCTAACCTAACCTCACTGTTGAACATGGACACATTCTATCTTATGCCGATGACACGGTCCTTGTATTTGAAGGCTCAACCTGGGAGTCGGTGTTCGAGAGTACTGAACTGGGTCTTCGCAGGGTATCTGAGTGGCTAAAAAGAAACCTTCTGACATTAAACATTGCCAAAACTAACTATATGTGTTTTACTAAATACACAAGTACTCAACCACAAAAAGACGTCATACTTAAAGTACATACTTGTAACAATATAGTTAGTCCTCAGTGTAATTGCATGGAGGTACAGAGGGTTGCTTCTACCAAGTATCTAGGCATCATGCTGGATCAGCGCCTGTCGTGGCACTCACATATTGAATATGTAAATGGCAGAATTAGAAAACTGATTTGGCTTTTTAAAACACTAAGACACATTGCTGACAAGACATTACTTGACCAGCTGTACATTACCTTGGCGCAATCTATAATGAGTTATTGCATTGTCGTGTGGGGTGGCGCAGGTAAAACTAAGTTTCTGGAAGTGGAGAGAGGGCAGCGATGTATCCTTAAGGTGATGTATTCAAAATCATACAGATTCCCTACTAATGAACTTTACCAATCTTGTGGTCACCTCTCAATGAGGAAACTATACATTCTGTTGGCTGTACTAAAGGTTCACAGGTCCCTTCCTTATAACCCTCTGCTTGTGTCTCGTAGACGGAAAAATGTTGTGGTACCACAACCAATTTTCAAATCTGTATTCGCTAAAAGACAATTCAAGGTAAAATCTACACTCTTGTATAATATTGTTAATGAAAAAATAAATATTTACCACTTGAACTTGTACAATAGTGAAGCGGCGTTGACAGATTGGTTGCTGACACTTGACTTTGAAGAAACGGAGAACATAATCCCCACTTAATGTATTTACACACAATATCAATATAAAATCATATTTTTTGTTTCTCTACCTTATTATTCCATAATCTATAATGGTTGTTATTTTATACTTTGTTTAAGCTATAGGGATTTGTAGCCTGTAATGATAACGAATAATTAATTGATCTGTATTTGAAAGTTAAGGCAGGTTTTTCGGGAAAGTATAGAAAATAGAGAGTTACTTTAATATTTTTATATCTTTTTCTTGTATACATTTGTCATTTTCAACATTTATTAAATTAGTTAAGCTGGTGTGCATTTGTCATCTAGACTAGTTAGTTAATTTTAGTATACTGGCATCACCTGTGATGTCTAGTAAATTTATTTTGTATAATTTTATTGCTTGTTTGTGTTACCTAATATAATTAATAGATTAAGTTTGTTTCCTACAACTAAAAGATAATGGAAGAGCGGGCCTTCCTGTCACAGGTGGATGACACCTACTAGGAAGTCCCAACCTTATTTTAAGACGACTAAGAAAAAAGAAATAAACTTTTTCATTTAATTTCATTTCATTTCATAAAAAAAAAAAAAAAAAAAAAAAAAAAAAAAAAATATGTATTAAACGCGTGTTTTATATGGAGCATTATCTGTTGGGGCTCCATTCTAACGCAAAGAGTATACAAGTAGCCAATAGCGAGTAGTACCCAGCACTATGATATAACATACAGGTTCATAAATTACAATATAGTCAACCACACACTCAACAATTTACGGCCAATAGAGAGTACTACGGATTCAACCCTAACGTGTAGCGTTATGTATCCCACCAACCAGTAGCGACTAATAAGGATTATGTTACGGTCTAGGCACTAGGGAATTAGTAAGGATTCAAGCCTAAAATGTAACGTCTAGTACAGACTAGTAAGGATGCAACCCGAACGCGTAAATTTGTTTTTTTTTTTATGACACCAAGTGACGGGACGAACAAGTCGTACGGCTGGCGGTAAGCGACACGCCTATCCATAACAGTTGCAGTAGCATTCAGAGCTTTAGATCATACGGGCACTGCCACTGCGCCCGTCGCCCTGAGAAATAACTTGACAAGTCCCATGTGCCTGCAATTTCACCAGCATCCTTACCTTTCTAAACCGAGATGCAGTAATGCTCACGTTACTGCTTGGCGGCAGAAATAAGTGAAGTGGCAGTGCTTCCCTAGACGGTCTCTTTCATAAGGAGATCTACTACTATGTTTCTAATTAGCAGAAAGAGAACAGTAAGGATTCAACCCTAACTTACAACGATACGTATCTAACTAGCCCTTAGAGAGTAGTACCCAGCAGTGAAATTCACATGGGTTGATACATTACAGTAAGTACCAATAAAACTAAATTAATGGACCATGTGCACTTGTTTGGCCTAATTTCCCACATGTGCGGCAATCAAAATCATTATCAATTGCTTCTAGAGAACGTTAACTGTTACCATCGTGTGAGAACATTATTTCACTGTAACTTATGGAGTCATTACATGAAAGTCGCAACGATCTCGTCCGTTAGAATGTTCAAATACCGCTTGTATGATGTATCTCTTCCTCCCATGAACAGTTCGAACAACTCATTTCTCTGATATAAGTCAACATTCTAAACATTTTCTACTTCATAGGGAAGTAAATTGGGCCGTGTTTGGTGTGGGTCAGCGAGTGAGTTCCGTATCTTACTTTAAAAAAGTAAAGATATTATACTATGACTTTAACCCTTCAATCGATGTGCATTTATGAGGCCTGTGTTCATGTCAAACAAAATCTAGGCAGCCTTAATTTAGTCAAAACTAAATATCCTAGAAATACAAGGAGTAAAATAGAAATACGGTCCAAATAACGCCCTAATTTGGAATTTTACAATATAACGATATTAGCACCCAAATTATTTAATAGATTACCAAACGCTGTTAAAGAATTAAATTGCAGATATTTTAAATTGAATTTGTTTAATTGGTTACAATATTGATGAATTTTTACTTGACAAAGTAAAATGAAAATTTTTACTAATAAGCTAATTGTATATGTATATTAAGCGTCTATTACATCATCATTCAGCCATACGACGCCCACTGCTGGGCATAGGCCTCCCCCAACGATCTCCACAACGATCGGTCCTGCGCTGCCCGCATCCATCGGCTTCCCGCGACCTCCACCAGATCGTCGGTCCACCTGGTGGGGGGCCTACCCACTGAGCGTCGTCCGGTGCGCGGTCGCCATTGAAGAACCTTTCCGCCCCAACGGCCATCGGTTCTCCTAGCTATGTGCCCCGCCCACTGCCACTTCAGCTGAGCAATTCTTCGAGCTATGTCGGTTACCTTAGTTCTCCTACGGATTTCCTCATTTCTGATTCTATCACGCAGGGAAATACCGAGCATCGCTCTCTCCATTGCCCGCTGAGTGACCTTGAGCCTTCTTATGAGGCCTATAGTGAGGGACCACGTTTCTGATCCATATGTGATCACTGGCAACACACACTGGTCAAAGACTTTCGTCTTGAGACATTGAGGTAATTTGGACGCAAAGATTTTTTGGAGTTTCCCGAACGCTGCCCATCCGAGCTGGATTCGACGAGAGATCTCTTTCTCAAAGTTGGACTTACCTAACTGGACTTACCTAACTGGACTGTCTGCCCCAGGTATACGTAATGGTCAACAACTTCGAGTGTAATGCTCCCAATTTTTACTGGAGCGGGTACAACATGGACATTCGACATGATCTTCGTCTTGTCCATGTTCATCTTAAGACCCACTCTTTGGGAAACACTACTGAGATCTTCGAGCATTGTGTTCAGGTCTCCCAAGGTCTCAGCCATAAGAACTATATCATCGGCAAATCGAAGGTGTGTTAGGTACTCGCCATTGATGTTGATGCCAAGTCCTTTCCAGTCCAGAAGCTTGAAAATATCCTCCAACGCAGCAGTGAACATCTTTGGAGATATCACATCTCCCTGTCTCACGCTTCGTTGCAGTTGGATAGGATTAGAGCTCTGATCCTGTAATCGGACTGACATAGTGGCATTTTTGTATAAGTACCTTAACACCTCTATATACCTATAGTCTATTTGGCACCTTTGGAGAGACTGCAGCACCGCCCAGGTCTCGATCGAATCAAAGGCCTTCTCATAGTCCACAAACGCTAAGCAAAGTGGCCGGTTATACTCCTCGGTCTTCTGTATAACCTGCCGCAGCGTATGGATGTGGTCTATGGTACTAAAACCCTTTCGGAAACCGGCTTGTTCGGGAGGTTGGAAGTCGTCAAACCTGCGAGCGAGACGATTCGTGATAACTCTCGAAAACAACTTATAGATATGGCTCAGAAGCGAGATTGGCCGATAGTTCTTCAAGAGTGTTTTATCACCCTTTTTGAAGAACAGAACGACCTCGACTCTGCCCCATGCCTTCGGCGTTTGACCTTCGACGATGACAGAATTGAAAAGCTTCTGGAGGACTTTAAGTATCGGCTTGCCACCCGCTCTCAGAAGTTCTGTAGTGATTCCATCATCGCCCGCCGCTTTGTTGTTCTTGAGTTGTTTGAGAGCCACACTAATCTCATACAGGCTGACGTCCGGGATATCTTCGGTATAATGTCGGGTAAGCTTGGCTCTGGGGTCTCTAACCTCGCTTTCAACAGGTGCTTTCGTGGAGTATAGCTGTCGATAGAAACTCTCTATCTCCCTCAGGATTTCAGGCTTAGATGAAATGATGCTACCGTCATCAGTCTTTAGCTTCGTCAGTTGGCTTTGCCCAATAGACAGATCTCTCGCGAATACCTTGGAGCCTTTGTTCCGCTCAATGGCCTCTTTAATACGCTCTGTATTAAATTGGCGTATGTCGCTAGTCAAAGACTTCGATATCTGCCTATTTAGCCGCCTGTAGTGACTTGCATCCTCTGAGTTCTGTAGCCTCATTTCATTTCTATATTCCATGAGTTGAAGTGTTTTGTCGGAGAGTTTCTTTGTTCTGGTACGGTGGGTTTTGAAAAACTTGGACCCAACCGTACGGACAGTGTCCACCACCATGTTGTTTAGATCGTCCACATCTATGCAGTTTTCGAGGGCTTCGAAGCGGTTTTGAAGTTCGAGCTGAAAGCTCTCGGGGTTTTGGAGTTGTGCAGGTATTGGTCGGAGCGTAGACTCTATCAGTCGAGTTCTTTCCAGCCGGATATTGATATTCAATGTGCCTCGTACCAACCGGTGATCACTTCCTGTTTTAACGGTGTTGATCACAGAGACATCATTGAATATATGCTTTTTCGTCGACATGATAAAGTCAATCTCATTTTTTATTTTGCCGTCCGGACTCATCCAGGTCCACTTACGAGTTGGAGATTTCCTGAAAAAGGTGTTCATCATATAGAGGTTCTCCTTTTCCATGAAATCAACCAACATCCGGCCTCTGGCGTTCCGCTGTCCAACTCCAAATTGCCCCACTCTCAGTTCATCACCGCAACGCTTTCCCAACTTTGCATTAAAGTCCCCCATAACAATCGTGTAGTGGGTTTTGTAGCTATGCATGGCTTTTGAGATCTCCTCATACATAGCCTCCACTTCGTCATCTGGGTGTGTCGAGGTCGGAGCATAAACCTGAATGACATTCAACGAATATCGTTTTGATATTCTGAGTATCAGGTATGCCACCCTGGTCGACACACTTCCGATGGAAATCACGTTGTTAACAAGGGACTTGTGGACAATAAACCCGACACCGCCAAGGGACTGTTGGTCGCCCTCCCGGTAGTACAGTAAGTTGCCGGAATTAAGGATTATCGAGTCCTCCCCCTCTCTTCGGACTTCAGATAGCCCAATGATATCCCAGCGTAACTTACTAATAGCTTCTTCCAATTCTGTGAGCTTTGCGTCGGTCCTCAATGTGCGCGTGTTGTAGGTTGCCAGGTCCAGTCGTCGTCGTTGATGGTAGCCGGGTCTCCCCCGGGGATTCTTCGCACCCCATGCCCTGTTTCCAAAGCCGCTACCGTGACTAGGAAGAGCAGGACTGCCGGGGACTAGGGGCCAATTCTTTGGTGTGTGTATCATAGGGAGGGTTGTGCCATAATCGCCACGCTTGGCAGGCGGGTTGGCGATCGCAGTTCTGGTCAAGATGGGTAGAAGACGCTGCTGCCCGTCTTCTTCTGACAATTTTTTCCTTAGTCGCCTTTTACGACACCCACAGGACAAGAAGGGGGTGGTGCTATTCTAGGCCGGCACCACACGGCACTCTATTACATAACAAAGAATATTTATAATAACAATTGTGTAATAAGGCCATATCGGTAGTAACAACTTACGTTATAGACAGGCGTGTAGCTTACCATCAGGCGCACGACTTGTTCGTCCCGTCACTAGATATTATTAAAAAAAAAGAAAAACATTTTTGACGTTTAGTGCAAATGGCTATTATACCAAAGGATTCGCTCTGGACCTTTTGGAGGGAAAAGTGTCGTTTTTATTTTGACTTTCAATTATTTTGTGAAATCTAGTTTAAAGTGGAATAGGATAGTGCTATTGTGCCTTAATCGAAGATTAAAATGCGAAATTATACGAATCTCGAATTAAAATACCCGTAACAGCCCGTTTTAAGGAATCCCGAGTCAATCCTAGCACGTCGCCTCAAATTGCCTATCCTTTTTGTGGCGGCCATATTTACAGAAACATAATTTAAACTTCACGTTTAGGCTGATGGCTTTGCCAAAGCCTTAAAAACTTTAAAAAAAAATTATACCAAAGGTACAAATACAACAAACAATATTTTTTTGAATAATAATTGTAAATTACTGTTCCATAAAATTCATGTAAGAAAGAAGACAAACGAAAGTTGTTTGCATGCTAAGTAAGTAGGTAACTATTTGAATTATATACAAACCATTGTAAAGGGGTCTGCGACACGACAAAACAAAAGAATACGAGCATTCTATTGACAGGTTTGGTGTGAATGGTATGGTTGTTACTATTACAATAAGGTGTAGAATTAACGGTTCTGGATCTACGAAATCGGGTTGTACGAATATCAGCATCCGTATCCGCGGATAATCTGCATTAATTAAAATATCCGGATGCTGACATTTATTGCTGATGTTCGAGTCGTGACATGAGCTAAAAATACGCTGGATTAGTTTACAAATATTCCAGAAACAGACCGTAAGCCGAAAAAGCAGCTCAGCTGTTGTTTAAAATATAATTGGAATAAAATTCCACAACGATTAAGCTAGGCAGATTGATAAATGTCACAAAATCATTAAAATAACATTTTATACAATACCAAAGAAAATAGATAGTTTTTTCATGTTAATAGATTCAGTAAGGATATACATATTTCGCGTTTTTTTAAATAGTATCTGCTGATTTTAAGGTAAAAAATCAGCATCCGCATCTGCATCAGTAACAACCCTGGTCTGAAGTTTCAGACCAGGTAATAAGTGTTGGTAACCTAGTGGGAGAAAGGCCTGTTTCTCAATTCAGACGGTTAGAATCCTTGTGGAACCATGTACTCTTTTATTTGTAAACTTCTAAAAAACATCTGCAAAGTAATTTAGTAATGTAAATATGTCCCAATACATATTGGACCTATGTGGGAATTACAGCCCAAGTCCTCTCATTATAAGAGGAGGTCTGCGCCCTAACACAAGGTCTATAATATAAGCTAATGATTACAATTATATATAAGCTACCTCCATGGCCCAACGGTTACCATGCTGGTCTACCACGCAAAGGTCCCGGGTTCGATTCCTCAGGATAAATATTTGTATAGCCTACATTTATTCCTTTATTATGTCTATGTGTGTGTCCATGGCACCTGAGACACAGGGTTTCCCAAGTATCTTTGCGATTTAAAACTCTGAGTGGCATCGCAACTGTCAACTGTCTGTTTTGAATCATATTTGTGTGGAATCTGTCTCTCTCTGGAGACTCGCATTGTCTTTCCATACATCTTTGTCTAACACATAGTCTACAATTTCGTAATATGACTTGTCAATTAAAATATTTTGTAAATTTTAAACTTAGAAAATGGTAATCTTAATATATGCTCTGGAATATTATTGTAAAAACGTACACAATTCCCCATAAAATAATCATTTGCCTTAGTTAAAAGAAATTGTGGTACCATGAGTTCGGACTTTCTTCTAAGGTTAATATTATGGATATCTTCTTTCTTAACGAAATTATGTATATTTTTATGGGCATACAAAATATTTGAGTAAATGTACTGTGACGCCGCGATACCAGTCATGATACCAGTTTCCTTAAACTTTTCTCTGAGAGAAATCCGAGAACCTAAATGGTACACATAACAAATTGTTCGTTTTTGCAACACAAATATTGGTTTGTATATCTGATGTTAAGGATAGGTGTTGTGTACCACCAGGTGCTCGACTTCTTCATCCCGTTACTGGATATCATAAAAAAAGAATAAACTTAGGTAGCTAAAGGGTAAAATTGCCACCTTTAAAGGTAGAAAATATTATTAAAAAATATGAATACCCATGCATTAAAAAATTGAGAGCGAACCAAGCTGCTGCAAGCTGATTCTTGAACCAAGGCAAACTTAGCATGATCAAATTGAGGACGTCCTAAAGAACCAGGACTAGAGTACCCCGAACTAATAAGCATATATGAAATTACTGATGCGTGTGAAAGATGTGTGTCAGATAAGTATTTGTTGATAGAAGCACTTTGTAATTAAATGTAATCTGATATATTGGAATTTAATCAGCCATTTAATGTTTTTTGATTGATTGATGAGTTGATGACTTATTAATATTACGTACTAACATTTAAAGTCCTATTTCTATACACATTAGGTAACAATATGTAACCTGTTCTTTTAGTTATTCATGTTTTTTTCGTTGGTTGGGATACTAACATATGAAAGATTTTTGTATTATAATAATATGGTATTGCGTATACAGCTACATTTAACAAGTCTCGCAAAGTTTTCATTTAAAATGGGTATTTATAACAGCATCAGAAAAGAAACTTTGAAAATCCAGACATTACTTCAGAGTTCATATTGAGTTTTCAAAATAAAGTTATAGAAATAAAACTCTTGTAATAAGAAGTTTGTACTTTAAAGAAATATTCTTACAATTACAAATGAACAGTATTGCAAATATTTTAAAATAAAGTGGTTTCATATATTTAGGAATAAACAAAGGATAACAATAAATTAACTAAAAACATTAAAAAATACATTAAATGTAATTTATAATGAATATTATAATGTAAAGTGAATGTCCAGCTTTAGTTTGTTTGTTGAGTTTTATATAAGATTTTGTTTAAACATTTTATGATAATATGAATGTTAATTATGTTGTGGTACCCTACCAGGGTTCAGGTACACAAAATTTTTAATAGTACACCATATCAACCGCGTGATATTTTTTTCTTCATTTATGAGAAGGTCAGAGACCACTGCCTAGTCATTAGGTTCTCTTTTTCTTCAGTAAATATGTTTCGATTTAAGTCTTCAGTGTAAGAGCTTCAGTATTTCAGCAAGAGCAGTGTAAAGTACATGTTTGAAAAAATTGACATTGTTAATGTTATTTCGCACTGTTGCCTATGTTCATTCCTTTTTATAAATATGGGACTTGTGGACACAAGAACCGAAATGACATTTATCCATTTCCAGTGAATAAGAAGCACTGTAAAATATTTACAAATGTTTTATTTAGTGACCCTTGCAGAAAACACTATTTGCAATTACTGTATCTTTCATAAATTTCATAACAAAATTTCTCGTCCTTCGGGACAGGCAAGGAAGTATAATTGGTCGTATTGCTGATCTTAGATTGTAAATTTTGTGACATTTTTTCGCGGGAAATATATCTTTGCCTTCCATGAATTTGTAAAAAAAAATCAAAAATAGACAAAGGCATCGGAGCCATACTACCAGTTAAATTGCAATTCATTTAACGGATAAAATCAGCGTTGAAACGAACGACGTTGTTGAATAAAGTAAGTGGATATAAATTAAAAGTTACTTATCGACATTGTTATAAATTAAATAATTAATGAAAAGTAGCATCATTAAGACGATTCTTTAGTTATTACATTTAAGCAATCTAAAATCGAGGTCACATTGCCGCCAGAGGAAAAAAAAATTTCGCAACTACTATCCATCGAGTAAGGTAAAAACAACTTATGGCAGTGATCTCATCTCGCATTTTGCAACTTAGTTCAAACTTATTTTAAAATATTTTCCATAAATAATTAAGTTATTTAACTTACCTAAGATAGTACACAGCGTCCACAATACAATTTTTTCAACTTAAATGTGGAAAAAACGGAATTCTGGGCGACAAAATCACATAAAATTAGAACCGATAATTAACAACCAAGTGTCACAAAAATCCAGATCATAAATCAGCAATACCATATCACAGATGCACACAACACTTTGTAAAGTTGTCTTTGATTGTATATTTGGGAAATTTATAAACAACACACTGTTAATAATTGAATAAAATAAAAAGTAAACAAAACAACCACGAGCGATGAAAAACTGATTAGAGTGAGTAACTAAACTGAAGTGAGTAATGAAATCGCTGCATTTGACGCGTCAATATGGTGCTGCCATTTTAAGGGACTTTGTAAAATTTTTAAGGTGTTTTTAAAATTTTCAATACATTGTTTAAAATTAAATTTGAAATTAAAGTATTTCCCGTTCATAAAATAACACTGACGGGCATGTAACTGTGTATTTATATTATCTGAACTGAGGCTAAATATAATACCAATGCTAACTAATGCTTCTATGTAATTGTAATGATGAGACTAGTGTTTAATCTATTTTTTATCTTCTATCCTTTCGATATTGAATTTAACATTCTAATTCGTTGATTGACGTGGCTAACCTTACATTAATAACATAAATATAGAAACTATTACCTACTTGCTAGCATTGAAACTACAAAAGTATGATTGGAAAATATAGATGATTTAGTAAATTACTGTTTTGCTTTTTTGAACGGCATATAAGAATATTATCCACCAGGTCTTATTACCTTGTTTTCTATTATCCAATTTAAAAAAATACAATGTAGGTAAACACAAATTTCACTATGGTATTATTGCTACACTATGGTATTAAGTGCAGTCTGTTGCTATCTTCATTATTAATATAAAGCTATAAACACGCCACCTATTGAGAAGTGGCTATATTATAAATATTGTTCCTAATAAACGTTATAAAAAAATTAAATTCAATAATATGAAACTTCATTATTATAATAAATCATCAAGATTTTTTTCGTCAATGTATTACTTTTTTAGACTTACAGATTTACAATGCTATTATTATGTATGTTCAATTATCTAGCCATCTCCGCATTTTCCAATAGGATGCTGAACGCCATGAATAAATACGTATTAAGTAAATACTTAATGCGGTTATAATTTCTAATTTACATGTTCAAAATTAACAGAACAACACGCGCGACTTTGCTCGTGACGAATTAGTTAACTACTGGAACACGTTGGCGTCTTACCATCACAGCACTTAGCATGTTATTAGTCCATTAGGAAAATTTAATAAACCTCCCTTTAGTTCGGCGATTGTAACAACTGAACAAGAATCTGACCAAAGAATTCCAGCGTAGTTCCGTCTCCTAGATTTAAATTAATTTCATAATTATGTCGACTTTCTTGTTCAATTTTCAATTTCAATGTTATAATTTAAAAAAATATTTAAAAAATCGAACGTTAAGCGAGCATCCAATGATTGATTATCAATCGTTAAACAAGTTATCGAGAATCGTGTAATCTATTGTTATAAATCGAATACAATAATTAGGTACAAGTTCAAGAGCACGTCAAGTTTAACACTAAAGGTCATATTCCAGAACTCAACTCAATGCTCAAATCAGGACTTGAATATGGTTTAAAGCACTCGAAATCATACTCAAGTCCTTGCCATTAGGGTCTTATTTCCAGTGCTTGTGTTGCCAGTGCAATCCTGACTTGAGCATTGAATAGAGTTCTAGATTACGACCCTAAGGATCGCATTCCAGAACTCTACTCAATGCTCAAGTCAGGATTTGAGCAGACTTGAGTATGATTTCAAGCACTGGAAATACGACCCTAATGGCAAGGACTTGAGTATGATTTTCAGTGCTTTAAATCATACTCAAGTCCTGACTTGAGCATTGAGTAGAGTTCTAGAATACGACCCTTAGGCTGCTAACAGATTGACTGCATGTTTGCAGTTAATGCGTGAAGTCGTAATCAACTTCATGCAGCCGGGACCACAACTGCACTGCCGTACATTAAGGCACAACTCACACTGGCGCAGAGTCGAAGCGTCGCGACGCGTCATGTTTTTCGCCTTTAGTATATTCATCTCTATTTTCCCATTATTAAGGTACAAATTTGTGTTATGCAAATATGGAAAGCATCATTATATCATTAAATAATTTCAATATTCTAAAACTGGGTTAAGGTTCTCTTATGGTAAATCAAAAAATGATTTTGTCACATAACCGCGTTTTCATTTGCGGATGGCAGTGCATGCATTTATGTGTGAAATCGTCATTAACTTCATGCAGCCGATCCCGGCTGCTTGAAATCGGTTTCGACTGCATGCAGTTAATGCGTGAAGTCGTTATCCGAAACCTCGAACGCATGAAGTTAATGACGATTTCACGCATTAACTGCAT
>NW_020653993.1:661405-685844 GCF_003589595.1 Hyposmocoma kahamanoa
AAACAAACGCTACAAAAACCAAGGAGACAGAGTAGAAGTGAATTATTTTTTTATAATGTAAGACCTTTAGGCCAATTTAACCAATCGGAGGCTGTAAAGCGTTTGGGTAGCGTGATTTGATATTTTTATAAAATTTCGCGACTAGAGCCGACTAATTCACGACTTTTTCTGGGTGCAATCAGATCTAAGCTAGGGGCAGTGGTTCTCGAGATTAAAAAATATTGCCGGAAGAATAAGCTTATTCCAGCGTTGACAGTAAAACACCTAAATAACTTCAATACGGCGTAACGACTAAATCTAGTTTTTTACGACTAAATCACGACTTTTTTTAGTGTAATCAGATCTAACCTAGGTGTTGTGGTTCTCGAGATTGAGAAATGGTGCCCCTTGAATAAGCTCATTCCAGCGTGGACAGTAAAACACCCTTATAACTTCTGAACGGAGGACCGATTTAATGTAGTTTTTTGCGACTAGAAACGATTAAAAAGCGACTTTTTTCTGGCTAGTAAAATTTCAAGAACTCGACCATGGTCACGATGGAATAAGACACCCGTTTTAAACTTAGGAATTGATGATCTTAATATATATATAAACGTATATACAGTTCCCCACAAAAAAAAAATTTTACATTTGTTAAACGAAGTCGTGGTATCATGAGTTTGGACTTAGTTCTAAATTTAATATTATGGATATCTTCTTTCCTAATAAAATGTATTATATTTTACGGGCCATTCAAAATAATTGAGTACATTGATATACTTTGATGCCACTCACTGTCATGATACCAGTCTCTTAGCTTTCCTTCGCGTGAATTTCTATAAAACAAATTACGTATGTGTGTATATGTGAAATTGAATAACGCTTGTAGTTAAGTATAACAATGTAATCGACTTTTTTTTTCCGTAGAATCTCTAACCAAACCAATCACCTGGAATCACCTGTCACCAGGAAGAGACTACTAAATCTCTCAATAGAATTTTTTTTTTTTGGTAAAATTTAGGTTTTTTTTAAATAATTTCTTTTCAGAATTATCAACCCAAACAAAGCAGAATATGTAGTTGTTGAAGATGGGGAATACACACCATTAGAAATAATAAAACATCGTTCCATCCAAGAATCACAAGCGGATGAAAATTTTAAAACATGGCAGGAGAAATGCACGCAGGTTGGTTAATTGTTTTAAAGAATTGGATATATATGCATACAGGTCCTTTTGGGGTTAGTATTTGGACTGGTAGTTAATGTGTAGTAAGAGAGACTGTGTCTTTTATACTGTTGTACCTGTTTTTATATTGTTTATTTTTGTTACAGCCTGTTCCTTTCCAACCTTTTCCTTGCTCTTGTTTACCTTTTTTTGGACCAAGTTACTATTTCATTGCTTTTTATACACATTGGTGGTTTCTTTCTTATCTTTTCAATATGACGTATTTATCACTCAGATTGGATGCTACGAGTCGAAGGAAGTCCAAGGGGAAGTATTTGAAAAACATTCAAGAAACTGCTATCAGCTTGGATGTTTCAACCAAAAAGAGTTTCTAATTTGTGATTTATTTGGCTGTCCAATGAGAAGAAAGAAAAACTTAAAACGGTAATTATACTTTATAGGATTTGAGCAGGGCTTGCTACCGGTACCAAAAATACAAGTAGTGCTACTAGTGTTTTCTATTTCGATACCTAAATACCGGTACCAAAGGAAAAGTATATTTACCGAAAGGTACTGTGATTAGTGTAAGACAGTAAAAAAGATCAAAGTATTTATTTGAAAAACGAACTAGAATTTTCTAGCTAAAATATAAACATTCTTAGCGCCCAGTTACACGACGTTTCACGTCTCACGACACGAGGTTTCGCGCGGCCGCCAAAGCCGCGTTGACGGAAGACAAGCCCGGACTCGCCCGCGCGCCCGGGATAATAATAATAATAACGCACACACTCAACATAGCCCCGCACTAGGGAAACCCCGTGTCGCGGGTGCCATGGGCACACACATAGACAACCACAAATTACACCCAAACTCACGAAAGAAATAAATGTAGACCATACAAATATTTCTCCCGGCCCAGGAATCGAACCTGGGACCTCTGCGTGGCAGTTCGGCATAATAACCATTCGACTACGGAGGCAGTTAAAAGTAAAAAGCAGTTAAATATAAAAGCTAATTGAATAGAGCATATTTTGCCATGACAGTTAGGCTCCACTCACACTGGCGCAGAGTCGAAGCGTCGCGACGCGTCATGTTTTTCGCCTATATACTCTACAATCACTATATATAATAATATGTGAGTTGAGCTTTAGACGCACGCGGTCGCTGCGCGTTGACCGCGCGGCCTGAGCGCGATGAAATTCGTATCGAATAAAGGCGCCCTGTTTCTTTTGAGTTGATTATTCACTGTGTAGTGTGGTTCTGAATTACATTGTTTTATTTTCAGTGACTCTGCCAAGAATCATACTGCACTATATGTCACTGACAGGCCATCACCAACACACCACAGTATGACTATACCACAAGTCAACACCGATAGTTCACGTCGTCGCGAATCAGTAAAGACTACTTTCGAACCACCTTACGCTTGGCTTTTTAGTTTGGTACGTATGTTTATTTATTTATTGTTTAGAAAAACTAACACGATTTCGTAGAAATAAAGCTCCTTGTGAAAGAGTTCGTCCAGGGAAGTACTGCAACCTACTTATTTCTGCCGCCAAACAGTGGCGGTTTTCAAGGGTAGGGGAACGTGGGGTATTGAGAGCCCGCGGGTAATGAGAGCGGTGTTAAACTGGACTTTCCCAATGCTCGTATTTGTGCAAACGGCACTCCTATGTCTTCGTTAACGTTCGATAAGGTTCGAGTCCCGTGGGCGCCCCCGTAGAACCCCGCGTTTAGTCGTATGAGATGGTTGTGTGTTTTTCGCTCCGAGCTTATAAAATTTCCTAAATTTCATCATCCCAGGTAAGCATTAAAATGCATAGATACTACATTGTATTTACACTAGCTATGTCACCAAATCTATCAAATTTTAGAAGTTATGCTTCAAATTACAATAAAAATAGAAATGTTTTTACTGTTTTATTCCTTTTTCAATTCGATGTTACGCGGGTAATGAGAGCTATTTGGCTCTCCTTATCCCATTGCAATATTTACTTATACATATATTAATATACTATATTACAAAACAAACGGAATCACAATACATCGGTAATTAAATATTAATATGTAATTTTTCAATTTCCGTCCATTATAGCAAAGCCAAGTTAAACTGGTCAAAGTAAAGTGAAACAATTGACGATACCCGTTAATTGTTTCGAATTCGGGTTGGCCAATCGGAGCGCAGTTGTCACAGTAATGATTTGGCAGAATAGTTTTCAAACAAATTAAATGACATTCGTCTTTACTTTTGGTTATATACTCGTTGTTTTACACTTTACAACCCCGCTCCTTCGTATTGCATCGGACTGGTATTTACGGTTTTCTTTTGTTACAGTACAGTGTTATTACCGTTTAGAGCAATTATTAGGAAGCTGGAACATTACGGTGTAAATGGCAAGGCGTCGAAACTTGTCTCGTCATATCTCAACGGTAGAATTCAGAAAGTAGACATAAATGGAGTGACTTCTTTGGGTTCTCCAGTAAAAATGGGTGTTCCGCAGGGCTCAATACTTGGACCTTTCTTATTTCTGATTTATATTAATGATCTGCCATTCTTTGTTAAGGACCATTGCGAAATAGTGTTGTTTGCTGATGACACATCCTTGATTTTTCAAACAGACAGACATGAAATTAACTATGACCGTATTAATGATACCCTCTCTAAGGTAGTTTATTGGTTTAATGCTAACAATTTATTGCTTAATGCCAAGAAGACAAAATGTGTTAAATTTGAATTACCTAACGTAAAATCGACTAGTCCAAGCATAGAAATAAACGGAGAAAAGTTAGACCTTGTTAATAAAGCAGTCTTCTTGGGAGTGACCTTAGATAGTAAACTTCAGTGGTTTCCACATATATCGTCCCTGGCCAGCAGATTAAGCTCCGCTGCATACGCAGTCCGCAGAATACGTGAGCTTACCGATGTTAGTACTGCTAGACTAGTTTACTTTAGTTACTTCCATAGTATAATGTCCTACGGGATTCTCATGTGGGGTAAAGCGGCAGATATTCAAACCATATTTGTATTGCAAAAACGAGCGATTCGTTCTGTGTACCGTCTAGGCTCTCGGGTTTCTCTCAGAGAAAAGTTTAAGGAGACTGGTATCATGACTGTGGCATCACAGTACATTTACTCAAATATTTTATATGCCCGTAAAAATTTACATAATTTCAATAAGAAAGAAGATATCCATAATATTAACCTTAGAGCTAAGTCCAAACTCATGGTACCACGATTTCGTTTAACCAAGGTAAACAACTCTTTTATTGGGAACTGTATACGTTTTTACAATAAGATTCCGGAGCATATATTAAGTTTATCATTTCCTAAGTTTAAAAACTACATTAAAAATATTTTGATCGAAAAATTATATTACAAAATTGAAGACTACGTGTTAGATAAAGATGTATGAAAAGACGACATGGCTCCAGAATCCACACAAATTTGATTCAAAGTGTATTCCATAGCATTTAAGTTTATTTGAAAAGAGCAATCCCTAGAGTTTCTTGCTCGTTCTTCTCAGGGAGGTCAGCGTAGTGAACGAGTAGTACCTTAAATGTAGCTTAAATGTGACGTTTTCAAGTGTAAATTTATTTTACCTATGGAATAAATAATCTTTGACTTTGACTTTGACACGCCCACCTCTGTTAGTGATAATTACAGTGTCTTACCACGTGCTTTCTTTTTATTTTCCTGATTTTTCGGAAAAAAGTTAGTGACAATGGTAACGCCACAAGTAATCGAGAACAGGGTAGTCGTCGGCAGCGAAAGAGGTTAGACAGATATGTCTCTTCTTAAAGCTGTCACCTGTAGACTTGTGCCTGATCGGTCCTTAACGGGAGTAGGATCGCTCCTTCGAAGGACGTATACAAATCTGTTCATTTTGCTACAAATGCTGTCAATATACCCAAAAATTTAACTGTCTCTGAGCCTTTGTAAACTCTTTACATCATAGTTAATGTTTATATTGATTGGTGTAATCTTAAATATGTACACTACAGTAAAATACAGTAAATTTTACCGTGTATGTTTACATAAATCTATTTCTATCCACGAAAGCCTTAAAATTTATAACCAACGAAATTTTCTGATTTCAGGGAAAATAGCGGAAACTTATGGAATCATCTAGAACTCGCTATGACAACATTATGCCTCTATGAACGCATGCTTTGTAAAACTTGGATGTAGCTACATAAGTACATAGTAACTAAATTACTAATTAAGAAGATCAAGTATATTACAAGCATTATTACAATATTCTTGATCTATGAGCTAAGTCAGAGAAAAGGCCATTCATTTTCCTGAACAAAATTTCAAATTAAATGTTAATTGTAATGGCCTTCCCTTAATTTAAGATGGTATGTTATTTTGAAGAAAACAATCCTTATGATTGAGGCATTCGATCAGTATAGTAAAATCACATTTTTTTTACATTTGGCGGGTTCGATTCCCGGTTCAGACAGGCGATTACCTATTTAAAATTCTTTGAATGCAGTTCGAATTGCATTCAGTCAAATTTTCTATCTACGGTATTTAAGGTACTTTTCCTCCGTGTGGCATAGCCTGAGACGCTCTATATATGTCTATATCGACTCATCCGAAGAACAAAGTCCGATGTGATTATATAACGAAAAGAGCATAAGTACGTTACGAGAATAATTTCGTTATTCAAACTAAGGCCTATGTAAAGGTGTTTTTACAATTTATATATCTTGTTTCGTTTCGAAAATTATAAAATCGAACAACAGTCGATCTGACATCTACAGCGAAGAAAAACGAACCAAATGTACTATGTCCTGAGAGCAAGTAGTCTTGCACATACACCTTTGTTCTACGGATGAGTCGATATATATTTGTAAACAATTTATATGATTTATTTGTTTTGATTGAGAAAAGTTGCCAAGTTGTAAGCGGGAACGGGGATGCCTAACTCGTATAAGACATGACATCAATGGTGCTCAGTTTTGTAAGTCACATTCACGGGTCATATTCGTCCGGCAATCCATTAACTCCCGGAGTCTGTAATAACGTATTATTTAGTTAATAAATCAATTACTTATATAGAGTGTCACATTGCTGGACAGCTCGTCCAATACCAGCATTTTTTCGGATTCTGGAAAATGTATATCGTATAATATACATGTTCTATTTAGCTCAGTTGATATGAAAAAGAAATCACTGATTTTTTTAAGAAGTAATTTTATAGGTAATTGTACCTATTAAGTACAGCGGTTTCCTTGTAAAATTTCGAGGTAAGTTTGTGCTTTTTTATAGTAAAAATTTTTAGGAATGGTGTTTTCACACCGTATTATAAAATTTAATTAGTGTGTATCCACAATTTTAGTACATGTTTTTTTCATAGTGATTGCTTCAACACTTTCACTGCTATGCGGAAAACGAAAGCCATTTGAGGTAGTATAGACTCTTAATCAATTTATAAAAAAATTAAGGAACTTAATAAATCACTTCTGCAATTAAAACTGCGCCCCGTTACTACATAGAACAACAATTCCACCTGCGTTATTAATTTACAATAGCAGCATAGCCAACATAAAAAATGTAATCAAACCTTGAATGATCTAGATGTATTGTGGTCTTAAATGATGGGTCGAATTTTGGAAATTGGAAGTGCGAAGGAGAAGTTATTACGGGTTAACAGATAATAAATCAAGGAATAAAATAAAATAAAAATATTAAGCAAATAATTATTGTATCTGCAATTATACATAATGTGTATAATCGTATTATATTATAAGGAAATATAATCGTAACATCAAAATGTAATTGTATCCAATAAAAGTGTTATTTGAGCAAATAGTAGTATCTTTAATTTATTTAATATTAAGGTCAATTCTTTTTTACTTTTTATTTATTTACGGACTTTGATCGTTACTGAACATGTCAGCCCCGTTAGAAAAACAATACCTCAAGGAAACACTTAATAAAATCCACTGGTGATGTTACAAGCACATGAGACATGGCAACTTGTATCTCAGAGTAACGGGCGTAATAGCAGTACCCCTCAGATCTTGGGAATTTAAAACACTGCGTGGCACTGATATGCGTCATGCGTGTCGCTTACCATTAAGTCCACGTCTTGTTCACTTAAGTAGTTAAGTCCACTAGGTATCATAAAAACTAAAACTATCTATATTAAATATACCTATTAAAATTTATAAATATTTTTTTTAATTACCTCTATTTATAAAAAAAAAATCAGCTTGGGTGGGCCGCGCTTGGACGACATTCTTAAGTCAGCTAAAATTTCACAATGTCTGGAGAACCGTCTATATAATCAGTGTGTTCTGCCTACTATGACTTACGGTGCCGAGACGTGGACGCTCACGCAGGAGGCTGTGTATAGGATGAGAGTCGCACAGAGAGCCATGGAGTAAAGTGGAGCTGGGCAGAGCACCTGATACGGATGGGCGGATGACATCGCAGGAATTGGGGGGCGAAACTGGATGAGATTAGCACGGGATCGTGGGGAGTGGCACAGAAACTTGGAGCCCTATACCCAGCAGTGGGTGAAGTCAGTTTGTATATGATGATGATGATAATTTATATTTATTTAATTATTTATTGTACAGAAAAACACAAATCACATTTAGTAAAACGGAAAACACAAAGAAAATATACTGCTTATTTCTATATGTAATTTCTTCCTGCATACCAAATACGGGACACAATAATTACAACAACGGGTTTACATGCACAACTAAACAAAATTAAATTACGTATTAAAATAATGATAAAAAAAACAATAGCAAAAATATTCAATTACTACAGACTTAAATACTTACATTTTTTTTATATTTATCTTTTAAAACGTAATACACAACAATGTTTCTAGTCGCATTTTTAACCACTAAGGTTCGTAGTAATGCAAACTATAAATACATATCGCACTTGACAACTGACATAGTATTATCTCAAAAATTGTGTTATATTATATTTTATAGGAAATGAGACTATTTTTCCCATGGACTTACAAATAAATGGACGACGGGTCTAATACAAAAATCACGAAAAAATGTCCTAAGTCAACCTATTTAAACGTAGTGACATGTAAAGGAATATGAAAAAGCTAAAACGTTGAATTTAAATTGTAATGTCATCGCAGTACTGTCTAATTTTGCTTGCTTCGCTGTCAGTCGAACAAACGAAGACTAAAGCGTGAATACGATTTTAACGCCCTATAAGTTCGGACACTTTTTAGCGCGGACCCGACGTCCATATAATTGTAAGTTAATGATTTTTCCGGATTTAAATCGCGTATATTTGTTTTTTCAAACAAACCGACATTTCGGGCTCTTTACAGGCCTCATGGTCACGGTTGACTGTAAAGGGACGTCGGTTTGTTTGAAAAACAAATATACGCGATTTAAATACGGAAAAATAGTTTCATTTCGTATGTGTAACAATCGCGAAAACCTAAGAACTCGATATTATAATTTATCTCAAAATTGCGATATATTAATAATTCATCTCTAAAATTTCGTTACATTTGTACCGATGTCATTCGCATACGATTTAAATTCAAAGAGACAGGCCAACGCTGTCGCTTTGAAATGAAATAGGTAATATTTAATATAACTGAAGGCAATTGTGAGATAATACTATAGTTGCCATGTGCGATATATCGAATTATAATATCTATAAAATGGATTACATAGTGTGAAATAGATAGATATAAATAAAAAAAAATTGATATCGTTTCTATTTTTATTAATATTTTACTTAAATACTTATACAACATTGTTTATTGTTCAGAGAATACATTGTCAAATATTTTGCAGCTTCCATATTGCAGTCGTCGATTTGATCTTCAATTTATTGAGCTTTTCTTCGGATGATCCTGAAACCACACCAAGAAACGGATCGTTATTTACAAATTCCATGTTTCAAGTGTGTCAAAATTTCGAAGTCAAAATTTGACGATACGTAATTTTTAACTTTAGATATAACAAATAATACGAACTACATAAAACAAATTATGTATAATTATGTGATATTTTACAACTCTCGTGTTTCATAAAAAGTTATCGACGAACTTCGTTTGTAGAATATTTAGATCTTTATCCTGAAAAGTTGTCGTTTTGCAGGTCGATACCTCCGATGAACACTACGTCAACTTAATTTTTGGACCTGTTCTGTTTTTATTTTTGTTTTTTTTTTGTTTCTATAATGTTTAAAAAAACAGCTTTCTTTGATTTTTATTTCGAAATTTGTTTCTTTATTTTCTTTTCACAAAATTCGGGGAGCATAATATTTCTAAATAAATATGGCTGTTTACAAAAAATTACAGAAATTATCAAAAAATAAAGTTTTTTTCTTTCTAAATTTAGTTTTTTTCGTCTATCAAGTGACGGGACGAACAAGTCGTGCGCCTGGCGGTAAGCTACACGCCTGTCCATAACAGTTGCAGTGCCACTGAGAGCTTTGAATCGCAAAGATCTGAGGGGCAATGCCACTGCGCCCCTCAACCACATCAGTTGACAAGTCCCATGTGCCTGTAGTTTTACCAGCGCCCTTACCCTTCAAAACCGGAACGCAGTAATGCTCACATTACTGCTTGGCAGCGGAAATAGGAAAGGTGGCAGTACTTCCCTGGACGAACTCTTTCACTAAACTTTACTGCTATTAAAGAAGTTGATATAGTGTTCATTGGAGGTGTTGAGATGTGGCCTTATTAGACCAGCGGTTTATTCATAGGTGATTGGTGGATGTTATAGAAGAGGAATAAATCCAGGAGTAGTGTACTTGATGGCGGTTTTATTGTGATCGCCAATCCTTTGGAAGAAACTACCGTTACACAACTTACATGTTGGATATGGTTCGTAAGTCTCCAGCCTGTTGCGACATTGGGGTGCACGATAGGAGAGACTCCTTCGCACAAAGTTTTAAGTGCACGAAAGGAATCTTCCCGTACGACCATGCCATTTCTTTCCTGTATGTCTGGCTTACCTTGGGCAACAATCGGTGAGAACCTTTTTCGCTGATTGGCAGATTGTTTTACCACCATGGCAAGCATCGTTGTCTACGTCATCGATACGATATGAACATTGCGACAGCGTTGCAGATTAATGAAATCTCCTAGAAGGAGATCAAAACCTAACAGCGTTTAGATTTAGGTAATGTTTAAGAATATACTTGCTGTTTGAATTTAGGTGAAAACCGCCTCCTTCTGGTTTCATTACTTTGATTTTTTTTTTGATTTGATTTGATTTGAGTGGCATCCGCTGAAGATTTCTCCTAAAAAAAAACAAAATTACATATAAAAAATGGTTTATTTATTTATTTTCCTAAGGCACTTTAACAGCGTGTATATTAATGCATTTAATCAACTTAAAACTAAAGAGAACAAGCTCCGATACACAAGCCAATTACAGATGTGCACAATATTCAGTTCGATCTTTGTATTGATAATTATAATAAACTAGTGGAGTAGTTTCACAAAAAATAATTGAATAGATATCAATTAATACAAATTAATTTTTTTCATGTACTTCTATACAAGCACTTTGGACGTATGATCACATGTTGCTTTATTATTTCTAAGGGTATGAATGACGTGTTTTGAAATGGTGTTCAATATTTCCGTTTTTATCAACGACATTTCTCTAATCGTTAATGCGATATGACTGACAACTGAAAGACTTAGGAAATGAAACTATTTTTCCGGATTTAAATCGCATATATTTGTTTTTTCAAACTAACCTTCGTTTCGGGCCTTTTACAGGTCCCATGGTCACGGTTGACTGAGGTGGTACAGTCTTCAACCAGTTATGTCTAATATTGATTCAAACCATCCTATTTTTTCACTATAGTTACAATAGTTATTAATTAAATACCTTATTTTTAATTTTACAAAGAAACTACTACTACTTTTACTATTAACAATCGCGAAAACCTAAGAACCGAAAGACTTTTTTATAATATCAAGTGACGGGACGAATAAGCCGTATGCCTGGTGGTAACCTGCACGCCTTTTCTTAACTGTTGCAGTGCCACTCAGAGCTTTAAATCGCAAAGATTTAAAGGACACTGCCACTGCGCCTGTCACCCTGAGACATAAGTTGTCAAATTCCATGTGCCTGTAATTTCACCAACACCCTTACCCCTCAAAACCGGAACGCAGTAATGCTCAATTACTGCTTGGCGGCAGAAATAGGTAAGGTGGGTAGAGGTAGCATAGAGTCCTAAGGGAATTGTTACCAGAAAAGGCGTTTTATTTGCTAAAAATAATTGCACAATTACTTATAAGTAAAACAAATACACAAATTGAACTTAAGTGACAAGTCGTGGTAGCCAAATGGTTTGATCTACTGCCGTGGGTTCGAATACAGGCTCACTTCTTCGAGTTTCACGGAATTTATGTGCGAAATTTGATTTGAAATTTACCATGAGAGAAAACATAGTGATCAAACCTGCTAGTGACAGAAGGTTCACAACTTATGGAAAACTAGTGAAGTCCCCAACCCGCGCTGAAACTTCGTGCTCAGAAGTGGGAGTATAAATGTTTCGATGATGATGGCATGTGATAAGGAAGGTATGAAATTGTTAAATGCAGGAATTAAGTCTACCGAATAAATTCCCGAAATCTAATTAAGGTACAATTTATGCAGATTTTTACTAACCTCAACGATATTTTCTGATCTCAAAAGATCTTCTTTCGGTGGGCCGTACTCCTTAAAGCCAGGGGGCCCATATTCGAGGAAACCTTCGGGCGCTCGAATGGGTCTGAATGATTAAAGTGTAATATAAATAAAAAAGTAATGAAAAATATACTGCTGAAGTGCTTACACAGAAAATAAATGAATATAAAAAAAAAGTAGGCAAAAAAAAAAACACGATGTTCAATAAAATAAATATTACAGTTTATAAAAGAGAATAACCTATCACAAACTCGATTTTTTTTCCAAAATAACGTTTGTTCGAATTTTCATTACACCGAAAACCGAATTATAACAAAACCGTTGTTCTTTCAGGATATGTTGGATGTCAAAATTACTTTCGAGGTCATGAAAATTCGAGCTAATGTTATTTCTGGAAAATGTCATTTCGAACTACTGATAGATAACCATAAAAGAGACGTCTCTTGTGGTAGCTATAAAGTACATGGCTGAGTGAAAAAAAACTTTCAAACTCACAGATGGCTTTACGGCGGAAAAACCGTTTAAACCCAAAAATAAAGATCGGCAACAAGCAAGGAACTTCGTAAGGTGTGTTGATTCGTTCCGTAGTTCAGTTGTGCGGTACAAACAGTTTTAAGTTCAAATCCAGCCGGATCAAGAGATTCTTTTTTGTGGATATTTGATCTTTGTATAACAGCAAAAAATGTGTTTTCAAGAAGAATTCTCACACATCATTATTATCAACTTACCCGATTGTCGCTTCAATGCTTTTAGGAGACACATCTTGGAGAGTCTGAAACCAATTTAACTAGTGACAATATTGATAAATCCTATTTCTACTGTACCAATATCGCATCTCTGGTGAAACAGTGGCTTAACTTAAGTTTACAGAAAACAAGTTAAAAGTTTCATTTTTTGGCTATTGGGCTACTGGGATTATATAAACATTTTTTGTTTTCTTTTGTATGCATCGAGCATATAACCAGAAATAGAGTCGAAATAAGGGCCATATATTCCTGGTAACACATTAGCAATACAGCTCTTATAAATATCAACTTCCGTTCGCACTGAAATATAGACAGGCCAACTACTGACCTGTGCGTACGTCTCTGTATATTCCAAAAAATATTCTATATTTATTGTAATAAAGATAATATCTCTAACAATGCCGTACTGTTCTATTCGGTGGTGTGGGAAAAACAGCAAAACATCTAATTACAAAACAAACGGAATCACATTTCATCGGTAATGAAATATTAAACATGTAATTTTGCAATTTTCGTCCATTATAGCAAAGCTCAAGTTAACTGGTCGATTAAAGTTAAACAGTTGACGACACCCGTCACTTGTTTCGAACTCGGGCTAGCCAATCGGAGCGCAGTTGTCACAGTAATGACATGGCAGAATAGTGTTCAAACAAATTAAATGACATTTCGTCTCTATTTCTGGTTATATACTCGATGTTTGTATGATACTATTTCATTAAGCACTGCTTTATGGAAAAATTAAAAAATGCATGGTGTGTCTCTGTTTTAAACCGAATTCAAAAAAGGAGAAAGTCTTCAATTCGACTATTTTTTGTATGTATAACTGAATTTGTGAACCGACTTTGACAATGTTGTTGTTGTAAAGGTAGTTCCCATTTAAATTTGAAGAAAATATTACATCTCTAAGGGTGGCAAACTAGGGGATGAATCCGGTTTCGCGCACTTTCCGGTAATCGATTTCAATATAACCTAACAATAGATGTAATTCCAAGCGCTTTAAGGTCGGTCTTAGTACTCTGTACTGATTCGTATTTTTTCACGTTCGATAATACGCAAACCTCAATAAAAGAATGTCGATTATTTCCAACATGCAAACGAAAGTGGAAAAAAACAATGATAAATAACCTCATTTTCCAATGTCGTGAGTGTTTCAGTGATGCTCTTAACGCCTTCATCCACTGCTTTCATATATTCTTCAATTTTCTTTTCGACTCTCTCATTTTTAGTAGCTACAATACCTTCTGTTACTTTTACTACACCGTTTTCCTGTGTCACTGGACTGGTCTTCGGGGTAGCTTCGCTAGAGTCCTTGGTAGCTTCATTGTTATTCTGGGTCACCTGGCTGATCTGCGTTACTTCGCTGATCTCCGTTGTTACATCATTATTGTCCTCTGTCACCTGATTGATCTCCTGCGTTACTTCGCTGGTCTTCGTCCTTACTTCATTATTATTCTCCGTGTCCTCTTTAGCATTTTCCTGGTCTTCTTGTATTTCCTCAGTTACTTTAAAGGATCTCTGGGACTCTTCCTTATGGCCTTGAACAATTTCTTCAGTGTCAACGACATTTTCTTCATTGACATCACTTTCCGTAGCAGTCTCTACCTCTACTTGAATTAATAATTTTTCTTCTGTGTTAAGTGAAACTGTAAAAATGAAATGTTCTCTAAAAGTGAATTCAATCTTTGATTGGCATTGGTAACGATAAATTATAACATAATTGAATAGCTCAAACTTCAAACCAAAACTACGACTGTAAGTGTTGTTTTGTAACTATAAATCGTCGGCTTATTGCAAGAAGTTATTAACGGCCATATAATTTATATGGCACTTAGTGATTTCTTGCAATAAGCCGACGCAATATACATTTTTTCAAACATTTTTTAAAAATTCTTACCTTCCTCAGTGACAGCGTCCGCTTCATCAGCAAACTTGGCTTCAATAAGAGCAAAGGATCGTTCAGTTTCAACATCAGGTAACGCTTGTTGTGTGATTTCCTGAGAGCTGATCTTGGGCGGACCATATTCGCGAAGAAAGTCAGATCCTGATGCTTCTACATCTTGAACAGGCACGTCCTTCAAAGGAACTGCTGGCTCCTGCGGGTATTATTATTTTTATTATAGGGGTGTATTCCAAAAAAGTCTTTACTATTATTAAAGAGTGGTACGTTACAAGATGCAGGTTTTATTAAGTAATGTTGTTTTGAACCTCAAAAATCTTTTAATTACCTCAACTTCGGAAGGCAACAAGAAAGCGGGTCCCCGAGGTCTCCAGCCACTGGGCAAGTAAGGTCCAGACCCTAGAGCTGCAGCAGAGCCTATAAGCATTACGGCTAGAGCGAGGACCTGAAATTTTATAAGTACATCTTTCATTTGTTATTTGTTTGAAAAATTCTGCTTTCAAATATTAATTGTCAGAACGGGATACTTTAAAGAAGATGATTCACAAAACTATTCTGTTTTATATCAAGTGAAGGGCCGAGGATAATTTTCTGGCTAGTTTTCTCTATCTAATTTCGGTGGCAATTTCTATTACCTAAATATTGTAGCATATTATAAAGAAATATTATTTAATATTTCACAATAATTTACTCGAACACTTAATAAAAATTTCCACCTAAATTAGATACAGAAAAATAACCTGAAAATTATTCACGAACAAGTGTTGCGCCTGGTGGTAAACGACACGACTGCCCATAACAGTTGCAGCTTTAAATCGCAAAGGTGTTAGGGGTGCTATTGCACTGCTACTGCGCCCGTCCCCTTGAGACATAAGTTGACAAGTCCCTGTAATTTCACCTTTACCCTTCAAAACCGAAACGCAGTATTGCTACTAAAACTTGTAGAATATTTTTGGAGAGAGATGACAGCCTAGTTATCTCCTCAGAATAAAATATAATATCTTTCTTTTTTTATTAGAATTACACATTTGTTTTTGTAATGAAAACATTCCAAAATGAAATGTGTAATTTAAATTAATGTATTTTAAATAAAATTTACCTTCATTCTGCTAACGTACAAAGTCCTTAGAAGAAACTGTTGACTGATGCTTCGAGAAAAGTTGATTCCCATTTTATACCTGTACTGTTTGAACTTAAAAAAATCGTCAAACAAATTGAGATGTTAAATATTTGCTTTAGATTAATTATTGGTTAATGAAGTCCCATTCACAAAAGCTGTTTGATTTTAGGAAGAACAGAATGTATGACCGAATCGGTTGTGCAATTTTAAAGCAAAAACTTTGCACGTTTGTGGATTTTGTGTTTGAAGGTCAATGTTAAAACGACTCACAAAATTAGATCAAGAAGAGTCGATATACTTTTTACGCATAATTTTATTTAGCATTCCAAGCCTTTATTTCTTAATCTACAGAAGTAACCAATAGCTCCGTTAAAAAAGCAGTGTAAATAAGTAAACGTAGGAAAAATGCTAAAGCGCAGGAAACACCGCGAACGAGGCTAGCTGACTTAGCTTAGTTCACGTAGTTTCATGCAAAAACTGTAGCCATAGTCTATTTCATCCCAGGATGAAGCTAAGAGGAAACCACGGGCCGACCGATGGAGCTGGGCTGGCCTGAGGAGGAGGGTGTACCGTGAGGGCACGTGGAGAGAAGAGTCGCGGGGGAAATCACGTGTCGGTGTGTCATTGCCGCTCATACCGTCCTCTGCGGCCAATTTTGGGCGATTGGCCCATGCGGAGGGCGATCCAAGGGACTCTCTTCGGAGAGTCCACACGAACGCGCGTAGGGTGTTGCGGCGGAGCCTGCCAACAAATCCGCCGCGGGGGCTGGGAGAGCATCCACTGAACTTCACAGTTGGGGACTGGGATGGAAGGCTCGTCTGATCTTCGGCGGGCCTTACATGTGGAATAGGGGGTCCGATGTGTCTCCCTTCTCGGGGAGGGGCTGCGCTGGGCGCGGCCAGCCGCTGGTGGAGGCGCGGAGGAGCAATAGCGTATATGCTTCCCTTCAGGGTTCAGCCACGTCCCACATAACCCCGGCTCTGCCCCCGCAAAAGCCCTGAAACTGATATACGAATTGAGTATAAGAAATTGTACTATCATTATGCAATGGTAGGTATCACACGTAGGTATATTAAGTAACGAGAAGGTGGATAAACTCACTAACGAAGCTATATCTGATGGTGTGAGCATGTTTTGTAAACTGACTGCTACTGAATTTATTCCTCTAGCTGAAGATCGTTGTCTAAATATTTGGGATAAAGACTACGAGGAAATTTCACTAGCAAGAGGCATTTGATATAAGACGATACAACCGCGACCTCCTCGAAAGCAGCAGTTTGACGGTGCGGGTTTCTCTAGGGAATCTCTTGTTTCAGCATTTAGAATCAGATCTGGTCACATTCCACTAAATAAATTTTATCACTTATTTATTTATTTATTCAATAACAAAATATTGTAACATATCGGTATTTACCATGGCGTTACATCAATTTAGAGACATAACAACAAAATAAAAACAAAATCAACCAGAATTAAAAATAAAAATTTTAAAAATATATATATCGTTAGTAATATAAACTTAAATTATCAATATCACTAAAACCCATCTTGTTTTCTCTCTAGCACTCTCTTGCATTCAGTCATCAGTCTCGCTATCCCAGTCACAAACAGATTACACTGCGGTGATGCTGCGAGTACGGAGTTGAGGAGTGTAGTTGCACGGGGAAGGGGCGAGTGTCGGTACTGTTCAGTGCGTCAAGGCACAGTTGCTAACAAGGGCACATCACGCCGCCTGGTGCAGTAGTCATTTGGTACTTTGGTATTATATTTAAGGATCATTTCCACGAGGTACAAACTGTCTATATTATTCCTTATAACATTTAAAACAAAGAAGAGGAGAGACAAATTTCTACGTAGTTCTAATGACCCGAAACCCAGGTGACCCTGTAGGAAGCGTGTTGAGTACATGTACGGGTAACAACCGTGATTCTTTTTATATAAGTATCTTAAAAACTTTTTCTGTACTTGCTCCAACATAAGAATATGTTTATTCTCATGAGGAGACCAGACTGCATTCGTCTCGAGGATGCTGCGAACCAGTGCCGTGTATAATGTGCTCGTTGCTGCAGCAGTAAGTGGCGCAGCGTTACGTTACTTGATAGGTATCAAAGCCTCACCCCTCTGCGATTACAGCAAAAGAATAGAAGACCTGATACACCTGCTAGTGTGATCACACTAGGGCCGCAAGTGTACCTACGATTCGGAGTTGAGGAGATTGGACGTAATGGAGACATAAATATTGTTCTGGGAGACCCCTTACAAAAAATAGCCAAAAAGATTTATACTTACGTAACCTATTGCATCAAAACTAAAAATGCCCCTAATTGACCACGCAATTTGAGATTTCCTATAAGGTAAACACAACGTAGTACAGAGTTAAAGGCCTTGTTAAAAATGAGGAAAAAAAAGCTAAGAAAATACGTAGTAAGTAGTGACAATGGATACGTGCGGGGGTGAAGGAAGGCAGAAGGGATATTTTACGTAGTTGATATATGACTCGCCTACGTGAGCTAAGCTAAGTTCGCTTAAATATAGCCTTGTTCGCGGTATGGCCTATGCGCATAAAGCTGGTATTAACAAACAGCTTCTAAGTCCGGTATTATGTGCGTTTAGTTCGATATCACTCAGTTCATAAGACGCGTCTCAAGCTCTCCTTTATTAAAACTATAATCATCGACATTTAGCAGCAGTAGCGCTCCTTTTGAAAAAATCCGTCCAGGAAAATACTGCTACCCGTTTCTGCCGTCCAGCAGTAATGTGGCATTGTTGCATTTCAGTTTTGAAGGGGTGGTAGAGAAACTACAGACACATAGGACTTGTCAACTTATGTCTCAGGGTTTTAAACATTTTTTTTTGTGATTTAAACCTCAGAGCGGCTTTCCACCACGAAAACATGTCGTGTCTGTTGCAGACGAGAAAATGATGAGTGTGTACACGATGCGAATGCTTTCGGACAGACATGTGTAGGGCAAAATGTGACAGTGAAATGTGACATTACGAGTCTTCCAGCTGTCGTTTTACTACCAACTGTGGAAAGAAATATGTTGTTCTATATGTAGACTACTAAGCAACAGCCGTCCACGCGCATAAACGTTCGTCGTGCACCTCACTTCGGCCCCTACAATAGCGGCAAAGCGCGTCTTCGTGTTGGGGTTAGACAATACTTTTTTCTTGTCCGGCACCGAGGCAGTATACACAGTTCCTATCTAGAAACGACACGAATTCTTGCATAAACCCGGTAACTTTTCTTAGCATGGTCCCGCGCCCTTATGGTAAGTAGCTTACCACCACTTCTTGTTCAGACCGTCACTTGGGTATCATAATAAAAAAAAATACGAACAACTCCCAGGTCCTATATTAAATGCGTTAATCTCGATGACACTCAGATCACAAGGAGTGAATACTTACGATAAGAACTGTCCAAAGAATCAAGCAAGTTGTTCTCTGGACTATTTTTATATTTTCATGTTAAAAAGCTTTACTGTGACACATTATTCGACTGGCTCGGATAAATAAACGGAAATAACTGCCTCCGTGGTCGAACGGTTAAAATGCTTGACTGTCACGCAGAGGTCCCGGGTTGGATTCCCGGGCCGGGAGAAATATTTATATGGCCTACATTTATTTCTCTCGTGAGTTTGGGTTTCACTAGTGCGGGGCTTAGAGTGTATGCGTTGTTATTATTATTAAATGCCATTTCTATCGGATACATTTCGGGGAGTGTGCGCAGGAAGATTTCAATTCAGTGCCACCCTCACCGTTCCTCCTTCGGTCGACTACAAGGTCCGGAACACTCCATCCTTATGTCGTTGATATACCACCCATGCGCTAAGCGCTTTGCTTCCTCCTTTCTGATGCGTACGGCAAAGGAATGGAAAACTCTACTTTTCCCGAAAAGTACAATTTGGGGCTACTCAAGGCTAGAGGGAATAGGCATATTTTAGGCAAACGCGTACCATCGACGGTCACAAGGTGAGATTGCGGCCAAGCGTGTTCATTTATAAAAAAAAACTTTAAATTTCATTCCTTTTTAACCGACTTAAATAAAGGAGCAACTTAGTTGGTAGAGCGTTAGGCAAGCATTTCAGAAGGCGCTTGTTGGAATCCAGCTTGATCCAAGGAATTTTTCTTAGAGGTAGTTCAAGAGAAATCAATAACCACCATATCTTTTATTTCTAAATGTGGAAAACCGTTAATGCGATGCTTAATCTTATTTTCCATATGGTATACTAAATATTAATTACGTAATTAGACCGTAAGTTTTTCTAAAATGTAGTAATAAATAAAATAAACAAACTATTTAAAAAATTTGCATTTTACGAGGACTCTAATAACCGGAAATTGTCATTTGCCAAAGAACACACGTCATTACTCCAAGGCCGAAGGATGTTTTTAAATATTTGCCTAATTTAACGTTCAGACGGTTTGACAACAATCAGCAAACAATCATTCCTTTATTAAGTACTCATTCCATAAATGTTAAGCATCGAGTAAGATTTAAACATTATCTGGGTACCTAATTTTCAGGTAAGTTTTTTGTATTCAATTTTGGTGACAATTCCTTTTTATTTAAATATTTATCATCATGAAGTATTATTTTATATTCGAGTGTGGTAACCTGAAATATTCGTTAATATTTCACGATGATATATTCCAGTAATTAAATAATAAAAATTGTCACCAAAATTGAGAACACTAATCTCAGTATAGAGTACTAAAAAAACCGACCTCAAAAGTACGTGGAATTACGTCTATTTGCTAAGTTTTATTGAAATATCCCCTAGTTCGTCACTATACAGGACTTGACACTGGAGATAATAAAAATCGGTTCTCACTACTCAAAGCGTATTGAGAGAAAAACGCCTTGAATTAGAGAAATAGCAAAATCAACCATTAAAGTAATTGCTCCTAAATTAATGTTAGGCACTATTTATGAAAATGAATCTTCATGCGTGAACAGCCACCCTTCGAGGTGGATGATTTTCTTCAAAATGAAATGGGACCACTATGGAAGTACCCCCTTTCCAACGAAAATAGAATCATGAAAATCGGTTCACAAATACCGGAGTTATCGCGTAACATACATACAAAAAAAAAGAACATACAGACGAATTGAGAACCTCCTCCTTTTTTGAAGTCGGTTAAAAAACTTACCTGAAAATTACTCGTCTATACGATAGTAATGGGACGAGAATAATTTTCAGGTTAGTTTTCTCTACCTAATTTAGGTGGCAATTTCTATTATTTAAATATTGTAGAATATTATAATGAAATATTATTTAATATTTCACGATAACTTACTCGAATACTGAATAAAAATTTGCACCTAAATTAGGTACAGAAAAATAACCCGAAAATTAATCACGAACAAGCGGTGCGCCTGGTGGTATAAACAGTTGCAGCTTTAAATCGCAAAGGTCTGAGGGACACTGCCACTGCGTCTATCACCCTGAGACATAGTTCACAAGTCCCATGTGCGCGTATTTCACCAGCACCGTTACCCTTCAAAACCGAAACACAGTAATGGTCACATTACAGCTAGGTGGTAGAATACCTATTTCTACCTTCTAGGTGGCAGTACGTCTCTGGACGAACTCTCACAAGGCTCTCTACTGCTACTAAAAATATATTACATAGTATCTAAAAGAGGTATAGTTTGAATAATCAAAACCATGAAAAAATTGTTTTGCTAAATAATCGAGCGTTAAGTAATAAAAATTCATAGTGGCTTAAAAACAATTTAAAATCTGTGAAATTTAATAAATTTGTTATTATATTGGTATTAGAAATACATATAACTTATATATTAGCAGGTAATAGATAAACAACATGTTAGAGGAAATAAATTTATTAACCAATCAAGAAAAAGGTAGAGCATGGGCTGTTGATTCACATATTTTTGTTTTTTTTTCTCTGCATCTTACAAACTAACTTGTACTTTCGTGTGCTCCTCGTCGTCAGAAAATTTACACGGTAATAAATAACTATACAAGATTCATCACAATACGTAAAGGAAATTTAGTAATGCATAATAATGCTAAATTATCTTTTTAATTTGCCTGGAGCATTATACATTCCCTGCGCTAACCGACGCAAGTTTTTCAGGGCACACAAAAACAGTGGACGCTTTTGACAACTAAGAAAGATCGTAAACAAACTGAATCACAAGCGAAAGAAGAAATTGCTGTTTAGCAGTTGAATTCATCGAAATAAAACTTTTAAAACAACTGCGTTAAGTTTCAAAATGTATGGTTCATTTGACTACATACGATCTTGACTGTCATCAACCTTTGCTTACATACGTAATTACTGCGATATTCGTTATACCAATAAAATCAAATCGCGTGTAAGTAAACCTGGGTCTTCCAAAGATGATGCTCTTTTCACTTTAGCTCCTAAATCTTCTAGAATGTTTTTTACGCGTTACTAAATTTCCGAGTATGAAAAAAGAATCAATGCAAAAAGAAACCTATAACGACTATAATGATGTTTTGGAGTCAGTAGCCTCCTGAACGACCGTTGCCGTGATGTCCACCATGATTGCCGATGTTGTTAGCGTTCGCATCGTAGCCTCCAGAACGGCCAAGTGCGTCAGTGTCTTCGTAGGAGATACGGGGTTTGAAACCACGTTCATCGGCTTCGTAGCTTACAGTCTGTGATTAAAAAATACATTTATGAAAAAAGTGCGCATTTGATATCCTTCTCATCTGACCGAAACTGAACAACGAGGTGGAAGACGCAGCGACATTTGCCAATAAATTACTATATATTTATATTAACCTAAAACTGCTGAATAGTATACTAAAATTGTTGAATACACAATGAACCAATCAGAGAGCTTATATTATTGTATTATACTGGGTCTGGAGGCTAAAATAAAAAAGCAGCATGCTATGAGAGCAAGAAGACAGACTCCAAGTGTAACTTTCCCGTTATAATACCTCACCTGTTTTCTCCCATCGGGTAATACAACGTGGTATTCTCCCTCAGCTCTTTCGTCTTGACGCTCCTCATGATGCCCAAAGTCAGTACCTTCTTCATAATCATTCACCATGTACCCGAAATTGTAGTTAGCTGGCTCCTGCACAGAATACAGTATAAGTACTTTTTAGCTCTCTTTAGAGGAACCCCTTGCCCAGCAGTGGGTCATGTATGGAGTAATAGTCATTTTTATTAAAATTTTCATCATTGGCTTAAGAAAGATTTCGCTGTAAGTCACAGCCTAGCAATGAAAACATATTCAATGCATTCATTTTAATCCATTCAGTACTTATACTTATTCTGTGCAATAAAATATCAAAGCCCTCATCTGTTTTTAAATTAGGGCCCCCTTTTCTAACGCAGTTTATTAGCCATAGAATTGATGAAAAGGCGAGTGGATGATTTAATGAATAGTGAAACGTGGTAAGTATAAGTACGTAATGGATAATGAATTTGATGATATTTTTTTGGTAATAAAATAATGTTTGAGCTAATACTAATTGGAATTTAATTGATTTGCATGGATGGTTCAATGATTATGGTACGTAGTATAATGAATGAATTAATAAAATAGTATATATTAATGGAACCTTACCCCATCACCGCCATTCCTGCCAAAGGGTGAAGCGTTTTGGTCGTATCCTTCAGAGCCACCGTGGTCGCCGTGCCCAAATTGACCGCTCCTGAACCAACACAAGTTTGAATCACTAATGACTAACAAGGAATACTTAGATGGTCTCAAACTAGTTAACTCCCTGTACTGTGAGTACCGGAGTAACTGCTTACACTCCATGACATTACCGAGAACACCCAGACAGAGATTTATTGGTTAAATTACGCCTTTCTGTTGAGCCCCAAAAATAATTAGTCACACAGTAACATGATTTGTCCAAAGGTACCAAATATACGAACAATAACCTACCTAGCAAAACCATTGTTTTTTCCATGTCCCCCCGAACTCCTAGCTGCGAATATTTGCGACCCTGATCCGAAACCAGATCCCCCATGCCCCTGGGGTCCCTGAGGGTATCCGCCGCCTGAACGACCCGATGCTGACGGAGGAAGGTAACTGAAAGCAAGAGATAGTTTGTTTATTAATTTTAAGTTATTTTCTGGAAACAATAGTTATAATTTAAGGCCATAATTTGCTCTTAGTTCATCTCTGTCTGTGATACGATAAAGAGTGGTTACATACGGTGACATTTGGGATTTTTAAGCGATTGTATCGATGCAAACGCGCGACTGCATGGATACAGTTGCTTATGTTGAATAATTATATACGAAGAATGTGTGCAGGTTTGTGCACATTCTTTTGTTTTGTTAATTGTAAATTCAAAAGAGGAATTAATAAATACATTAAATAAATAAATTAGTTATTAATTTAAAACGTGGTTGCATCGCGTTTGCATTGCTGCTCGAAGTCACGGTGTGTAACCGCTCAAAGCATGATTATTTATGAATATTATAATGTTTATAATAACTGAAATACCTGTTAGACGGGGGTGGTTCGCCAAAAACAAGGGCAGCGAGGCATACGGTAGCTATAATAGTCTGAAAAAAACAATTCAAAATTGTCGTTACAAATCATTTCCAAAGCCGCATTTAACATTGTCTACATGAGTTATTACGAATTGTAAACAATGATGTTTGCACGTTAAATACCAATTCGAGATAACTCGCAGTTAAACGTTTATCTTTGGTGTTAGTTGCGCAATATTTCGTGAAACAATATATAGATAAAGTTATAGTAGGTCTAATACCTAGAAGTCTGGAGGAGTTTCTTGGCATCACAAATAAAAGTAATTAAAACAAAAGTTGCTGATGATTAGAAGTGGGCTTTAAAACGAACAGTTTGCTTATTAATATAAGCACACTAGCACGCTTATAATTTT
>NW_020653993.1:690844-751221 GCF_003589595.1 Hyposmocoma kahamanoa
ACACTTTTTAGCGCGGACCCGACGTCCATATAATTGTAAGTCAATGTTTTATCACTTCTCATTTCACAAACTCAAACAGCCAGTATTTGCTCTAGTTTGTGCCAAAAAGGTAACAGTTCAATAAGTGAAATAATGTAATTACAACTAAAACAACATTTGACAATGATCTCAAAAACAACAAAACACAATTGTAATTAAAAATTTTAATAATTCATTGAAATAAATAAACCTACAGTTTCACAGAATCGCTGCGCTGCGGAAGTTCAATAAAAAAATTGCCTTTGTGTGGACCATTTTCATTACGAAAATATTACGTTCTAAGTGTGGAATAATAAAATACTTTGCCGTTGCGTCTTCACTGGTTGTACAAATGTATGCCTCCAAATAAAGATAGAAACAATGTCTACCTATCGAGTTCTTCAGATTGTTACACATAGGAAATGAAACTATTTTTCCGGATTTTAAACGCGTATATTTGTTTTTCAATCAAACCGACGTTTCGGGCCCTTTACAGATCCCATGGTCACGGTTGACTGAGGTGGTACAGTCTTCAACCAGTTATGTCTAATATTGATGCAAACCACCCTATTTTTTTCACTATAGTTACAATAGTTATTAATTAAATACCTTATTTTTAATTTTACAAAGAAACATTCCAATTTACGCTACATTAAGTTTTACAAATTATTTTATTGAATGAACTTTTTATTAATGTATCTACCTACTTATAACATTTTTTTTTTAATATTTTGTATTAGTCCGTTCGTAGCAGAAGGAATAAAGGGCATCGAGACAAACTAAAGTAGGATTTAACATTGCTTTACAATATTTATGTATACTTTTTTCTTAAAACAATAAAACAAATTAAAAAAAAGAGTAAGTTCGATTTTAGATCCTTGCCTTTTTCCCATAGACGGTGGCGCCATATTATTGTCCCATGTTTGTGCGTTGTGTATTTGAGTAACGTGTCGTAGCACGTAAATGGTTAGAAAGACGCTCATGATTGCCAAAGACCGCTGTGGCATTGTGTTTGCATTTGTTGTATCTCTCAGTGCCCAGTATCTCAGGTGAAATTCTAAAGAAGTTTCTGAGATACGAGACTTAGACTTAGACTTAGACTTAGACTTAAATTTACTATTCACATTAACAGTATGTTGGTCGCTTCTAACAAACCACTAGGATTTATTATTAGAAATGGAAATACCTATTTCTGCCGCCAGGCAGTAACGTCAGCATTAGGTGTTCCGGTTTTGAAGGGTAAGGGTGGTGGTGAAATTACGATCTTTGCAATTTAAAGTTCTGAGTGGAACTGTAACTGTTAAGGACAGGCGTGTAGCTTAAAATCAGGCTCACGACTTGTTTGTCCCGGCACTTGATGTTATAAAAAAAACTATTTAATGCCTATGTCAGATGTAAGCTTGAGTACTGTTGTGTTGTGTGGTCCCTGGAGTCTATGTTGACAGAATCGAAAGAGTCCAAAGAAGGTTACTTCGACGCCTGGCGTAAATTGTTGCAATGCCCGACTTGAGCACTTTGGCATGCAAACTTGGAGTGGTAGGATAAATACTTTGGGCCTAAATTTCTTACATAAAATTATGAACGGGATGATAGACTGCCCGTCTATTCTTATTAGTTTGCGAGTACTTTTGCATCATGTTCGTTTCTGTAAAAAGATGTAGGAAAGCATTCGCCAGTCCCCCGCCCTTCTAGTTTATATATGTATAATTAAGTATCCTGTGAAGATGAAACTGTTCATATATTTGGTGATACGTTATATAAATTTAAGGAAAGAATGTTGTTGTAGTTTTAGCTTAAGTTTTTTTTATATTAAATGGACTTGCTCTTGACCACTACCTAGCTCAGGAGCAAAGATAGGATCTACGATGGGACGAGCTTGCCCAGAAGATGCCTATTCAGTCGCACCTGACAGATACCCGGGTTATATGAATTCGGAAATACAGACGCAGGCAGGGAATTCCATTCCTGGGCTGTGCGCCTAATAAAAGATGATGAAAAGCGCTTAGTACGCCTGAAGGGAATATCGACCAAGTAAGGATGATGTCCCGCCGTACGTCTGGATGTCCGATGGTAAAAGGGCGAGATGAACTGATGCAGCTCATGAGCACACTCACCGAAACACATTCTGTAAAAAACCGAAAGACGGGCTACTTTGCGCCGGTGGGCTAAACTAAGAACTTTAGATTCGAGCTTATCGTCGCCAATAAGTCGTCTGGCTCTGCTCAAAGAGTCTCAAGTTGATACTTCGCTGAGCGATCCCACAAGTGACTGCAGTACTCCATGCAAGATCGGACTTGTGTTTTGTATAAAGTTAACTGTCCAGGCGTGAAATATCGCTTAACCTTGTTAAGGACACCCAGTTTTTTGGCTGCAATTTGTGCCTTACATTCAATATAAGCGCGAAAGTTAAGGGTTGAGCTCAATGTTGTGCCAAGGAGATCCAGGCTATCGGTAAGAGAGACAGATATACCCGTAAAGTGGGAGTCATATCAAATTGACTCCTTTTAGCAGAAAACAGACAGGCCTGCCTTTTGGTGGCGTTGAACTCGACCAGATTGTCATCTTCCCACTGAGAGACAAGACTTTAGGTCAAGTTCGTCCGCTCCACCATGGGCTCTCTCAACGAACGGATAACTACCCTGCTGTCTTTTGCGCTGGACAGATATCTCTCCGTAACAGTGCTGTTTTCCGCATACCCAACAATACCTGGAACTAACTGGTCATTGACGTGTAGCAGGTAAAGAGTCGCAGAGAGAACCGACCCCTGAGAAACTCCGGCATCGGTAGCTATCAAATCAAGCTATCAACTACTCTGATTGACCGTTCATCAAGGAAATTTGATATCCAGCTACAAAAGTCAGCAGCAGTTTAATTAATTTGTTTATCGGATTTAAATTATTATTATTATTGTTAATTTTAATTTCATTTTATCGGTAGACTTTTTTTTTTGTAAATTTCAATATATATATTTAAGGGTATGCTGCGGTTGCCTATAGTTGAAGTATCGTTCTAGCTCATCGAGGATACGACCAGAAATAGAGACGAAATTAGGGCCACAAATTCTTTGTAACTCAACAGTGATACATCGCTTATAAATATCAGTTCTCGTTTGCACTGAAAGCGCCAATAACTGGTCGATTTGAAGTGACGACATCCATTGAGGATACCCGTCAATTGTTTCGAATTCGGGCTGGCCAATCGAAGCGCAGTTGTCACAGTGATGATATGGCAGAATAGTTTCAAACAAATTAAATGACATTTCGTCTCCATTTCTGGTTATATCATGGTTATATACTATCTCTACTGTACAAGCGATATTCGTTTTTTCTCGGATTCGAATGGGACTTAGTGAACAAGCGACATCCGAAGTGGGTCCCAGTTTGCTAAATTTGTATACTCTCGGATCCGGAACGTATACGAACCGGATGCAGCGCGCAAACGAGCTTAGTCATTCAATCCGGTCCGATTTTTTCAGCGAAAATCTCCATCTTTAGTTGTGTCTACCTTGATTCGTTTTCCGTTCCTTGGGATCCATTCTGTGGTAATTTTTGTCCATCTGGTATTATCTAACTTACAGATATAGCCTGCCAGTTTTAGTTGGCGTAGTCTTTTCGTTACATCCTATAGGTACTTTTGTTTTTTTTTCCTTATTTTACACAATGGCGTTACAGCAATTAAAAAGTAAAAAAGAATTAAAAAAAGTAAAACAACGTTATCAATATAGTAATAAATTATCTTGCTAATATATATTGATATTTATTATTTAGAAAATTCAAGTGCGCGGTCAACGCCTTTTTGGAAAGTGACGATGGGGTCTACGATGGAGAATGCATACCTGAAAAAATCCTATTCACTCAAGTTATAGCGTATGGGGAACAAGTCTGCTGGTGGGTAATCGCACTCCATCGTTCTCCATAATAAATGTGATTACGCTTCGTGTGAATTCTTGGAAAATCCACATAATACGAGTGGAACCTTTTTTATATTTTTTTTATTTATTTCTTTGTATTCAGTTTACAAAGACCCATAAATACACCTTACGATAAACCTTATAGACTAACATAATTATGTAATAATATAATAAAACACTAATGATTATATTATTATATACACGTATTGCCTGCGACGTGTGACGCAACGTGGGTGTCCGGTAGCCAGCCTCGGAAACGTCAGTACATGACACGCTTCTTCCAATACTTATCCTTCATGAAGGTCGACAGATGTTGAGTTGGTACACAAATGAATTAAAGCTTGTGGTGGGACCCCAACTGTTCGACCCCCAGGGTAAGTTTATAATATTAAGTGATGGGACGAACAAATCCTGGGCCTGGTGGTAAACGACACGCCCGTCCATGACAGTTGCAGTGCCACTGAGAGCTTCAAAACGCAAAGATCGGAGGAAACAAGTCTCATGTGTCATCAAACCCGGAACACAGTAACTCAGTGCTCATCCGGTGGCACCTAATTCCATGGACGCATGACTTGTTTGTTAGAAAAAAACGTTTATTAAAAAAGCTGAAATTTTAGTTTCAAATTTTTTGTTTTTTTATTATATAAAGGGACAAACAAGTCGTCCACCTAATGGTAAGCTGCACGCCTATCCATAACAGCTGCAGTGCCACTCAGAGCTTTAAATCGCAAATTTCTGAGGGGCACTGCCTCTGCGCCCATCACCCTGAGACATAAGTTGACAAGTCCCATGTGAATGTAATTTCCCCAGCACCCTTCACCTTTCAAAACCGGAACGTAGTTAATGCTAACATTACTGCTTGGCGGCAGAAATAGGTAAGGTGGCAGTAGGTACTTTCCTGGACCAACTCCTTCACAAGGAGCTCTACTGCTGCTTAAAATGATGCATGATCAATGTGTACTCAAGGGATATTTACTAATAAAGAGAGTTAAGTAAGAGTTTCGATCCTTGCAGTTGTAATGCATTTGGTATATGGCCCTAAAATTGATAAAATATTATTTTTTCATGTATCTATTATGTGTATTTTCATTGTTCAGGAGGACTACCTCGGATCTTTAAAACGACAATGGTTTTCAAAGTCATGGCATGTAAACTCAATCGGCATATCGAAACCATTAGTACTTAATAAAATTTTTCGTCCATTAGGACATACATAATTTTTTTTCAATAATTTAATTTTCAGATATTTAGTGCCTTCCTTTCCCTTCGAGGGAAATTCTTAGGTATGTATTTGCGGTGGCCATTTTGAAACTCGTCGCTATGAATATTATAATAGCATGTGGTTTTTTTAAGTTTTCATCCGTTTATTTGGGCAAAGGAAAAAGCTGTAAAGTCCCTTCATAATATATTAGTATTTTTAACCGACTTCAAAAATAGGAGGAGGTTCTCAATTCGACTGTATGTTTTTTTTTGTATGTATGTTACGCGCTCACTCCGTCACATTTGCGAATCGATTTTGATGACTTTTTGTTGAAAAGAAGTGTGGTCCGTAGTAGTGGTCCCATTTAAATTTGAAGAAAATATTCCACCTCTAAGGGTGGCAAACTAGGGGATGAATCTTGTTTCGCTTGGCGAAAGGTGCAATTCCACGAACTTTTGAAGTGGGTTTTTTGTACACTGTTTTAAAACACTTGTTTTAGTACACTGTACTGAGACAATTTGATTTCCTTTTGGAAGGTCAATGTTTCTTAATAACTATATTGATTGATATTTTCCTTTATAAATCCCCACGTAAGTTTTTGTTCACTATTTATTAATTGCATTGGCAATGTAAACCAGTTATGACGGAATCGGTTGTATAACAAACTGTTTTTGATTACAATTACCCTCTATACAATTTTATTTAATAATTAATTCTTTTAAAGGTATTATATAAGGGAAATAACATATTTGATATAGAAGAATAATCCAATAATGGAAATTGTCTACCTAAAGGTAAACAAGTAGAGTTAAAACTCCATTAGGGCTGCGATCCAATTAGACTAAACCACAAATTATCACAAATACGTTTCAAAAAAAACAACAAAAATGAAACATCAAAATGTTTATTTTGCACAACATACTACAAACTACGCATAAAAACTATTTACAAAGTTTTTTTTTAATTTTTCAATTTGCTAAAAACAATAAATAATATTTTGAGTATTCGTTAGGTCGTTCCGTTTTTCGTTTTTTAAATATTCGTTGGTGATCAAATGGTCTTAAAAAATCCTGTTTCGTATCAGGCACTAAGTCCACGTAAAACGTGGAAATCTAATTTTATAAATTTTTTATATTGTTCCGGAACATTCGATACAATTGTCTAAATAATTCCGTTATAGGCGGGCTGTGATGTGACTAGGAATGTTACAAGTTCGTCTCTGACACCGGTCAGATGTCCCTAACATTCCTAATGCTGACTAATGAAAAGAGCATGTAATAAAGCCCGGCGGTTAATAAGGCCCGCCGGCACTGCGACCAAGGTCCTGCGCGTTGTCGTCATACCCGCCAGCAGATCCGTCGTCCACCGGCTCCACTGATATGCGAGGCTTGAAACCGCGTTCGTCCGCTTCGTACTCTACCACCTGGAAATAGGGTAGAAAATAATATGTTTAAATAGTTATTTGTAAAAACTCGGCACTACAAAATGTTAGAACAAAGTAGGTACTGCCCTGATGTACAGTCAAAATTCTCGAATTCAAATAATCATTTTAAATTATCACGTTCATTCGTAAAGCAGATTCCCCTGAGAAGAATAAGTAGGAAACTATTTGTAAATAAACAATTGTACATATTTATCATTTACAATATTTATTTGAAATATCATAGATCGAGACAACTGGAAGTGCTAAATGGGCCACTACAAGAACTTTTGGTATCCAAATACACAAAGCTATATCTAGGGTCGGTGGACTAAAGCACATAAGTCAAATTCATTTATTACTTCATAAATTTGTAACTTCATTCTAGATGCGTCTTTTTCAAATTTAAAATTCTCTTCACATCTTCCAACACTATAAACAATACAAAAAATATATAATTATATATTAACAAATGAAGCACTTTTTTGACTTATGAGCTTTAGTCCGCCGACCCTAGTATGGCATCGCCGTCGTTAGTTAAAAAGGCGCTAGTGACAAAAACTCAAAACCGAGAAAGTAATGTTTATAGAAATTAAATTTAAAAAATGTCTTCCTTTCTCTTGCGGTAACTTCATACCTTTCCATCCAGGAAAAAATAAAAGTAGTGTCAGATCGGCCATGTTTAATGATCACAGATAACATTTTTTTTAAATGTCACATGCGATCTTTCAATTAACGTTTTTAAGCTCAGTTTATTTTGCGAAGGAACAGAATGGAAGGGAATTTTCGTAACGATATTGTACATAGCAAAATAAACTTTATGGTCTATTGTGTAACGTACAAACTAGATACGAGCCAAAATCTTTTGCGGAATACGCGAGCATTCTCGAGAATTAATAATAATAATAATAATAACGCTCACAATCAACATAGTCCCGCGCTAGGGTAACCCTGTGTCGCGGGTGCCATGGACACACACATAGACAACCACAAATTACACCCAACTCACGAGAGAAATAAATGTAGGCCATACAAGTATTTCTCCCGGCCCGGGAATCGAACCTGGGACCTCTGCGTGGCAGTTCGGCATGGTAACCGTTCGGCCACGGAGGCAGTTGGCAATTCCGCGGAAGATTTTGGCTCGTTGACCATAAAGTTCTTTTTTTTAATATAACATCAAGTAACGGGACTTATAATAGAAGCGTATACATATACATTTCCCCTTAAATGATTACGTGACTTTGTGAAGACGACAGTCAAGAGCGGCCAGTTTATTATTATTCCTCCTATTAATGTTGTGCTTACCACTATTTTTTATAAAAAAATTGTATTCTTCTAATTATAAATTAGTTTTCTTAATAGTATAGGCGGTATGTCGTGAATTAACTTACGCGATTTACATAGTTCAGATTTGCAATTTTCAAACAACAGTTTCTTTAACCAGTGTCCTATACCTACAATAAGCAAGATAATAAACAACGATAAAAACAAAGTCCTCCGTGTGAAAATCTCAATCGCGTGCGCTCCTTCGTCATCAAAGAATAAAGAGTAAATTCTATTTTTAACCGACCGAACAGAACCGATTTTGATGATTCTTTATTTGTTGGAAAGAGGGTACCCCAGCATTGGTCCCATTTAAATTTGAAGAAAATATTCCACCTGTAAGGGTGTCAAACTAGGGGATGAAATCGGTTTCGCGCACTTTCCGGTAACCGATTCCAAAATAGATGTACTCTGTACTGAACTATTGATATTATATACGTGTTGTAAGGCTAACGCCATCGTTTACTTTTGAGAAACATTTGACTTGTTTTGGCAGGTGTGGTGTAGTTGTATTACCAACCTGTTTAGTCCCATCAGGCAATACGACGAAGTAAGTCCCCTCTGCTCTGTTTTCCTGACGACTCTCCTGATGCCCGAAATCACTGCCGGACATGTAGTCATTCACTTTGTAAGCAAAGTCGTAGTTCGCCGGCTCCTGCCAAAATTATAAGAGCAAATTTAGTAAATTCACTCATTACAATTGCTATGACAATCTCAATCGAATCTCAATTTATCTTGATATTGCTACAAAAGTTTTGTGAGATAAAGTTTCTTTAATATTACAACATAATTCCTTTGTTTTACTTATTACTTATGGCCGTAATAAACAACTATATACCTTGCGTAAGAACCTAAATATGAACCATTTACAATTTGAATTTAATAATAAATAAATAATAAATAACGCACACACTCAACATAGCCCCGCACTAGGGAAACCCTGTGTCGCGGGTGCCATGGACACACACATAGACAACCACAAATTACACCCAAACTCACGAGAGAAATAATTGTAGGCCATACAACTATTTCTCCCGGCCCGGGAATCGAACCTGGGACCTCTGCGTGGCAGTCCGGCATTTCGGCAGTTCGGCTACGGAGGCAGTAAAAACAGTAAAATTTACATACACAGTAAAATTAAACAAAAAAAAAAGTAAATACAAAAAGTAAAATAAGTAAACACATAAACAGTAAAATTAAACAAAAAAAAAATTTAAATTTAACAGATTATAACTTCATATTTTAGGCTTCAATATTAAAATGAGTTTTGTGAAAAAGAAAACACTAAAATTACCGAGTTTAGTTCATCCAAATCAGCCCTGGAGTAGTCGTAACCCTGGCTCTGTCCAGAGCGCGCGTTATAACTGTCTGGCGCACCATACTGATCAGATGGGGCGCCTCGGGCGGCTGGTGCTCCATATTTTTGAGAAGGGGAAGACCTGATAAAGAAGTCAATAAGATATTAGTGATATAAGATTTACTTACTTGCGGAACCGACATGATGGGAAAAAGTTTTCTGTGTATTGACCACGTGGTGGAGGACGCTGTGGTATGGTGGTACCCACAAGGTGGACCAACGATCTCGTGAAAATTGCAAGCACCGTCGATTGAAGGTCTTGGTTTGTACGTGATTGCATCATATAAAGGGGACGCTTATGTTAAGCTGGCAACACTTTCCTGGTGTTTAAATAATTTCACGAAATTCTCGATTCAAATCTTATAACCGTTTGGGTGGCCCACAATCATTATAATCTACCACAGCGTGAGTAACTTTCTTCACCAAACGGTTATAAGACTTATGTTACCTACAACACCTATAACGGTAACCCACCTAGCTGACCCAAAAGATGACGCAAAAGCACTAGTCTTCAATCCTGCAGCTCTGCTTGAAGGTGCACCATACTCCGTCGATAGACCTCTTGCGTTCGGAGCTCCATACGTGTCAGAAGGACCTCTGGCGTTTGGAGCGCCATAGGTGTCAGAAAGACCTCTTGCACTCGGAGCGCCATACGTATCAGACAGACCTCTTGCATTCGGAGCCCCATACGTGTCAGAAAGTCCTCTTGCGTTCGGAGCCCCATACGTGTCGGAAAGTCCTCTTGCGTTCGGAGCCCCATACGTGTCGGAGAGTCCTCTTGCGTTTGGAGCTCCATACGTGTCAGAAAGTCCTCTTGCATTTGGAGCCCCATACGTGTCAGAGAGTCCTCTTGCACTTGAGGAACTGTACGATGAAGATCCAGATTTAAATCCTTGGGAATAAGAGTCCGAACCTCTTGCATTGGGGGCTCCATAAGAAGAAGAGAGGGAACGTGATGCCGGTGCACCATAAGACTGTGAAATACTGTTCCTAGAAGAACCATGAGACGAGCCACGAGCACCAAAGGAAGATTTTCCGAAGCCTGGGGCACCATAAGATTGAGATACAGACGATCGGGCAGCTGGGGCACCATATTGTTGAGAAAGTGATCGGGATGATGAACCGAAACCTGGTGTTCCGTAACTTGTGGACGGAGAACGTGCTGAAGAGTAGCTTCCTCCGAAACTTCTTTGACTTGGGGCACCATATTCTTCAGAAGGAGAAGACCGAAAGTCAGGAGCGCCATAAGACGTGGAAGGAGATCTTAACGCTGCAGAATAGGAATCTACAGAGCTTAGTTGATTCGGAGCGCCGTATTCTTGAGACAGTCCACTTCTTAGACCCGGAGCACCATATTCCTGGCTCAGACCTCTAGCAGACGGAGCTCCATACTCTTGCGATAATCCTCTAGCTGATGGTGCACCATATTCTTGGGAAAGACCATCTCTTGCGCCCGGAGCGCCATATTCTTGGGAGGGGGAGCGGGAACCAAAGCCCCTGGAAGAGGGGGCGCCGTATTCTTGGGATAGAGATCTTTGGAAATCGGAGCCGTGACCGTGGCTGTGATCGTGGCCTTGGCCGTGACCGGAACGAGCTGCTGGGTAGCCATCACTGGAAATATTTTTTCGCATTAACAAAGTGAAATGGGGAGATTTCCTTATTGAACGGTTGGAGTCAAAGTTTCCACTCAAGATAGGTATTTAAAAACAGGATTCACTGACAAGAGCAAATGCCTCTACGAGTGATTGCAACATCAATTTAAAGTGGAAAATGCTTATGCGGCGTATCTATTGTTCTTGTGATCACGTTTCTTGCAGCTATGATTTCAGGTAAATTAACCCAGAATTGTTACTTTAGTATCCTTGTGGATATATTTTTTGGAGCTGTCTACGTCGTGTGCAACCAAAATTCGAGCTAGTCCAACCTCAACACTCATTTCTAGATTACCACAAGGTATAAAATTGACTTACCCCACAGGTGGTTCGGCTATAACGACTGATAGTAGACAAAGTAGCGGTATAAACGTCTGTAACAACCATTTTGTTAATAACAACATAATTTCGTACCTTTGATGTAATAAGGCCACTTATGATCAAATGCGTCAAAAGTGCATTTGTCTCATGAAACTTATGATCAAATAATGTATATGCTGTAGCCGTTGGTTGAAAGGGCGCATGTGACATATTTTTAAAAATTTTGTTATGTGTACTGCCGTAATTAGTAAAATCATCTCAGTACAGAGTATAAAAAAAACCGACCCCAAAAGTCACTCACCCTAGTTTGCCACCCTTAGAGGTGGAATATTTTCTTCTAATTGAAATGGAAGCACTACTAAGGTACGCTCTTTCCAACAAAAAAGAATCATCAAAATCGGTTCACAAATTATCGCGTAACATTAAAAAAAACATAAAGTCGAATTTAGAACCTCCTCCCTTTTTTAAGTCGGTTAAAAAGGCCGATCTTCCACTATTTTTCCTAGGTGGATATGGCATGAAGTTACCGTAACAGAAAAGTAAACATTTTTCAATTTAATTTCTTTAAACAGTATTTTCTCGGTTTTGAGTTTTTGTCACATGGGCCCTTTCAAGTAACGGCAGCAGTATGTGAAATTGTACAACTATACTATTTAAGCCTAGAGAAGTTACCGAATATTTTCGTTCGTAGAATTTTTAAAGTTCTCTCCAGAAAAGTTGTCATTTTGCAGATGTGACCTTGTTACACCGAGCGTCCGATTTTTCGCCTTAACAACAAAATATTGAAGAATAAATTGGTACAGTCAATGGCATAAGAAGCTTGACATTTTTTTGACACTTATTTTTGTTTTTCTTTTTGCTCAAACTTATTTAAATTTTATCCTTTCGGAGGACGAGTCGTATTTACGCCGTGGTCTTATGGTAGTTTAGTAGATTTTATGACACCGCAAGTATTAAGTTGAGTTTCTCTTTCGTTTTATTTAATACTAAACATCGTGTAATACACTCTTATCTATTCCAGTATGCAATGCGAGACAGTCTGTTTGTTACGACTAACTTATATGTGTAATCCTACTCACTTAGTTTTAGGGTCCACTGAAAATCGGCGTCACAGCCTTTTTCTCGGGGCGGTGACAATAGCCGAGTGGGATACTTTATATCGCCACAGCCGCATACATGACATTCACTCTAATTGTGTTAAATATTTAGTGTTTACTTTGTTGTTGTGTATAATTTTATTTATATTTCATTTTTTTTTTGTTTTATTTTAATTTTTTGTTTTAATTTAGCTTCATCTTTCTTTTATCTTTCTTACTGTGTATTTTTGAGTTGTGGCGTAGTAGTAATAAATGATTGCTATTCTATTCTATTCTAATCTAGAAAATCTGTAATGGGCCCCTGTATTAGGCTGTTGTTTCTTAAATAAATGAAAAGAAAAAAAAATAATTTCGGGCGGTTTTTATCGTAATCATAGAGTTGAATTTGAAGTGCTCTAGACTCTGTACAAAATAATTCACTGGTTTTGTAAAGACAGAGACGTTCCTTACCTGCATTTTACAGCTTTATGGGTATTTTGGAGGTTTTTTTCTTCTTATCCTTAAGCACTGAAAAAGATAATGAGTAATTTTGAGCTTAAATCGCAGATACAGGTTTTTTACCATGCGTGATATCACGACTTTTTATTCTTTTCCCGATACTTCAGAGAAGTTTTATCATTCATGTGGTCATGAATGGACCGGCTGTGTCTTTGCAATGGGCTGGCAGTAGAGGTCTTTGTGAAAGAGTCGTCCAGGGAACTACTGCCACCTTACCTATTTCTGCCGCCAAGCGCCAAGCTCCCTGTCCCTACAGGTATACGAGACTGGTAATTTTATGTCTCAGGGTGACAGGCGCAGTGGCAGTGTCCCTTACAAATCATGCAAACGCGCGTCCGTGAAGCGCATGTGTAAAAGTAGACGATTAGCGACTGCATCGCTAACCGCTCTTAGATCTTTGCGATTTAAAGATCTGAGCGACTCTACAACTGTTATGGACAGGAGTGTCGCTTACCAACAGACGCACGACTTGTTCGTTCCGTCACTTACGGGGCAAGAATACAAAGTCATGGTAAAAAACCTGTTGTTAGGTTTTCGCGAGTGTTACACTTAGGAAATTAAACTATTTTTCTGAACTTAAATCACGTACATATTTGATTTTTGAAACAAATAAACGTTTCGGGCCCTTACAGGCCCCATGGTCACAGTTGACTGAGGTGGTACAGTCATCAACCAGTTATGTCTAATATTAAGGCAAACCACCCTATTTTTTCACTACAGTTACGAAAGTTATTAATTATTTATGTATTACCTAATTTTTTATTTTACAAAGAAACACCAATTTACGCTGCATTTTGTAAAAAAAGTGTATTTCAACAATATGAATTTTATTAAGTTAAATTGAAAATTAGAATAATTGAAAACATATTAATTAGCACTGCAGTGTTATGTCTGTTTGGGATTTTCCATCAGAGGAAATACTGGATCCCATACTAGTGGTACGGAGAAACCATCTTCCCAGTTGAAATTAGCATGTTTTTTAGTTTCAATGGCCTCTCGCATCAATCTGGGTAGATAACGGATTTCTTTTGCAAGGACCTGGGGTTTGTCAAACTTCATTGTTTCAACAAAAAAACTGGTGCATGACTGTACCTGTGACCTCAGTCACGGGCCCGAAACGTTGGTTTGTTTGAAAAAACAAATATACGCGATTTAAATCCGGAAAAATAGTTTCATTTCCTATAATTATAAAAATTTCAGTTTTTTTTAGATACATTCAAATTAAAATTCCTTAGCAACAGAACCATAAACTTTCACTTTAAAGTTGAAGATATTTTTCACAACTTTCGTAAATATACAGTGTCAATCCAGTGCGCACATCTATAACTGGCCACGGGTCGTTTTGATTCTTTTGAAATCACTATGCAACAAATACCTACCCAAGAAGATACTTCACTAAAACCAACTGATCGAATGATACATTTACAAAAACACGACATCTATTTATACTGTACCAAACTTGACAATACACATTCTTTACCAACTTATTTAACACACTTGGATAAACAACTTTATCTAGCATTTTCGATCTTGTATGGTCAATGTAAGAGAACATAGTGTTAAGATCTGGTTTAAGATGTATGTTGCATTGTGATAGAAGGCTTCGATGTGACGACATGGTTAAATAAATGGTCCAGATCGTCGGAGTGGATGGACCATCGTTTGATAGGTACTTGTGTATGGTGACAAGGTCTATGAAGTTATATTAGGCAGAGGACGAAAGCGATTTTTGTATTCTGATTTTCACTACTGAATTAATTTCATTTTTTTAAATTCGAAAGAAAGTTATTCACATTACTAAAGCTAAAATTTTTATATTTAAATATTATGCACCTTAGTAAATCCTTACTACAGGGACATCTTAATGTTATTACTTACTTACTCCAAAATCTTGTATTTATTTATCCAGCTTATATAATATTACTCCCTAACCAAGTGTCATCTAATCAGTCTGGTACAGATCCTTTTATTTGTTGATTCTAATCTTTGTACTACCCCCTTTGGTATCCTGTTTAACAGATATGTACAAATTACTAATATAGTATTTTCAGAATATAATATTCTCCTACCATATACATTGTTATAATTTGGAAGTTTAAATCTACGATTGCTTTTTAATATTCTAAGGGTTGTATTCTAGAACTCTACTCAATGCTCAAGTCAGGATTGCACTGGAAACACAAGCATTGGAAATACGATCCTAATGGCAGGGACTTGAGTATGATTTCGAGTGCTTTAAACCATACTCAAATCCTGTCTTGATAATCTTTTTTCCTTCTCCAAAACTTTTTAATGGTAATTGCGTTATTATTCTAAGGGTATATGGGATAAAATTGCTAAATTTACTTTATTATAAACATTTCATATTTTATAATATTGGAATAGTTTATCATAATTATCTTTATATGTGTATTACACGGGTACAATTTTCTTTAGCAGTATTATTTGTAAGTAATTTTTTTTTAATTATAACGTCGTACCTTCGTTTTTTCAACCAAATTCCCTTTTTACTCTACAAATGTAATAATTGTATGTAATTTGTAGACCCTTTTTTAGTCATAAAATAAAGGTAATCATACGTAGATTGTCATATAGTTATTTTTAATAATTCTATTTCTTGTGCTTTCTCAAAAGTTGACATTAATGTAGGTTACGAGGCTTTCGAATTTAGTCGATGAAATAGCACCTTATAACCATGTACGTTGTGTTCAATTTAAAATGTCCATCCCTGATTCTATTAATATATAGCCCCTGGAACAAAAATTTTCTCCTACAATTTTTTTAAATATATTTCCGAACCTCATTCGTTTTTTTTTTCATAGTAATTTACGTAGACCTCACTGTGTCTTGACTTGTACCTTATGTTCATTGCTACACGGACATTCGTTTGGACATATCGACATAATACGACTCATCCGGAGAACAGAGTCGGATGTGATTACATAGCGAAAAGAGAATACATATATATGTTACGAGAATAATTTCGTTATTCAAACTAAGGCCTATGTAAAGGCGTTTTGAGAATTTATATACCTTATTTCGTTTCGGAAATATAATTAGCTAGTCAATATTATTAGCTACAGAAACAAGAGTTTGTCTTTAAAGTTTTTATAAGTTTAATGGTAGTGATTTGAAATACACTTGCTTTTTTAAATTACTTGGCATTAGGCATTGACCTGTCCTTCCAGACTCATTCCTGGGGATCTTCTCTCCTTCTACATCCGACATCTGTCTCAAGCAATTACTTTAAAATAAATAATATTCGACCAAATTAAAACACAATGTCAAATATGAAGCTTCATATACATCATGCGTCTTTTAACTTAGTCGAGTACTTATTACTTATTTGACAATAATGATTGTTTCGGACGTTTGTTGTTTGCATTTTTTTAAATAATATCTAGTGACGGGACGACCAAGTCCTGCGCCTGATGGTAAGCTACACGCCTGTCCATAACAATTGCAGTGCCACTTAGAGTTTTAAATCGCAAAGATCTGAGAGGCATTGCGACTGTGTCCCGTCATCCTGAGATATAAGTTGACAAGTCCCATGTGCCTGTAATTTCACCAGCACCCTTACCCTTCAAAAGCGGAACACAGTAATGCTGACATTACTGATTGGTGGCAGAAATAAGTAAGGTGGCAGTAAGTACAAGCCTGGACGAACTCTTTCACAAGGAGCTCTACTGCTACTAAATACATACTACTATTTGTTTTGCATACAATACGTCTCCTAAGAAGAGATGTACCTGCTTGGACAAATTGTATGCAAAAATTATGTCTTACGAACTATTCCTTGCAAACTCCATACATTCTAAACGATCGATAGGAATCAAACCAATCATGCGTCAAACGTAAGTCATAGCCATACAGATCGGAATTTTGATGGTTCAAACCTGGGAGAAGGTTTCAACAAGTAAAATTGCATTCGTGACAGATGCAAATTGAGATTTGAATTTTGCAACTTAATTTTAGTGCATATCTTATTCATGGACATATTTTATAAACGCTAAAAAAAGAGGTTGTATTATGATAAGAAAGTTATTTTTAAGCACTGGCCGTATAACACCGGAACGTTTAATCGAAATGAAAAGATCGATTGAGGTCATTCTTTTTTCAAATTAAACGTTCCGGTATGTGTATACTTTTTTCCGTGGTCCATCTATTATTCCACCATCTAGTATTTTTTTAACCGACTTTAAAAAAGATATGTTATGCTACTACTCCGGCCGTAGTATTAGTGGACCGATTTTGATGATTTTTTTGTAGAAAATATTCCACCTCTAAGGGTGACAAACTAGGGGATGAACTGACTGAATCTGGAACTGATCCATTAAAGCGAAATGGCACAGTCACTCAAGGCCAATGTCAAATAATCGTTTATTCTAAAAGTAAATTTTTTTAAGCCACTGCTCGTTCGCTGTGCTGACTTTCCTGAGAAGAACGAGCAAGAAACTCTAGGCTCTTTCAAATAAACTTAAATACTATGAAATACACGTTGAATCATATTTGTGTGAATCTAAACTCATGTCGTCTGTCCATACATCTTCATCTCAAACAAAGACTTCGATTTCCTAATATGACTTTTTAATTAAAATACTTGTAATGTAAGTTTTAAACTTAAAATTATAACCTTAATATAATGTATATTTCGGATTCTTATTGTAAAAATGTGTACAGGTTCCCATAAAAGAATTGTTTGCCTTAGTCAAACGAAATCGTCGTACCATGAGTTTGAACGTAGTTCTAATGTTAACAATAAGGATATCTTCTTTCTATGTAGATTTTTAAAGTTTTCAAAATATTTGAGTAAATGTACTGTGGTGCCGTATTGTATGTATATATATATATATATGTATTTTTAAAAGTAAGTACTGCATTAACGTAACATATTAATAAGTCCAGCGGTACCGACAACGTTACTATACGTGTCACGACTTCAATACTCCAAAGTCTGCGGCTATTGTGGAGAACATACGGGTGAAAGCCCATGCTGCCGAGAGTCGAGTCGTTGGTGTCCTGCCACAAGGTGAATTTTAATTCATTTGTGGTGAGAGTACCACTCAACATCTGTCGACCTTCATGAAGGTGGAGTTTCGGCCGAATGGTGTCATGTTCCGGCGTTTCCGAGGACGGTTACCGGACACCCACGTTACGTCACACGTCGCGATTTATACGTGTAAATATATCAATAGTGTAATTTATGGGTGTTTTGTAACCTGAAAATAAATATTTAAAAAAAATTAACAATTTTGAAGTGGAACAAAAATAGTACAATTTTTATCGACGGACTAAAACGAGCCAATTTAAACAAGAGGTGGTTAGACACCCAAGCTTTAGCGAGGGTGTCTATTACTCAGAGGGTATATATTGGCTTTTGGTCTTGAGGTGAAAACATTGCTCTTCACTTTGATTACGAGAAAAAAAAATGCAATCATGTTCGCCCTACAACAAAATTACGAACCAAAAAGTTATCACGATATTTTTTTTTCAACCAGACACAGATACAACTAACGCGGGAAAATTATATGGCGCGACCGTTTATGTGGAATAAGATCCCGATTCAAAACTCTTTAATATTTTAAATGAATCCTTCGATTAGATATCGTTTTCGTGATGGTGATGATGATGATGATGACCGCTTTCCGAGCTATTCAGAACATTCCGAGTTAAACGTTCGATTCGGATTGGGATACGATATCGTTATCCAACAGCAGCGTTTACAAAGGTAGACGGTGAAATAGATTGTAAGAAAAATGAAAATCATTTTATATATAGGTACATTAAAGACTTAACATATAGGAACGCAGTCTTGCATTAAAATAAATTCATAAAATTGATCAAAATCCAGATTTTATTTAAAATTATAAGAGTTTTCCATTACATTCCTGCTTTGTTTTTTTTTTCTTCTTTCCATAAAGGAAAAGGCAAAGGTTTTACACCATACAGCCAAGTCTTAGTACATTATTCTTTTTTGGACATGAAGTTTAATTATGTTTCTGTAAATATGGCCGCCACAAAGAGGATAAGCAAATTGAGGCGGCGTGCTTGGATTGACTCGGGATTCCTTAAAACGGGCCGATATGGGTATTTTAGTTCGAGATTAGTATAATTTTGCGTTTTAATCTTCGATTAAGGCATAATAGCACTATCCTATTCCACTTTAAACTAGATTTCACAAAATAATTGAAAGTCAAAATAAAAACGACACTTTTCCCTCCAAAAGGTCCAGAGCGAATCCTCCTGCTTTGTAAACAATAGGACGTTGGTAACTTTCATTCGATAAACTGTGTTCTGAATAACGTTTGTAGCCTTTGCCGGTCGAGAAGTTCGAGTAATCGTACGGGGGTGACGTCATTTCGGTTCGGTTTCGATTCGGGTCTTGTGAATAAAAATGAAAAGAAATCTGTCAACAACTGAGTTATCGTAAGGTTCCGAATCGACCTCAGCCACGGAACTAAAACCGAGCGTAGGTACCTGCTACTGGCTGTTTGAGTTTATGTCACTCGTAGTAAATTAAAAAATTAGGTACTGTGTACTCCCTAGGGATTAAAAGACGGACTTTACTATAATGACGTACTTTTAGGGCATGAGAAGTCCCGTGTGCCTGTAATTTCACCAGCACCCTTACCCTTTATAACCGGAAAGCACGCAGTATAATGCTCACATTACTGCTTGGCGGCAGAAATGGGTCGGTGGCAGTAATTCACTATTTGCCTCGTCCGGGAATCGAACCGAACAAATGTAAAAAAATAGTTATTTTTGATATAAGTGCGGAAAGTTAGTCATTATTCACGAGTCTCGAGGCTTCTTGGCCCGACCCAGAGGCGAGGGTCAAGACGCGAGACAAGTGAAAATGACAAATCCGCACGTGTATCAAACGACGTTTTTTAATACATTTGCGAAAAAACTACATTGAAAGTAAAATAAAACAGTATTTAAAAAAAACTCATTTTCTGCTAGTAAATTAAAATAATGAAATACAACCACTGCAACCATTATTTAAAAATTCTATGGAAATCTAGTTCTAACGTGCTATTTTTGTTTATTTTCTGTAATATCGGTCTGTAACCACTTTTCTTATTATGAAGTCCTGGTACTTTTGTTTAAACTTCTTTAGGAACCCGTGCACGGTAGTGAGATACAATTTATCTGTAATACATAAAAGAAATATATACATAAAAATCTCGCCTGTCACCCATTCAGGGGTAGGCAGAGACCTCCACTCGATACGTTCATTATATAGTATTTGTAAATAAATATAAGTTTTAATGACGAATGACTTACGTCACAAAGCACATAAATATTAAATAAATATACAACTTCTTTAGTTCTGTGCTTAAGATTTGAAACAACAGTAAATAAAAAAAAAACTGGAAAAGTAAAAAGCACTAGTGCGAAAATTCCAACTTTCGGCACGATTTGTAGTACGAAAAATACCACGTTTTGAGCAACTGTATTAAAAAAGTATTATTTTTATTATGCCCATCGAAAGGGTCAATTATGTGATCAAAGAATAACTACTCTTCGTAATATACAATTGAAGCATTGGGTGTAAAAAGGGCGTATCAATAAAAGTGAGATTCGAGAAAAATTGAAAATAAAGTTGTAATGTCTTATATCTTTTTAATATTTATAATATGACTATATACTTTATTATTTATTTGTCCTATGATTATCTAAAAGTTATTTTTAATCTTTAAAATTTAATATTATATTTTTAATCATTCATTAAATTGGCTGGATTGAATCAATCGACATTATCATCTTCAGCAGATCTCACTGGCCTCCTAGAAGGTCCATGTTGAGGATGAAGTTGCTTGTTTCCGACTTTTTTTACATTAAAATAAGTTGTCACAAATTGCAGGTGGTCTCGGGTCCGAAATTCAAACGCGTATTTATAATCTATGCCATAAAGGCGGAGCGCCACTTTTTAAATGAATGAAAATGACGCCATCTAGAAGGAAGATCGAAATGAGTTTTTGTGACAAGATTCTATAGTCGTCACCAAATAAGAGGCCAGATTTGACACTTGTCATCGTGACGCGAATATGGATGTGGACTAATCATATCGCTAATCATATTATACGATTTTCACGAGAAATCTATTCAAAATTTTAATTCAGGTGGCCTAAAAGGCCAAATCGTGTAATTCTGTTAAAAGCAATTCATTTACAGGGTTCCTTGCAATTCTGTAGCAATTCCTCTTATTTTCGTAAAATTGTCCCACATTCCGATGAATTGTACCCAATTCTTTTAATTTTGATTTTATAATATTCGTAAATGGTTTATTACGAGAATTTAGTGTAAATAAGTATGTTCATCGATAAAACAACTACATAAAAAGATTAAATTATGTACCAAGAAACGAAGGATTTCATAAATTTACAATTATTCGGCTGCCAATAAGTTAGAAGTTGTCAATGTCACCAACAAACAATCTCAAATGATGGACCTCTTATTTGGTGACGACTATAGATAACGTTTTACGTGTTTTAATGTAATAACATCAAAACGGGCTTTAGGTGCCGAACGCCCGTGTTGTTGCCAATGCTTCAATTTGATTCCCGTCTGTCAAAGACACGCGCATCATACCGCGCATTCATTTTTGCCCGTCTCCTGAATGTGTCGCTTGTGGTGTCGCTCGATCTACACCTACCGAAAGGAATGGTATGATCATACTGTTCATTACGGTAACCACATGGCATTTGACCATGACCTAGCTCAATACAATTATATGAAAATCAAATCTTAAACAGATCAATACATGAGATAATTAAGGGCAAGGGTAACTCCTCCGTCAGAACGAATGCATGTAAAGAACAAAAGTCCTTCTTTTGATCACGCGTCTTCTCTTTAGACAAAGATGCATTCGTTACACATTTCACTACCTTATATTTACCGCTGCTTCGACTTACATTTTATAGGTTTATTAGGAACAGCGACAAAATTTAGCAGTATTATTAACATGGTAAATGTTTCGTTTAACAAAGTTGAGTTTGTCATTCTTTTGAAAAGCCTTTTGAGCTTTCTACGACGGCATTGAAGGCAGTTTCGGTTTTGGCAATGGTAAAGCTAATGTTGTAAATAGTACAATTGTCTAGTAAATGCGTGAACATGCAATGTCATTTATGGACAAAAGGATGCACTGAATTGGCACGTTACACTAAGAATGATTAAGGTCTGATTTAATAATCCCACTCGTTCCTTTCTATTATTTTCGATTAACCGGATTTCACCTTTATCTAGCTGTAGATATTAAAGCAATTAGTATGATGTATTTTGCTTCTGTCTGTTAGGCGAACAGTTATGGATGACTCAGCGCCGGCGCTAGTCCATATACCCTGGCGCCCTCTAAGAGACACGAGATGAAAATGAAATATTTAGTTATTGTTTTTCCAGTGATCGGAAACAGGTTGTTGCGAATATCAGCTTTCGCATCCGCATCCTCGGATAATCTGCATAAATTAAAATATCCACATCCTCATTCATTGATGCTGAAATTCTTCGCGGATGTTCGAGTCGTGACATGACCTAAAAGACACGCTGGAATAATTTATAAACTTTCCAGAAATAGAATGCAGCTCAGCTGTTGTTATTAAAATATAACTTTGACTAAATTCCACAACGATTAAGCTAGACAAATTGATTGGTTTTCATGAAGACTGATTTTGATTGATTCTTTTGTTAATAAATATCACAAAATCATTGAAATAATATTTTATTAAAATATCAAAGAAAGTAAAAGGCTTTTTCACGTAGATAGACCCAGTAAGGATGTACGTGTTTCGCATATTTTTTAAATACATAAAATCAGCATCTGCATCAGCAACTGCTGATGTGTAAAATACCTGCACCAGCAACAACTCTGATCGGAAATTTGAGTGCCAATGCAATGGTGCCATTATAAATGATATTGGGAAACAATATAATTCTGTTTCTAAGTTTTAATTACCTAATAAACACACACACATTAGTTGTTTAATTTAGTTTATAATGTCAGTCAAACAATCATTTATTATATATATAATAGCTGTAGAGTAAATATTATACACTTGAAAACGTTACTTTTGAAAACTTAAATGCTATGGAATTCACTTTGAATCTAATTTGTGTGGAACCTGGAGCCATGTCATCTAATTCCATGCTTAGTCTGTCACTTAGTCTTCAATTTTGTAATATGACATTTGAATTAAAATTTTAATATACTTTTTAAACTCAGGAAATGATATTTTATCTAATTATATGCTCCGGAGTCATATTGTAAAAACATATACAGTTTTCCATAAAAGGGTCGTCGTCGGGTAAAACCATGGCATGGTTAAACGAAATCGTGGTACCAGGAGTTTGGACTTGGCTCTAAGGTTAATATAATATACTGTTTAATGTAGTCTCTCTTGTCTCTCCATTATCCACTTGATGTGTAGACATAGTTTAGGCTTCAGTCTCCCACAAATGTAACTAAATACCTACCTTATTGTTAATATGCATCATCTAACTTTGTGAGAAGAAATAAATAGTTTTGTATGTGTATTTTGTATTTGTTGCACTATAGAGGTGACATCCTTCCCATGTTGATCCCCAAACTCACAAATTTTAAATTATATTAATGCTCCCTTTATCATCGATCTTTGTAATATAATCAGTAATAACGTAATATTATAATTCACGCTCATCTTATTTAGCATTCCAACAATTATATATTTATAGCTATTCTGCAATATCAAAATTCAAAATTTAATATGATAGCACTCACTAACGTAATATAAGTTCTCGTGGAATAGTAAAACCTGCAGAAGCTCCTAAAATTACTAAGCGGAAAATTCTATACCAGCGAAATTCTGAAAGGGCTCATTGGCATGAGCATGGAGAAGAAGTATGCATTTTTGATAGAAAATTAGTAGAAATAGACAATTAAACGGTTACACCCCTTAAAACTTCCAGTAGTAAACTTTTGTACCAGCTTGACCCACTTGGCTCCATCTACACCCACAGACCACACCAGGCCACAACTCACAGACGGTATGGAACCCTTTATTCTACGGAGAGTCGTTGGCTCTCTGTGTGTGTCTTTCTTGTGTGTCTCTCTCTTCTATCATCTTTATAATGGGGAGTGCTCAGACGAACTTTGCGAACTGGTACCACTGTCGCGTTTCCACCTTCGAACCTCCCGCCAAAGGAGTAGAGTCCATCCTTACATGTTATTTGGATGGATTGCCATTATAAGACCATGCAGGAATCTCGTTAGTTCCTTAATCGAATCTGCAAGATGTGGAATGTTCTTCCTCCTGAAGTATTTCCTTTGCGTTATGACATGGAGTTCTTCAAAAAGCTTCTCTACAGGGCTTTCAAAGGCTGGCAATGCATAGGCAGCTCATCTGATGTTGCAAACATCCATGGGCGACGATGACCACCTCCCATCAAGTAGCTCTGCTTGTTTGCCTTCTTCTTTATGTCTTTATATTCCTAAAAAAAATAGTAACAGTAGAACTCCTTGTGAAAGAGTTCGTCCAAGGACGGAAACCATAACTATTTGTGCTGCTGAAACATGAAACTGTAAGCACATGTGACTTGTCAACTTATGTCTCAGAATGACGGGTGGCAGTGCCATTCGGATCGTTACGATTTAAAGTTCTGAGCGGCATAGCTACTGTTATGGATTGACACTTGTCGCGGGCGGGCACAGACATAGACAACCATTAATTACACCAAAAATAAATGTAGACCATACAAATATTTCTCTCGATCTGAGAATTGAACCCGGGACCTGTGTGTGGCAGACCAGCATGGTACCCGTTCGGACACGGACAGAATGTCAATGTCACCGGGTGGTTGTTCATCTGGTTAATCAGATGATCATAACCGTGTACTTTGCAACTTGCCCCCATTAAATCCTTAACAAAGTTGTCACGTTGTCAAATGGACAGCTCGTAGTTTACGAGTAATAGGTTCAAACAGTCCCATATTACGTAAGTTAGACTAGTTCCATTATACGTCCCACAGTCGGGCACCGGTCTTCATACAGCCTAAGGTTATGAATTACTACTGACCGATTCTCATTACATTTTCTACTTTTGGCAATTCGCAAGCTTCAGCTTTTATAAAGTTCATGATTCCGTCGGTCATAAACTGCACTAAATAAAATAAGAAGAAACAAAAACGCGTGCGAAAATAGTAGAACCATAAAACCGCCAACTTTGAAGAAATATCCGAAAACAAAAAGTAACGAAATACTGTTCTATTATATTCTATTTTTAAGTTTCTGACTTCTCTTGAAGAATTTTGCCAATGTCAAGTCAATGATGGTCATATTACACTTTTTTTTTAATGTTTAATTAATTAGCACTGCTCTTTAGTCTATTCCGGCTTTTGGAACAATACAAAACAACACGATATGCCATCACCATAAAGTTTTATTGTTTAAGTTTGTTAGTACCTAATAATAAAATCACTTATTAAGTCTAAGAGTCGTATTCTAGAATTCAAGTCAAGACTTGAGCAGACTTGAGTATGATTTCAAGCACTGGAAACCCTAATTTAACATTGAGTAGAGTTCTAGAATACGACCCTAAGAGGGTGTTTGAAAAACAAATAACAGAAACTTGAAATTTACGAGGCGAGGAATAGGAAGGTGGAAGACAGAAAGGAAGGTGGACTTTATCGAAATACTAATGCTCAGCTCACACTGGCGCAGAGTCGAAGCGTCGCGACGCGTCATGTTTTTCGCCTATAGCATATTCATCTCTATTTTCCCATAGTTAAGGTACAAATTTGTGTTTTGCAAATATGGAATCGAGCCGCTCGCGTCACTTGGGCGCCGTGAGGCGTCAGCCGCTGACCAACCGACGGCGCGCGACGCCAGGCGATGAAGCTGAAAAACAGGACGCGACGCGACGCTTCGACTATGCGCCAGTGTGAGTTGAGCCTAAAAAGATTAGACACAAGATTTTGACATTTTGAGAGACGTCAATTTACTTTTTTTAAATATTCCCTGCCGGGAAGGTTTAAAATTTATAATTCCACTGATAAAATAAATAACTATAGAGCAAAATTTTCATTTTTTTAAAAATCATAACAAGATAAATAAGTTACAAAACGATAAAATATTGAAATCAGTGTCTTAAAATAGTCTATATTTTCGGAAAAAAATGTATTGGTCAAAAATTGTGAACAATGCCCATTATCAGGATCCTCAATAAATATTTTCCATTGTGGTTGTAATAAATTATATTTTCACTTTCTCTTAGATAACATAATTCCTTAGAGGATGGAACCATAGTCTAAGCATAATTCACTTGTTTGGGTTTTTCAAGTAGTCTTTTAAGCGGCGGGAGTCAATATTTATGTTTTCACTTTCAGTCAAATCCCCCTTTATTGTCACTTTGAACAAAAACTTTGAATTCATAATTAGTGGAATTTTTAGGATAAAATCTTTTGTAATTTGGTTTAAAATAAGGAAATAGTTCTAACTTTCTTCATCACTACTTCTTTCTTCATAATACACTTAAAAAAAAAATAATCTTTGTGAACACTGTACTTGTAACTTCAAAAACCCGCCATTTCATCGTTGATGGCTGCATTCATTTTTAGATTTTTACTAGTGTTTCTGACTGTGTAGTATTACTGATTAATTTTCTTTCATGATAAATTTATTAAAGAACTTCATTAAGGACGCAAGTCGCCTGTAAACAACACTAGATTCATTAATTCATTCGTACAGGCACATTCCTTCTCGTCATACATGTCATTCGATCTTTCATTTTGTTCTTTTCATGTCAAATAAGTTAATCTGGTTTAATCAATAGAACTACATAGTATTTTCTTGATTTCGTTGTTTAATTCATCACAGCTCCCGATAACTTGTCATAAACCTTCAAACTGGCGTTTGTATAATACCCAATCTTAATAATTTCAATAAAAGTCTTTTCATTCACTTTTTCAGCCGTTTTAAACAGGTCGTCAACTGGCAACACATTAGAATACACAATCACTGTACCATTCAAATGAGCAATGTATGTAACTTTAATGTTTATATACCCTCTATTTGCTGTTAGGACCGCTGAACAAGCTTGTCCTGGGTTTAGTTCTATTTCCACATCGCTTGTAGAACCTATTGTTACCGTCTCTGTTTTCTCGAAGCTCTCGCCAAAGCTAGAGGTGTACGAATATGTCTTACCGCCGGATAATGAAAAAAATTTTATTTCTAATCCGCATTTTATGTCTCGAGTATATTCAGTGCCTGTGCTATTAGTCCATGATCTTGTAACAGATGTTTGTACAGATTGATTAATTCCAGTGCTTACTTTAATTTTATTACTGAATTTATTTTCGAAGTCTTGAACATGTACTATAGAAGGCTCAGAAGTGATTTCCATGACTTCTGCTGATTTTACTTCAAAAATCGTATACACTGGGCACAAATTATTCTGTGCGAATTGGTCACAGAGTGTCTGGTTGTTGTAGGAAATGGGTAAAAAAATATCAGCATCTATTAAGTCGTCAATGCTTATTTCAGGAGCATAATGTCTTATTATTTGGTCTTCTCTTATTCCAAAAAGACCTAATTCAGCGTCTTTCACAATTCTCGCGTGTGTACCTGAATGTGTCACTTTTACATCACGTGCATTTCTTCCACATTCAACATTTATATTTATCTTTGCACTTACTAATTCAAACACTATTAATAAACTAAAATAAACGCTTTTCTTAGAGTAAGCCATTTGAAATGCCAATATGAAATAAAATTAAACGTGTTTATCGAGGCCTTTTATTTCGAATACTCAATGTATTAGACATGGGCAACTCCGGAGTCAAAGAGCGAGTGTATCGATTCCGTGAGCGGAGTTATTTCCTTACTGAACCGGACGCAGTATTATTGATGCCGCCGAGTTATTAAATCGGGTCCGAGTCAATTAGTAACAATACAATGCATAGTTCGGTATTCAATTCGGATCGCAACTCTCTTCGGTTGACCTTTGGTGTCTTCAATGTCAATTTTAGACCGACAGGCGTCCGTGCGATTAGATTGACAGGCCTAATAATATAGAGTACGAATGTAAATCAATCAACGATGTATATCCACTGTTTTCTATGTTGAACTTATTAATAATAATAACAATTTATTCGCAGTAAGTGTGGTGTACGTAGTTGGATTAACATATATTTCTATTAACAGGTTCTCACACTTAGCTAGTAATAGCATGCAAATTTACCACAATTTTGTTGTATTTATCTTAATTATTAAAATATTTTATTCAATTGTTATACATTTAAAATAACAAGTTGCAATAATGTCAAGTTTAAATAAATATCCAATTATTTTCTGTAGTCAAAATATTCTTGAAGTGAATAAAAACAACAGTTGGACAACCATTTAAATAACCTTTTTCGGAACATTGTATTTGGCGTATTTTTTATTTCAATTGGTAACGAATCATATATTTTGACACACATAGGTAGACAGTTACGACGATACACTTCTCTTTTTATGTTGACCGGTAAGTCTGTCCGGAAACCTCGTGTTAAATAAAGGTTCATGTCGTTTGAATAATTAATAATTTTGCTTGACGAAGGTACAGGCACTCAAAATATAAATGCAAGGCAGTGTTAATAAATTAAATTTCTTAAAAAGTGGTTTGCACGAAGTTACAGGTGATGTGTTGCAAAAAGAATCTAACGCTGCGCTTTTGCGAGATAAGGACTGTGTCAATGCTATCACTGAAACAACATACCCATGATAAGCCTGAAGAGCAACAGTTTGGCTGATAGTTTTAGATAGACACCAAAGAGCATACGAAAAGCGGTCAATTTTAGTACATGTTTGGTCAATGTGTGAATGCCAAGAACATCCACTGTCTAAAATGATGCCCAGAAAGTTTATCTCATCACTGCTGTTGATTTTTCATTATTGTATGCAATGTTTAAGTCTAGACTCCTTAAGTTTACATTGCAGAAATTAACTGCCTTAGTTTTACTTAGATTAACTTTCAAATTGTTCAATCTTAACCAATCAATGACACTAGCAACAGTTTTGATTAACTCCAGATTATGAAGTTCTCTGTTAACGTTGGGAACTAGTACGGAAAGGTCATCCGCATAGAGTATACATTTATGCTCGGTTACTGCAGGAAGATCATTGATATAGATAAAAAATAAGAGTGGGCCCAAGACGCTTCCTTGAGGAACACCCATATTAATTTGCCGCGATTTTGACCTAAATTTATTTGTATTCTGTTTTTGAGTTAGCCTTGTCACCTCTACACATTCCTGTCTATCCTTGATGTAACTGTTCAACCATGCGAGAGCTGTACCTCTTACGCCGTAAAAATCACACTTGTGTAATAGTATAGCATGGGATACAAAATTAATCGCTTTGGTCATGTCAAAGAAAATTCCTGTTATGAGTGTGCTATTATTCAAATTTTCGTTAATACTATTAACTAACTTAAAAGCAGCAGTGGCTGTCGATCTGTCCTTCCGAAAGCCGTGTTGGTCAGCATTTAATATATTGTATTTTTCAAAGCCAGTAAGTCTATTGTGTATAGCTTTTTCAAAGACATTACTAAGTACTGGTATTAGAGCAATTGGACGATAGTTGGTTATATCCTTTTTATCACCTTTTTTGTGGATAGGCGTGATAATGGTAAATTTTGTTTTTGTGGAAACACTCCTTCTGTAAATGAAATATTTATCAAGTGACTCAAAATGGGGGCTAAGGTAGAAGCGGCAAATTTAATTACAGAGGTCTGTATTTCGTCATAACCAGACGATTTGGTGTTATTTAAGGTCTTTATAAGTTTTAGGATTTCGTTTGGAGTACTAGGACAAAGAAAGATGCTGTTTGGCAACCTGTTCATCCCATTGATAGTTGGTTTATTAACCTTATCATTATTTATAATTTTTGAAGTAGATGTGTTTATTAGACTATTGCTGAATACTTCTGCTATGTCAGCAATCTTATGTCATTGTAAATAGTTCTTTCTATTATTCTTCCACACACATTATTCGGTGATACACTCTTTATGATTTTCCATGTTGCTTTGCAAACATTTTTGGAATTCTTTAGGTAAACATTGTTGGCTATTTTTTGAGATTTATTGATACATTTTCTTAAAATTCTAGAATATTTTAAATATGTTGTTTTTGAGTCCTGAGTACGTTGTTTGTAATATTGATATCTCAATGTACGCTTGCTTTGACATGATTTTTTTATTCCTCGTGTTATCCATGTCAGTCCCTTAGCATTTAAATTAATCCTAATTTTACGTTTTGGAAAACAGAGTTCAAAGAATAGAGTAAACAAATCGTAAAACCTATCAAAAGCAGTATTGAGACGCAAGTCACTATAAACATCCGACCAGGTCAATATACACTCACCAAACTTTTGGAGATTTTCTTTACTGTAGTCACGTTTGTAAATATAGCAGTTCTGTAATGCAATTATATTATTGTTGGTCGTGAAGGTCAAGATTTGTCGTGATCAGATAACTGGGGCATTGGGACTGTAAAATTAGCATGTGGAATATTACTAATGATGCGATATTGTTAGTGTCAATTTAAGTAATTAAATTACACATAAGACGATTTAATAGCATATATTGAAGTTTTGTGTCTTTTCTATCTATTTAAAAGCGATAAATCGCACCAACGCGCAACAATTTATGCTTGAGACTCAATGAAAAGTCGTTCTTAAAACGGAATCGGATTCAGTGATTCGAATCACTTCTCGGAGTCGGGATTACACATGCCTAAAATGAAGAACAACTTAATCTTTTGACCTTTGACCGTAAAAATACAACAATAACAAGGCAATTCAATTGGCAAATCTTGTAAATTGGAAATATTTTCTTTAGTATTACCATGCACCAATATTTCAAGACTAGTTGCTAATCGCGATGCAAGACGACGTGCTACGCGTGGTCGGGTATATAATACCAAACTGCTACAGAGATGTCTACCAAATAATTATTTTTGTAGCTAATTTGCTAAAACATTGACGAGCTGCATTGGCTGCAATTTATCAAAGTTACTCTAATTTCTAGTGACTAGATGGAGCTTATTGCACTGATTTTTATGGATTTGGCCGACTATTATTTTAATTGTTTAGGATTAGCGCCATCTACCCATATTAGGAACAGTTAATTTACAAATAAGTTAGTAACCCACGATGCCATGTATTAACACGCATATTTGTCAGAAATAAGTAATAATCAATGGTCGGAAAAAGATGTTCGCTAACGACTACTCCTTTTTTTTTTTTTTTTTTTTTTTTGACGGGGGGGAAATCTTTATGGATACCCCTGAGCCCAGGGAGACTCAGGGGTTATGTGGGGACTCTCCCTCTAGACTGGAGGGCCTACCCCAGCTAACGACTACTCCTTGATGTTTAAACTGTTTAAATTTATATAATACGAACGTATCTTACTATATAGATTTTAAGACTTTCGTGGTTATTTTATATAATACGAACGTATCTTACTATATAGATTTTAAGACTTCCGTGGTTATTCACAAAATGATTATCACTAGTATCAGATTTCTTACCACGGTATGACTTCTTTTTATTTTCCCGATATTTCGGAACGGTTGCAACGGTTTGTGTGAAAAAAGTGAGTGACAATGGTAACGCCACAACAAATCGCGATGAAGGTAGTCGTCGACAGCGCAAGAGGGTAGACAGATATGTCTGCTCATAAAGCTGTCATCTGCCGCCCGCCGTCCAGTCAACCCGTGACCATGGAGCGTGCAACCGTTCCTAAATATCGGGAAAATAAAAAGAAGTCATACCGTGGTAAGAAACCTGATACTAGTGATAATCATTTAGTATCTTACTATTTTCACAGTCTAACCAATAATTCCTACAGTTGAGTTGTACAACGGACACGTCTAGACAGAGTAATGGTGCGGGGTGTGTGGGGCGAGAGAGGGGCGGGTGTGAGCCCGAACTGCCATACACTCGTTCGGGACATAGTACCATTCAGGGTTGACGCATTTAAGTAAAATATTTCGTGTGAGTGTTGTAGTAATTTATTGGAAAATGGTACATACTACATGTGCTGTTAGAGAGTACATATCCGTACCTGAGAAGCGTTACACTGTATACTAACAGGGAACGCGGTATGGGTGAACAAGCGCGCGCTACTATATTTATTATATCAGAACTATGTCCATGTATCAAAATATTCCTGTGCCCGTCACATTTCCGGTATTTACCTTAAGTCAGGGTTAGGTGATTAAGGGTCGTATTCTAGAACTCTATTCAATGCTCAAGTCAGGATTGCACTGGCAACACAAGCACTGGAAACACGACCCTAATGTAATGTATCGTTGTGCTCTATGGCATCTATGGATTAGTAATGAATGATCATTCAGATCATTCGAATATGAAAATTAGTAGGTTATTAACACAGACATATATCTAGATAGACGCCGCAAGTGTACGTAGGTACTTCGCGTGCCCAAAGTATGTGAAATTCACTTACTTGCCGCTGCTACACTTCAGAACGCGCTCGACCATTATCGGAGATAAACACCAGTCGAAAACGCGAAAAATGCTTGGTTGTGCCATTATAAACTACAAAAGCACCATGCCTGTGGGTAAACGGGTAAACAGGGATGTTTCCTTCCACAGGCAAGTGATTTTGTAATCAGAAGATGCATAATTTATTTTAAAAACAATTACTTTGGTTTTGTATGAATTTCGAGAAAACAAATATGCAACAGAGTGAATGCATCGTGATTTGTAATACATTGCGGTTTTTACTTGGAGCGGTATACTAGTAATCCTTTGTTAATACGCCATAAAAATCGAACGACCGCACTTTTGTATAATGCATTCCGTTTCGTGGTACGGCCGCTTGTACATTTCTTTGGCCAAATTTAACATTTAGTGATGTATACGTTAGGCAACACTGTTCTCGATTCTGATCGATTTTGAAAGCAAAGGGATGAAAATTATTATGACCTTAGCAATATCATAAAAATATTCTATAACTCTTTTGTTTTAACGTTTAGTAACGTTTCGTTTTTTTTTCAGTTTTGTAGTATCTATTATCAGTAGTTTCTGTAATTTCGATAATTTTTGCAGCACGTTGCCTCGAATGTCCGAATATAGTGAGACAATAATTACATACATCGCCGGATATATAGTACGAGTAATACAAAAAAATATCTAGCGCAAACAATTAACAGACGCTGTCTTTACAAAAACCTGCAGTTGGTCATTCGTATGAGTTCGTTGCTTTCGAGGACTAAAGTGGTCTAGTTTATCCTACCTAAGATGCTATCCAAATATGCAGAGTAGCAGAGTTAGAAATCCGAGAAATAATAAAAAAATCACAAAAATTTCACACGAGGCCGTCATTAAGGAAACCTCTTTTGATTAATAACATTTTACCATTTTTTTTGCCAGCAGTAATATTTTCATTTATCTTGCCATTCACCAATTTGATCAATTACCAACAGAAAACCATCTAGTAAAATTAATTAAGGCTCTTGCAAGTCCATATTTTGACGTGCGTTTTCATTATTTAAGTTAATGGATAAGATTCTTCTATTACAAAAAGATGTTATATAATAAGCTCATTTTATTGTAAGGACAATGATTTTAATATTTGAAGTTGATTAAAAATTAAAGTCTTAATTTTTTTAAGTAATCAACATTTTTTAAAAACAAGTAAAATAAAGGACCTTACTATCTTACTGTAGTATTTTTCTACTATATTAATATTACGACTACTTGTAATCAACAAATATTTGAACAAAAATTAGTCTATTTAGAATCGATTAATTGAATGGAATACGCGTGTTTTCGCGTATTCCATTCAATCAATCGATTTAGAGCGAGCGGAAGGAGGTTTTCATCACTAAATAGTTCTTGTGACGTCATAGTGGGTACAAAAAATGTGCCACGCTTGGTTTTCATACAAATTGCTGTACTTGCGACGTGTATCTAGATATATGCCTGTGGTTATTAATTTGTCATTCGAACGACAGGATTAGTAATTACCATCGATTATATTGTATAACCAGAAATAGAGACGAAATGTCATTTAATTTGTTTCAAAACTATTCTGCTATATCATTACATCGGTGACAACTGCGCTCCGATCGGCCAGCCCGAATTCGAAACAATGCACGGGTGTCGTCAATTGTTTCACTTCAGATCGACCAGTTTAACTCGAGCTTTGCTACAATGAACGAAAATGGAAAAATTACATATTTAATTACCGATGAAATGTGATTCCGTTTGTTTTGTAATTAGATGTTTTGCTGTTTTTCCCACACCACCGAATGGAACAGCCCCCCATAGTTAGAGATATTATCTTACTTATGTTGTTGGCGCTGTATTATATCAGTTTTCTAATTTGTGATTTCAGCACAAATGAGAGTTGATATTTAAAAGTGATATAAGGCCTATTTGCCTGATGAGTTGCCAGGGATGGATGGCCCTTATTTCGTCTCTATTTCTGGTTATATACTCGATGATAATTACTAACGAGTCGAATATTGAAAACATTCGCAATTGCTGCAGTACATATCTACGTCATTGAATATTGAATCCGAGTGACATCGCGGTGAGCACCATGAGCCGGTGATGTGGAAATCCCTGGTTCTAATTCCCGGTACGATCAATATTTTTAGCAGCAGTAGAGCTCCCTTTGTTCCAGTAGAGTTAACCTTTGTCATCCGACAGGTCATAAAGTGTTTTCACAAAGACTAAAAAAATAAGCGACATAACTACGAGTGCCACTGCTGTTTTGTTCACTCTACAGGATCTGATGTCTTAATACAGGGTAAAGTAGTGTGTTCGTTTTCAGTAACTAGAATTGCATGTGACTTTGAGGGAATATATAAAGATTTTTTGTTAAATAAATATTTTTTCTAAACTGGCCGGTGGGGTACTTTTATACACTAGTGAGTGGGACAATTTGGTACGTATTAAAGTACTCCTATTACTTATTTTGTACAAAAATGTAAAACTATTTTAAAAAGTTATTGTAGAGGTGAACTAGTGACATTTTACGGTGTAGTCAGTTATTCCTCCTATATTTCAACATCCAAGACTACATTACAAAGAACAGTTCAAATGGTGCCCTAGAAAGCAGTCTTGATCTAGCAAGTGCTGAAGCACAAATAGCGTCATACTTTATTAACAGTTGATTACCTAGTGCTGATAATACGTGGCAACCAGGAATGGCACACTACTTTGATTCACTCATCAAAAGTGCCCCAAGCGATGTATCAAAGTACCCCACAGGTGGGGCAATTACCATTTTTTGTTAAAATCAAATTTTTCAAAGAAAAGATTAAATTAGTAATGTTTATTAGATATATCATCAATTTGATAGAAAAAGTATTCATTATAATTTCATTTAGTAGCCCAAAATTGAAGTTGAAAACAGTGTACGAATCTGCCCCGCTTCCCCACACCTTTAGCGAGATTGTCTATTACTCCGAGGGTATATATTGGCTTTTAGGGTCGTATTCTAGAACTCTATTCAATGCTCAAGTCAGGACTTGAGTATGGTTTAAAGCACTCGAAATCATACTCAAGTCCCTGCCATTAGGGTCGTATTTCCAGTGCTTGTGTTGCCAATGCAATCCTGAGTTGAGCATTGAATAGAGTTCTAGAATACGACCCTTAGTCTTGAGGTGAAAAGTTTACTTTTCACTTCGATTACGAGAAAAAAAAAGCAATCGTGTTCGCTCTACAATAAAATTACAAACCAAAATTCAAAAGTATTCGCGGTATTTTTTTTCCAACCAGACACAGGAACAACGCACTTACGCGGGAAAATAATATAGCGCCACTGTCTAAGCGGCAAAGGCACGAAAGTAAAACCGAGCGTACTACTGGCTTTTTGACTTTTACCATCTCTGTTTTCTCTAAGCTCTAGCCAAAGCTAGAGCTGTACGAATATGTCTTACCGCCGGATATTGAAAAAAATTTTATGCCTAATCCGCATTTTACGTCTAGAGAATTTTCAGTGTCTGTGCTATTAATCCATGATGTTGTAATAAATGTTTGTACAGATTGATTAATTCCAGTGTTTACCTTAATTTTATTACTGATTTATTGTCGAAGTCTTGAGTATGTACTATAGAAGGTTCAGAAGTGATTTCCATGACTTCTGCAGATTTTACTTCTAAAATCGTATCCACTCGGCACATCCATCAAGACAAATTATTCTGTGCTAACAACCAGTCACAGAATGGCTGGTTGTTAAAGAAAATTATTGTTGGTGCTTTTCCATAGTGAGGATCTTAATTGGTCTTTGCTTACTCCAAAAATACTAAATTCAGCGTTCACAAGTTTCGCGTCCCTACCTGAATGTGTCACTTTTATATAACTTATATTTCTTCCACATTCAACATTTACATTTATCTTTGCACTTACTAATTCAAACACTATTAATAAACTAAAATAAATGCTTTTCTTAGAGGAAGCCATTTGAAATGCCAATATGAACTAAAATTATACCTACGTGTTTGTTGAGACCCTTGTTTTGAATCTTTCAACACAATGTATTGATAAAGAACAATTTAATATTTTGACCTTTGACATGAAACATGATAAATAACAAGTACTTTACAAATAAATCCACGCAAATAAGTTATTGTGTTTAATCGGTTCACAACGAGTCACAGAATGGCACTTGGTTTTTAAAGAAAATGTTTGTTGGTGCTCCTCCAACATAACGACTCAAATGTTGTCTTAATTGGTCTGTGCTTACTTCAAAATATTTAATGCAGCGTCTCCCGCAAGTTTCGCGTCCCTACCTAAATGTGCCACTTTTACGTCACTTAGATTTCTTCCATATTCTTTTACTTATTCTTTCTTATATCTTTCCATTTACTAATTCACACCCTAATAATAAACTAAAATAAATGCATAATCAAAATATTTTTTTTCTGCTGATGCCAATATTTTACATCTAACTAAACTTTTCAATAATATATTTATATATATTATTGAAAAGTTTAATGTCGAAAACATGACATTCTCTTTGTTTTCCGTTTCTGTCTTCTTCTCATTTAAGAGCTAGGCTCTTGTCGGTAGAGTAATCTCCAATCATCTCTGTTTAGCGCCTTGATTTCTTGATACGACACGACATTAAGATTTCCTTTATCTGATCTAAAAAACTTCGTCTCGATCTTCCTCTGCCTCTCTTTCCTTCGATCTACCCTTCTATTATGTTTCTAAGAAAACTGTCGTGACGCATCAGATGACCAAATATTTTCCCCCTTCGGTTCTCTATTGTCTTTAATAAGGTTTTTTTTTTCATTCACTATTCTTATCACCTCCTCATTGGTCTTTCTTTTCGTTCTGTCTAAGAAGTCATTAATAAGACGAGTTTTGTTTAAATTATAAAAACGATCTAGACGATTCGATTCGCCTTCATTTTGAATCGATTCGCTCGAAAATCGCATTGAAATGAATCGAATCAAAAAATCGCTAGATCGTATTCAATTGAATCGATCCTCATAAAAACCAAATCGTAATCTGCATCCCTAATTTAGGCTTCCCCTGCGACAAAAAAAGTGATCGCCGACTCGACGATATTTAGGCTATGTTTTAAACTATAGAAAAAGGCAATTTTAGGCTACTTATTAATAAAATGTGTGCTTGAATTGTTTTGCAATTTGCAATTGCTTGAATGAAATTACAATCTTGATTGAGGATTTTTGGCGAAAGGAGAGTATACATGAGGAATAGGAACAATTTATTTCAAACAACTCGTTTGGGGATTTGAGTCGTACTGTGGGCAACACTGGTCATATTGGTCAAATTTAGTGATGCAACGAGTCGTATTTTGTTTAACTCGAGTTGACTCGACTCGGTGTCTGATAGAGCAATCGCGAGTCGCGAGTAACGAGAGCGATGCGGCGTATTCATATGAACTCGAACCGACGATTCACCGAGTTGAGCACGATCGTTCAAACGACCGCGGCTCGAGCGTGCTCCTAAGATTCTAGCCGAGTCGGCTTGCCGGGGCGGGTACCGACGGAACCGAGCTAGCTTGAGTTCATAAGAAATTAGCTCGAGTTGACTCGTGAGAGTAACTCGAGTTAATCGAGTAAAAGGGGGTATTCATTATCCTGCATTTCAATCCGCCTTGCCGTCCGCCGCGTAATGCAGGCACAGAGCATTACTCACAAAGAGAATCAGGATTATAATTGAAGTCGCAGCGTGCAAACCACCCTGCAATGCGTCCTGCAAGACTCCTTACGTGGGTTAGCCATACGCAGGATAGTGTGTGAGCAGTCTCCTGCCTGCACGGCGGACGCCAAGCAGGTTGTGAATGGGCCGTTTTAGATAACTCGACTCGCCCATTGCTAAATCGGGCATTCATTATCCTGCATTGCAGTCCGTCTTGCCGTCCGCCGCGTAATGCTGGATTATGAATGTAGTCGTAGCGTGCCTGCCATCCTGTAATGCGTCCTGCGAGACTCCATACATGGGCCATATGCAGATTGCAGGATAGTGTGTGAGCAGTCTCATGTCTGCGCGGCGGACTGCCATGCAGGTAGTGAATGGGCAGCTTAAGATCAATTCTGTCAAATGAAACGAAACTTCAAATTACGATAACAGTTCGATTAATTTCAATTTCATTTGTGTCTCTCCATTTATGTTTTGTGTTTTTAATTATTTCCTTATTGTGGCAGTGTTAATGATTTGCTACATTAACGTTCATGAAAAATGTTAGTTTAGTTTGGTTCAAGAGATTTGCCTTACACCCTGTTCTTTGTCGACTCGTAATAATTTTTACTTTCATTTTTATTAATCTCACATGTTCCTTAAAATCCTGAGTGTTTTACGTATTAACATAGTTGTATTATCATCTAATTTGAATAATATGTCATTGTTTCTAGTATTGTAATAGTAAAATAGCACGATCTCATTTTTTAAATAGCCGAAAATAGAAAAGAAAAATATGGTAGAATTTGTTGGAATTCTGATTTGTGTGCCTTTATATACGGTTGCGTAAGTATTTATTTTAATTTCTGTAACAAACTTAAGTATATATTTCCCGTTATTTTATATTTGTTTGTTAGAAAACATAATTTGTCATTGTAATGACTAAGCATTTTATTAAGGTAATATTTCTGATTTTGTTAACAAAATAACGTCAGAGAACTATAATGTTAGTAAACATGTGGTATTAAATTACCATAACGCTATTTCTTTTTCGAATATGACAGGGGGCTCTCTGGAAACAGAACGTAGAAAATTGCAAATAAAAAAAAATCTTTATAAATTGTTTAATGTTTGAAAAAAAAAAAAAAGACCTAAATGAACACCTTTTATTATAATATTTTTCTCTGTGTCATGTACTTTCTGAGAAAATTCAACAAAGATTTTAGATTTTTTTCATTTACAAGGAGTCCAGGAATTGGATAAATTCAATACTTTTTAGTCTTGTTTTCTTAGTGCCCAAAATACAATTTGGGCACTACATGGAGAGGAGTCATACTTAATTTCGAGAAACACTGTTTCGATCCGACAGTACTTCGACAAAACACATGTTAGATAGGTCACTAGTCCGTCAGATCACTGCTTCGACAACACAAACAGTTCAACTCATCTGAAGAACACAGTCCGATGTGATAAAGAAGAAAGAGAATAAATACATCATTTCGTTATTCAAACTAAGGCGTTTACATATAAAGGTGTTTTGAGAATTTATATATCTAAATTCGTTTCGGTATATATAATCGAACAATGGTTGATCTGACATCTTTACAGCTACCAGCCCTGGCGAGAGATGTCGCTATTCACTGTATTTTAAATTTTTCGTTTTTCGGTTTGTTCCATGGCTTAGTTGGTATAGCATCTGGCACGGTAGAAGACGTTGGTTCAAATGCGGCCGGATCGAAGGAATTTTTTCTGAGTGTTCGATCTTTGTATTAATAATTATAACAAACGAGTGGAATCATTTCACACAAAAAAATTGAATATTAATTCAATAATAATTTAAAATGTTTGTATTATTTTTATAATTTAAATGTGATCAAATCACTTTTGATGGATAATCGACTTTATTATACCAAGAGTAAGATTTAATGTATGATATACATATGTACATGTTAGTTTTGTGGGAAGTGGTAGTAAACATTTTGATTTTGTTCCAGTCTAAAATTGTATTACTGATTGGTAGACTACATATTTATTTAAATTAGTGTAATTAGAGTCAACAATGCTATAAATGCAGTGTTCACCTAGCTTAACAAATTTATTTCACAGGGCACTCTTATTGGGTGTAGGCGTAACTGCGGGACTCTTTGTGTTCCATGTAGCCGTGGTGCCTCTCATATTTAAATACTCGAAGACCTTCCGGAGGAGTCTCGTCTTTGCGAATTTTGGTATGTTAATATCAAGGAATTTACATATATATCTTCACCCTGTCTCTCACTAGAACCTCCACAAGCTACAGTGCTGACAAATTTCTTTCAGCTCCGCAGTAATTACACATGAAATCGCCATATTAATTAAACTCTACTGCTCATTCGTAATGCAGATTCCCTTGAGAAAAATGAGCAAGAAGTTGCTCTTAGTAAATAAACATTTTGTACACATTAATCATTCACAACAATTATTTTAAACATCATAGATCGAGAGTACCTGCATGAGCTATACGGATCATTGCCACGGATTTTTGTTTGTTTCACTCAAGTTCTTAGGTTTTCGTGATTGTTACACATAGGAAATGAAACTATTTTTAAAACTATATTATACCAGTTTGGGATCCAGTATTTCCTCTAATGAAAAATCCCAAAAAGACATAAGACTGCAGTACTAATTAATATGTTTTAGTTTATTCTAATTTCTATTAATAATTAATAATAAATTGAACTTAATAAAAATTCATTCAATAAAATAATTTAATATAGCGTAATAATTAATTAGCTATAGCGTAATAATTAATTAATTAGCGTATAAAACTTAATATAGCGTAAATTGGAATGTTTTCTTTGTAAAATTAAAAATAAGGTATTTAATTAATAACTATTGTAACTATAGTGAAAAAATAGGACTGTAGTTGCACTAAGCCCTCTTTCCACCGGTCCCGCATGCGCTGCGCCGCGAGGCGGCGCTCCCGCTCCACCTCTTGGGGAGCGGGTCGCTCGCCTCGGTCCCTCATTCCCCGCCGGTAGGTGCGGACCTCCGCCAGGACCTCGGCTTCGAGGTCCCACGGCGGAGTACCGGCGAGGACGCATGCGGCAGCGCAGGCCACCATCATGTACGCCCTGCACATTCGCAGGGCGACCACCCTCTGGGGCCTCCTCAGCAGCGACTTCGTCGCCGCTGATAAGGCCCCACTCCAAATGGGAGCCCCGTATAAGGCCATACTCCGGGTCACCCCGGCGTATAGCCTTCTGCATGGGGCTCCCGGCCTCCCGAGGTTGGGCAGGAGCCTGCCCAACGCCGATGCGGCGCCCACTATTCGGGGAGCAAGTTGCCGAAAATGCTCCCCGAAGTTCCATCGCCGGTCTAGGACAAGTCCCAGATATTTCATCTGGGACTTGACCGGGACCGATACTCCCGCGATGGAGATGTGGGCGCCTGCCGGCACCGCCCAACCTCTACCCCTCCCGCCGAAGACGGCCACATCCGTCTTCGGCACGGCGACCTCGAGCCCCAGCAGTTGTATTCGGCGGACCACCATGTCCGCCGCTACTGAGGCTCTTCGGGCCGCCTCCTGGAAGGTGGTCCCCCGGACGGCCACCAGCGTGTCATCGGCGTACGCGATGACCGCCGTCCGCGGGAGCAGCGCGCCCCTCAGCACAAGGTGATTTATTCAGGGCCTGCCTTTGCAGCGTTTCACGCCGGCACTTGAGCTCCTTGTGATCACCACTATTTACAACTCGCAGCCAACAAAAAAGTAACACGTAGGATTTTATTAGCTTCGTTGTTTTCATCTCTTCTAGTGAAGTCATAGCTTGTCCAAGGTCCCTTCTCTTGTATAACGAAATCTGTAGTTACGGTCGTTTTTCCACTGTGGTTGACTTGAGTTTCGATCGGGGCTAGAACTAACAACGTATGAGCGCGCGATTCGAGAGATTCGAACTTGCCCTTTTGGCAATTTCGAAAGGACCCATTTTTTCGTTGACGGACTTCGAAAGTAATCCAGTGACTCTACCACAAGTTTACTGTGACTATGTCTGTTCTATCGCTTGTACAATGGTCAATGTTCTGAAGAACTGTTTGAACAGCAACATTTTATCATCGCACTGCTCGCCACCGGCAGGGAGTCCATCCTCACATTCTGGAACCGAGTCGACCTCATACTGTAAGGTTTCAGAGAAGCTTCCTCTCACGTACAATTAGGCCGTGAAATGAACTTCCTGTCGGGGTTTGCAGGACAGCTTGGACAGCATGGAGGAGGTTTACAGCATGGAGTCCTACAAAAGGGGTTTGAGAAGGGTCCTAAAGACTCTCGTGACGCCCCTGGTGTTGCATTCATAGGCTACTATAACGGGGAACGTAACTTGGGCTTGCGTAGAGGTACTTTTAAACATAAAACTGGGATATTTCCATGATTAAATATTTATTTCATCTTTACTTATCGAAGCCTCGTCTAGAAAAACCGAGATGTTCTTTTTTTTACATTTAATTTTTTTAAACATCATTCGAAACACAAACCTATATTCATTCGACCAGTAATTCTACTCATAGTAGAGTAGAGCCTAGACTACACTACGGTGACCGCTTCCCATCAGGCGGGCTAGCATCGCAGTCGCTAGTGACTGTATGACAAATTATACATTAGCGGTCACAAGAAGAAACAACATTTTGTACAAACATTTTACGAGGTCGCTAGGGATAACTGTCATTGCAATCTCATCGTAGAGACACCGTAGGTCATCCATAGCGGGAAAACGGCCGTAACTACGAATTTATTGCTTCTAGAGTAGGGTCCCAGGTGTGAGTATCGGACGCTTATTAAGGGGCAACACTCATTGTCAGACTTGAAGACATTTGAAGTAAGACAACAATAAAACCTAACCTAACATGTAATCAGTCTTGTCTGAGTTCAGTGTCATTATTTACATCAAATTATAATCTATATCTTTTAATCCATGGACTTTAAACCTTTATTGTTCAACAAAAGCAAAATTATCAAAGGGCTTATTGTTTTATTATTAATTAGTCACCTTCAATTTACTTAGATGGTATTTAAGATAGTAACAATTTTATATAGCTGGATTTGGTTAAACCAAACTGAATATGCTTTATAGTTTTGATAGAGCCACTTCTTTGATAACCTGGTGGCTAAATTGTCAGCACTCAGGATACTAGATCACGTCACGGGTTCGATTTCCGGTAAAACCAAATTGTGAAAGAGATGAAATTGATATTCTCTTTATTGTAAACGATAATACAGCAACAGCTAATAGCCTATAACGTTGCCGTACCATTCAGAGCTTTAAATCGCAGAGATCTTATGGGCACTTCCGCTGCGTCCGTCACTCTAAGACATAGGTTGACTAGTTCTGTGTGCATCTTAGCTCCTTTACCTGAAGGTTAAACAGGAATTTACATTACTACTTGGCGGCACAAATAGCTATGGTGCTGGACGAACTTTTCACAATAAGCTCCACTGCTTCTAAATTCTGCGATATCAAAAGGTCCATTTAGGTTCAAATTTGATCTTGCAGCCACACTTGCGCCAAGCTCTTTTAGCATGGTAAAATAAAACTAGTAGGATAACTCCGTACCAAATCACAGCGCGACTTGAATGTGTCCGTCTCGCGCTGTGTTCGGACGCACACATTCACACAATGAAAGGTACTTTGAGACGACCAGTGTTAGGGTATTACCACACCAATCGATCTATAGTCGATCGATTGATGGTTGAATGAGATCTGGCTCAATTTGTCATCGAATGATGGAACAATCAATCGATGACAGAATGACTATCGCGTGGTGATTCATCGATCGGTGCTCGTCGATCGACAGTTGTTACCACACCAACCGATATTGTCGATTGACCATCGATCGATTGGTGTGGTAACACCCAGATTTGACAGATTTTGCAAATATATGCACTCGTACACGGCGCGCGGCGGGCGCACACACGTAAAAGCCGTTCTGCGATGTTGCATGGAGTTACCATACTTGTTCTTTCATTCTACTATGCTTTTAGTAGAAGTCTTGTCTAAAGCTCGCTCACTTGCAGACACTACGCGATAGGAAAATGTTTTATGCCCACTGTAAAATAGAGATGTAATAAAAAAATCAAATTTTTGTAATTAACATCAAAGTCAAACAATCATTCATTTATAGTCAAAGAATCATATCTACGGCCTCTGTGGTGGCTTGTACACCGGTTTTCATGGTGTTGCTATCTCTGTGGTCCCGGGTTCGATTCCGGCCGGGTCAGTGGAGAAAACTTTTACTATAATGTGTCGGGTCTGGGTGTTTGTGGTACCGTCGTTGTTTCCGATTTCCATAACACAAGTGCTTTAGTTACTTTGGGATCAGAGCAACGTATGCGATGTTGTCTAATATTTATATATATTTATTATTAGTTTGGCTTTTACGCCCCGCCCCTTCTCCAAAATATCGTTTGTGTGAATAAAAAACAATCCATAGGTAAAATAAATTTACATTTGAAAACGTCACCTGTCACTGCTCATTCACTATGCTGACCTCCCAGAGAAGAACGGGCAAGAAACTTGTGATTGCTCTTTTCAAATAAACTTAAATGCTATGGAATACACTTTGAATCAAATTTGTTTGGAATCTAGAGCCGTGTCGTCTGTCCATACATCTTTATCTAACACGTAATCTTCAATTTTGTAATATGACTTTTCAATGGAAATATTTTTATTGTAGTTTTTAAACTTAGGAATTGATATATGCTCCGGAATTTTATTGTAAAAACGTTTACAGTTCCCCATAAAAATCGTTTACCTTGTATAACGAAATCGTGGTACAATGAGTTTGGATGATGTCATGCCACAGTCATGATCCTTAAAATTTCCTCTGCACGAAATCCAAGAACCTAAACAGTACACATAACACCAATCAAAGCAATCTTGATTAATAAATGCCCGTATAATATGTTGGTTTTAGTGCAGTGGCCACCGAACGTGGACTACGATGACCCATCGTCGCGAGGCATTGAAGGCGGACGCAATTTCAACATCGAGTACCATTCCGAAGTAGACCACTGCCCTGTCAAGATAGGTAAGAGCATACTTTTTTGTACACATGAATGTAGCCTCAGTGGCACCACGCTTAGTGGAGTACATGCTCGCGAAAGTTAATGGTATCCTGAGAGCCGAGCGTTTGGAGTCCCACCAAAATATGAATTTGTGGTGAGAGTACCAACTCAATATCTGTCGACCTTCATGAAGGAGGAGTTTTGGCCGACGGGAGGCCTGTTACCGGACACCCACGTTGCGTTACACGTCGCAGTCCATACGTGTTAATAAATAGTGTTTTATTACTTTATTATGTATTTTAATCTATAGGGTATGTATTTATGTATGGGTCTTCGTAACCTGAGAGTAAATAAATAAAATAAGAAACAAATTTATAATTTTACTGTATCAAATGCAGTTACTGGGTTAGGAATATCATTTTCAATTTGTGTTATCGAAGTCATACACGAGTCAACCTTGGAATTATATCTAATACTACAATAATACATAGTTACATATCAATAGACGAGATATATATCTAAAGTAGATATACAGTGTGTTTTTCTAACTGGGACAGTATGGGGAAATCCGAAACCATAGGAGATACAGGGAAACTGTGTAAGATATTATTAAGTCTTATTTGTGAAAACAATTTTGGCATAGTAAATTTTTTGGTCAAGCGTGTGTTGTCCATAAAAAATTAATAAAATAGATTATTTTAAACTTTTTATTGAATTGATATTCAATTATTTTTTGGGAAAATACTCCAATAGTAATATAATAAGTATATAATTATAATTATTAATACAAAGATCGAACACTCAGAAAAAATTGCTTCGATTCGGCCAGATTCGAACCGACGTTTTCTAGCATACCGTGCCAGACGCTATACCAACTAAGCCGCGGAACGAACCAGCGGACCTCACGAATTTTTCTATGTGCTTGCGTCGTGTCTTTGTATTTGGTTTTTCAACGATTTTTTAGTCGTAGCGCCATCTATTAGAAATCTATGAAAGATTTATCACCCAGTTAGTACCTTTACACCTACCAGCCCTGGCGAGAGACGTCGCTATTCACTGTATTTCAAAATTTTTATGGAATTGATATTCAATTATTTTTGTGAAATTACTCCACTAGTTTGTTATAATTATTAATACAAAGATCCGGATCAAAGAAATTTTTTTTTTTGAGTGTTCAATCTTTGTATTAATAATTATTGATTATTTTTCTTAGTAATCAACTCGGTTTAGTGCGAGTATCATTTCTTTGTATTGGAAGAAAAAAAATGGAGACAGCAGAAGTTGGTAAAATTTTATAAAATGGTTTTTTCACACAATGTATTTATGTGCTTTTTTACTTAAATTGTTTAAAATTAATAGTCTATGTATAAAACCACTTTGACATTCGCAAACTTCGAACAAGCTTTGAACTTATGGTTTCAGGAATATGGCACATACTGCCGAAAACATTGTACGAAAGGATAAAAGGCGATTTCGAGCACACCGACAAGGAACAACTGAACAGAATAATGGATGAGGAATTGGCCAAATCCACGATGCCCGTTATGATGTATTGCCACGGTGAGTAGGTACTATAACTTAGACTATAGACTTCTGCAGACAACCGCGTAAAGGACTCGCCACATTTATTTTACGTGAGCGTCCCGGCCACGCGGCTAGTGACAAATGGCCAAATATCCGTTTTAAATAACAAAAGATACAGCACAAAATTATCTTTTAAAAACAGTTAACGTTTTCGACTTATTTTTATTAAACTATTTCAATATTCTAAAACTGGGTTATGGTGTTTTATGATATCTCACAAAATGATTTTGTCACCTAGCGTTTAGTTAGCAGGCGGCAGTCGGCCGCGGGGTTGTATTGTTCAGAGGAATTTAAATGTTCTTGCCTAGTAAATAGAATTCAGATTCGCCGTTAAGTGTTATTGGGCGGTCGCCGAAAACTTTCTTCTCGTGTAACTCGCCGCTTACGATTCAACAGAAAAAGACTGTTCGACTGAATCGGTTTACCTTTTATTTTTTCAAATATTAAGAAACAGATACAAAAAGAACTTAAATCTAGGCCGCCAACGGTGTAACAAAAACCATTTTTGGTTTTACCATCGCGGTAAATAAAAAAAAAATTACAAACTAAACGAATAAAAAAACAACAATAACAATAAAGAAGAATACAAACAAAAAATAATATTAATAATTACGCTGACGTGACTCATTTGTAATATTAACAAAATTCTTACTATTTAAATTGCAAGTAAAATAACAATAAAGAAAAGTAAAAATAAAAAACAAAAATGTGGGTAGGTACCAATCCCATCTGCTGTTTCTAGATTCACAATATTCACAGTGCACCAATACGTCACACATTCCAGAGTTTGTCAATTATTTTTTCTAGGCGTAACACAAGGAAGTATTTTATTGTGTTCTTAATTAAATTTTTTATTACACCGAGTTATTTTATTTTTAAAATAAAACAGTATTTTTATACTGTTTTAGTTTATGTTTATGTTGTGTTCATTAATTTCAGTTTTGAGTTGTACAGGTAGCTATGAATAAATAAATATATAAATAAATCGATACAATAAATCACTAGATCGTATAGAACTCGAGCGGGTCTATTAATACAAGTACCTTGGCCATTTTGTCTCCGACGACCTTAAGGACCTCATGGATATTGAGAGGGAACGCAGGGCGCTGGCGGTCAGGTGTAATATGGTGGTGCGAAGGTTTGCGAGCTGCAGTGAACAAGTAAAGATTCTACTTTTTAAATCATACTGCCAAGTTTTTTACACGTGCAGCCTTTGGACCAACTATCAGCGCCCTCCGAGTACAATATAACAATGGTTTTCGTATGTTGTTGGGGCTGCCGCGGTTCTGCAGCGCGTCAGGCATGTTTGCACAGGCTCGCACTGATGACTTTTATGCCATTATGCGCAAAAAGTCGGTCTCACTGCTCTGCAGACTGCGAGCCAGCTCCAACCCAATACTGAAGACCATTGCCAGGAGAATTGACTCTCCCTTTATGCGGCAACCTTTTTCGCCTCATTTTTAATTGCTTCAAATGTTCATGTTTTTATTTTAATTTTAATTTAATAATGTTTAGATTTAGTGCCTACTAACATAATTTTTAAGAATAAAATTGTTACTAACAAATGTGGACTAAATAGTTGTCTGAAATAAATATATTATTATTATTATGTATACACTTGAATCGATCTTCATAAACATCGAATCGTATTGTGCACCCCTACCGGTGATCACGCACGAAATCGAGAGAAACTGCTTTCACTTCCAGCTCTTCAATAGTCAAATTTTTATTTTTATTCTACCAAGTGACGAGGCGAATAAGTCGTGCACCTGGTGTTAAGCGACACGCCTGTCCATAGCAGTTGCAGTGTCACTCACAGCTTTAAATCGCAAAGATCTGAGAAATTGCCACTGTGCCCGTCAATCTGAGACAAGTTGATAAGTCTCATGTGCCTGTAATTTCACCAGCACCCTTACCCTTCAAAACCGGAACGCTGTAATGCTTCCATTACTGCTTGGCAAGGTAAGGTAGCAGTACTTCCCTGGACAAACTCTTTCACAAGGAACTATATCTACTGCTACTAAATTTAGAAACGGAAACAAGAATTTAGAAAAGGAGCACAATTTCCTTTCTTTTTATTTACAATTGTCATAATGTAGCTCAGGAGCATTGACTTACAAATAAACGGACGACGGGTCTAATACAAAAACCACGAAAAAAATGTCCCAAGTCAACCTATTTAAACGTAGTGACATGTAAAGGAATATGAAAAAACTAAAACGTTGAATATAAATTGTATTGTCATCGCAGTACTGTCTAATTTTGTTTGCTTCGCTGTCAGTCGAACAAACGAAGACTAAAGCGTGAATGACGCTCTGTATACGATTTTAATGCCCTATAAGTTCGGACACTTTTTAGCCCGGACCCGACGTCCATATAATTGTAAGTCAATGCTCAGGAGTTTTAAATTGTGTAATAAAGTAAAAGAATCAAAATTAAGTAGGCATCCAGGCTGACAAAACTATTGGATTATAGGGCAGTGATGTACCACCGGTGGCCACATGACTTTTCTATCAGAAAAGAAATTATTGTCATGTTGATCCCGGTCTGAAGTTGTTACATCTCCGGCACTGCAACGGTTATGGGTTGGCGCGTCACTTACACGTAATCACAAACTCGAATTTCTTTTTTCCGAAACAACGTTTGTTTAAATTTCATCACCCCGAAACAACTGAACCGAATTATAACGAAATCGTTGTTCTTTCAGGACATGTTGAATGTTTATCGCAAATCACGATTAGGTTCGGTTAAGTTAGGTTTAAAAGAAAAAACATTTTCCTCTCATAATTACTTTCGAGGTTATGAAAATTCGAACAAACGTTACTTCTGGAAAATGTCATTTCGGAGTACTGATAGGTAACCCACTTACCACCAGGCGCACAATATGGTTGTCCGTCAAGATAGTTTTATGTAAATAAACATTGACTTAGAAATGAATGGACGACGGGTCTAATACAAAAACCACGAAAACAATGTCCCAAGTCAACCTATTTAAACGTAGTGACATGTAAAGGAATATGAAAAAGCTAAAACGTTGAATTTTAATTGTAATGTCATCGCAGTACTGTCTAATTTTGCTTGCTTCGCTGTCAGTCGAACAAACGAAGACTAAAGCGTGAATGACGCTCTGTATACGATTTTAACGCCCTATAAGTTCGGACACTTATTAGCGCGGACCCAACGTCCATATAATTGTAAGTCAATGTAAATAAACAAATTATTATTTCAGGTAACTCCAATTCCCGTGCGGCCACTCATCGGATACAACTGTACAAATTTTTCCAACAGATGGACTTTCATACAATTGCGTATGATTACAGAGGTAATTTTTTTTATATTATACACTAGCTGGTGCTCGCGACTTGGTCTGCGTAGAATAAGTACTTCGCCTTCGCCTACTGATATTATTATTATTATTATTATGTCTATATTAGACTCTCGCGTCTCCCAAGGCCTAAAAGATTAATTTTGAATTTTTAAATGGGAGACGCGGTATTTATTGGCAATGAAGTGTACTAAGTAATCTTGTGTGCTAACAAGTGAAGTGTCAAGTCGCCACGGTAGGGGCTTTTTGTTTTTTTTTTGTTTACTAACGACAATTTCACGCCTCGTTACTCTGCCAGCCCCTAAATAAAACTCGGCTAAGTGACAAATGGTCTAATATCCGTTTTAAATAGAAAAAGAAAGAGCATAAAATTCTCTTTTCATAATTTCAGTACAGACTACTAAAAAAACCGACCTCAAAAGTACGTGGTATTACATTTATTTGCCAACTTTTTTTTTAAATCAGTTACCGGAAAGTGCGCAAACCCGGATTCATCCCCTAGTTCGCCACTAGACGGAACTTGACACAGGAGATAATAAAAATCGGTTCTAACTACTCAAAGTATATTGAGACAGAAAAACGCCTTGAATTAGAGAATAGCAAAATCAACCATTAAAATAATAGCTCCTTATAATAAAATTTAGGCGTTATTAATAAAAATTAATTTTCATGCGTGAACAGCCACCCTTAGAGGTGGATGATTTTTTTCAAAATGAAATGGGACCACTATGGATCCCACCAATATAGTACCACCTTTCCAACAAAAAAATATTCATGAAAATCGGTTCACAAATACCAGAGTTATCGCGTAACATACATACAAAAAAAAACATACAGTCGAATTCAGAACCTCCTTCTTTTTTTGAAGTCAGTTAACAAGTAGCTGTAAGCTTCCCTAAGATAACAAAATAAAATAAAATTTTCACTTCTCGCCACTGGCGAGACTAGCACAGGATCGTGGTGAATGGCGCAAACTAAGAGAGGCCAATAGCAGTAGGTGAAGTCGGGTCGTGCATGATGATGATGATACAAACTTTTATCCCCGATTTCGATACCTCCAATTAACATTGCGCTGATTTAATTTATGTGTTCTGTTTTCGATTTGTTTTTAGTTTCTCTATTTTTTTCACAAAATTCGGGGAGCATAATATTAGTAAATAAGTATGGCTGTTTACATAAATAACAGAAAACGACAAAACAATAAAGTTTATTTATTTTTTTATTTATTTATTTATTTATTTAAATTCACCAACGCTTAATACATTCGGTTACAACAATGTTTTACACACATTCGATAGGGTGTTACAGTTAAAATGCTTAACCAATTACAGGTGAACATGCCATGATGAGAGTATGAAAGTTAAGACAATTATTATTAATTTACTGTTTTTTTTTTTTTACTGTACTTAAGTTGAAGTAGTGTTTATTGGAGGTATCGATTTCAGATCTTAAGAGACACTTTGAGATTTATTTTTGCGACAAAAAGTAGCCTAAGTCCTTCTCCTAACTCCCATCCATCTCTATACCAACTTCATCAATTTGCTTATAATTTTATTTATTTTTCTTTTATCACAACATGTGACGGGACGAACAAGCGCCTGATGGTAAGCTCACGCCTGTCCATAACAATTGCAGTGCCACTCAGAGCTTTAAACCGCAAAGATCTGAAGGACATTATAACTGCGCCCGACACCCTGAGACATAAGTTGATAAGTCCCGTGTGCCTGTAATTTCACCAGCACCCTTACCCTTCAAAACCGGAACACGGTAATGCTCAGATTACTGCTTGGCGGCAGAAATAGGTAAGGTAGCAGTACTTCCTTGGACGAACTCTTTCACAAAGAGCTCTATTCCTACCAAAATAAGGTATACTCGTACAATAAGCTAATGTACAGTAAAGAGAACATCCAGCTGAATACTTGATATTTTGGACCGATTGTAACGTCAGCGGTATAGAGTTGAATTTAAATCTTAAGTGTCAATAGCAATTTCATCAAAATTGCATGATAAGCGAATGCTTCGTTTATCATGAATCTTTCGTTGACCTGTAACCATAGTGTATTATACTAACCAGTCAATGTAGATGTATGATGTTATATCTTCTCCTAAAGATGTGTCCAGGATTAAAAAATTACAGGCATGTGGGACATGTCAACTTATGTCTCAGGGTGACGGGCGCAGTGGCAGTGCCCCTAAGATCTTTGCGACTTAAAGCTCTGAGTGGCACTGCAACTGTTATGGACAGGCGCATGACTTGGTCGTCCCGTCACTTAATATTATAAAAAAAAAAGGATTTATACGTGTTATGAGGTGTCACTGTAAACTTGTCAATTTCAGGCTACGGTGATTCGACTAACCTGAATCCTACGGAAGACGGCGTGGTGGAGGACTCGCTTGTCGTCTATGAATGGTTGTGCAATACTGTCGCTAAAGAAGGGAAGCGGCCGCCGTTGTTTGTTTGGGGACATTCTTTGGGTGAGTTTGCCTATTAATAATAATAAAGCACACACTCAACATAGCCCTAGGGAAACCCTGTGTCGCGGGTGCCATGGACACACATAAACAACCACAAATTACACCCAAACTCAATGAGACAAATAAATGTAGGCCATACAAATGTTTCTCCACAGACATATCGACCCCTACGCAAAGAATCGTATGTCGAAATTGCCAAGTTTAAGTTTACAGCGTTTTAAAGTTTAGAATTCACTGAAATGAGCGTAATACGTGACTTTAGCATTTCTCGGTTTTATTCAGCAAAGCTCGTTACTGACTAAGTATCGTATTCTAGAACTCTACTCAATGCTCAAGTCAGGATTTGAGTATGGTTTAAAGCACTCGAAATCATACTAAAGTCCCTGTCATTATGGTCGTATTTCCAGTGCTTGTGTTTCCAGTTCAATCCTGACTTGAGCATTGAGTAGAGTTCTAGAATACGACTCATAGAGTATTATAAAATCCTAGATATTGGTTAGATGATCTATTAGATTATTACTCGTCATCATCACAAACCAAAATAATCATACCGAAACAGTTCTATTTAAATTGATTGATATTAACTGCCTGTCGATGTCGAATATTAAAATCGACATTATTCCAATTACGTAAAGCACAAAATCGTAGTATCAAATATGTGACATATAACAACAAGATAATAAATAACAATAAAAAGTAAAATGAGAAAAAGAACTTGATGTCGTGCACTGAAAGATTATAGTCGTAAGATTTGCAAATCTTAGCCTTTTTTGTTAATAGGGACAGGTATATCGTCCCACCTTTTGGGCAATTTACCCGAGCTGTCAACCCGTTTGCTGTCCCGCGAATCGCCCCTGCCGCCGCCCTGCGGACTAATTCTCGAGGCACCTTTCAACAACCTCGCTGATGAAGTTGCACAGCATCCGTTGTCTAAGGTATGTAACTTTTTTCAATAATTTTTACCCACCGTGTGATCGACGATTGTTGCCAAAGTTTTTGAACTTGCATTTACTTAATGTTAAAATTGACAATACAAGAAAAAATGCAAAACAAATTGTTGGGTGTGTAATGGAAGATATAACAACAAATAATCTATTTTCACTTTGTATAACAACATTTGATATAATTTCTAAGGATTTAATCACTCACTGTATATAATCAATAAAAGGTATAACAACAAAAGGCATAATTTCAATGTGTATAATAAACCTTCGGTATAACAAACATTGGATATAATGATTAGGTCGTTTTACGAATAGTTGAAACCTATATTATGTTGAGAAGAAGATTTTTTTATTTAATTAAATGCACAATCGCAAAAATAATACTTTTGATAAAAATATATTTGACTGCTTTGTGTGCAATAAAATATATTTATTAAAACTTTAAGCAGAATATTTAACTGCATAAACTAAGCTAAGCTAAACCCACAAGACGGGGTCGAACCAACCAGCAAATGCAAAGAAAGTCGGTTCTGGCAGCTATGTCATAATTATACTAACCAAGCAACTAGCAAATGCAAACAAATTCGGTTCTATTCATTCACATCTATCCATTGCACCTAAACACCGATGGAATTATATTTATAATACATTATACTAAGTGAATGTCATATCTGAAGTGTTTATATAAAATGAACATTATGCCATTGGTATATTAGATTGAAAGTTGTTGGTACTTGGTACTTGGTGTAACGGGCTGGTGTCTAGTTGTTATTATATCATGCAAGAACATCGAGTATATAACCAGAAATAGAGACGAAATAAGGGCCCTATATTCCTGGTAACATATTAGCGATACAGCTCTTATAAACATCAACTCTCGTTTGCACTGAAATGTAGACATGCCAACTACCAGTGTTGGGCAAAATTTAATTGTTCTGGCAATTAAAGATTGACAATTAATTAATTGTCGATTGCGAAACAGCAATTAACGATTGATCAATTGTTGCAAGTGTGGTGATTGTGCCAAGTTCCCGAGGAGTCCAGACTGTTTATGGATTTTGGGGAGACCCATGAGCAGTTAGTGCTGTGTACTGTCAGTTGTTTTGTTTAAAATACGCGGGTACCGATACTTAGTGTTTTTGTATTGTTTTTGAAGATTTCCTAACGATCCGGGTCATAAGGAAAAATGGATATTCGCCAGAATTGAGGAGTTTCGTTCTTATGTTGAATTCTTATTCGACAAAAGTGTACAAATATGTAAGAAACACATTCAGTACTTGCTCACTCGGAATGACTGTGGATTCTAACAATACTATACACAATTCGAAACCGGTAAAAAACAGGTAATGGTTATTTATAATGCCATATTGCCGTCATGCCGTCGCGTTACTTTCTCAAACACTTATCTTAATTTCACATCAAATTTCCTTCACATTCACACACTGGCTTTTACCTATTCTTAAAGTAATGCATCCAAATTAACACCCTTGATAAGAAATTTAAAATGAATAGAAATTCTTGCCATCTGAATAATCACTCTTTATAAGATAAGTGTTTTGAGAACGTAAGGCGTCGATATATACTTTCGATTTCGATAATATAATATTTGCTTGCCCATCTCTAAAGTATATTTCGAATTCGGCCTGGCCTATCAGAGCGCAGTTGTCACCAGTTGTCATTTGGCAGAATAGTTTTCAATCAAATTAAATGGCATTTCGTCTCTATTTCTGGCTATACACTCGATGGTATACCATAAATTAATTATATCTGTTGAGTGTTATATTGACTAAAAATATGTCATTTGTTGTTATATATTGCGAACCGCACCCCAAATTGTTACTGTGAAATTAAAGTTAGTAAATGAGATGGCAAAACGGACTCATCTCGAAACTTTAAAGCGAATTTTACATGAATAATAATATAATAATAATTATAATAATATCGAGCATGAACAAGTCGTGCGCCTGCGCGTGACACCCACACATACATATCTGTTACAGTTGAATATGTACATATATACAATTACTTTATTGTTATATTCAAGTACCTAAGTATGCATGCGTATGTTGTTCCGTGACCTCACTTGTGTCCTAACTGAAAATCAGTGCTGGGAACGCATTACGTTAGCACCACACAAAGTATCTCAATATTTAATGTTCTTTTTATTATTTGTGTGAATAGTTTTGTTTTAATTTTATCAATTTTTTTGTATATACATTTTTATTATGTGTTTGTTTGTGTTTTTGTTTCGTTTCTTTTTTTTTTGTCTTTTGTGGTGTCGTTGTGGTAAACAAATAAATGTATTTTCTTTCTTTGATAGTAAGCTACACGTCTGTCCATAACAGTTGCAGTGCCATTCAGAGCTTTAAATCTTGCAAAGTTGCAAAGCCCTTTTTCCAGATTTTTAAACGCTCTGCGTGACACTGCAACTGGTATGGACAGGCGTCTAGTTTACCACCAGACGCATGACTTGTTCGTTCGGTCACTTAGTACCATGAAAAAAACACGTAAGAACTCTTTCTTATGAATTATATATAAACTTTATGTTCCAGTTGGTAACCTGGTTGCCGTATTACGAGTCAACGTTTGTGGCACCATTTCGATCGGCGCCGGAACACAAGTTCTGCTCCGAAGTGCATCTTAATCGTGCACGTACTTTGCCTGTGCTTATATTGCACGCGAAAGATGACGTCATTGTGCCTTTCCTAGTCGGTTTAAGGGTAAGATGGTTTAGTAATTTTCACACATTTGATTTTAATATTCCAGAACTGTACTCAATGCTCAAGTCAGGATTTGAGCAGACTTGAGTATGATTTCAAGCACTGGAAATACGACCCTAATGGCAAGGACTTGAGTATGATTTCTAGTGCTTTGAATCATACTCAGATCCTGACTTCAGCATTGAGTAAAGTTCTGGAATACGACCCTTAATCGTGTATAAAAACATATTTTATTCATAGTCTGTATCAATCCATTGTACCAGAAAAGTAAACAAACAGGTCATTGACCCGACCACAGGCACTGCCTCCGTGGTTGAACGGTTACCATGCCGGACTGCCACACAGAGGTCCCAGGTTCAATTCCCGGGCCGGGAGAAATATTTGTATGGCCTACATTTATTTCTCTCGTGAGTTTGGGTGTAATGTGTGGTTGTCTATGTGTGTGTCCATGGCTCCCGCGACACAGGGTTTCCCTAGTGCGAGGCCATGTTGAGTGTGTGCGTTATTATTATTATTATTATAGACAGTTTAGTCATGGCCAACTGTACGGCCAACTACAAATCGATTAATTAATTGAATGAATCCATTTCTTTAATTGAATCAGTTGAAATAGAATGACAGAGAACACACGCGGAGACTGAAAAACAGCACTATGTTGAGACTTCGTCCTTTTCGTCACTCATAGCTCATAATTTGTTAGTACTTAATATCGTGTGATGTTCTATGTAATATGTGTGGATTTGTTTGATGAATAAAGTCCTATTTAATTTTTTAATTTAATTTTAATAACTGGGTCTATATACAATTTATATTTAACCTCACTTTTGATCTAACATTATTCAAATAAGAATTATTAATATGTTATTCTAATGAATATTGCTGGTAAAACTGATGAGATATCAAGTTGAAATCTTCAAAATTGTAATTACATTTTTTATTGATTTGATATTCAATTATTTTTTGTGAAACTACTCTACTAGTTTGTTTTAATTATTGGTACAGAGATCGAACATTTAGAAAAAATCTTTCGATCCGGCCGGATTCGAACCGACGTCTCCTAGCAAACCATGCCAGACGCTGTGCCAACTAACATGGTAACCGTTTAGCCACAAAGGCAGTTATGTTGTGATTTTATTACTTGGCAGGTGGATGTGGTGTATGTTCTAAAATATAAACTTTATAATTATCAATACATAGATCGAACACTTGAGTAATAATTATTAATACAAAGATCGAACACTCAGAAAAAATTCCTTCGATCCGGTCGGATTCGAACCGACGTCTTCTTGCATACCGTGCCAGACGCTATACCAACTAAGCCACGGAACGAACCAACGGACCTCACAAATTTTTCTATGTGCTTGCATCGTGTCTTTGCACTTGGTCTTTCAACGACTTTTTAGTCGTAGCGCCATCTATGAGAAATCTATGACAGATTTATCACCCAGTTAGTATCTTTACAGCTACCAGTCCTGGCGAGAGATGTCGCTATTCACTGTATTAATTAAATTTTTATTGAATTGATATTCAATTATTTTTTGTGAAATTACTCCACTAGTTTGTTATAATTATTAATACAAAGATCGAACACTCAGAAAAAGCACTCAGAAAAAATTCCTTCGATCCGGTCGGATTCGAACCGACGTCTTCTTGCATACCGTGCCAGACGCTATACCAACTAAGCAACGGAACGAACCAACGGACCTCACGAATTTTTCTATGTGCTTGCGTCGTGTCTTTGTACTTGGTCTTTCAACGACTTTTTAGTCGTAGCGCCATCTATGAGAAATCTTTGACAGATTTATCACCCAGTTAGTACCTTTACAGCTACCGGTCCTGGCGAGAGATGTAGCTATTCACTGTATTAATTAAATTTTTATTGAATTGATATTCAATTATTTTTTGTGAAATTACTCCAATAGTTTGTTATAATTATTAATACAAAGATCGAACACTCGAGTAATTTCACAAAAAAATGATTGAATATCATGTTGGTGACACATTCTGACATTCAATAAACGAATTATAAACTTATTTTTATTTTTTCGTGTGCATCTCAAAATAAATAATTATATTGCAGCTATACCGGTCCATAGTGGCGTCACGCATCGATGGCGGTGCGCCAGTGAAACTGCATGCGTACGACAAAAGTCTCGGCTTAGGACACAAATGGATTTGCAATGCAAAAGATTTGCCTCAAGTTGTCGGGTGAGTTTTTACCCTTATCTATAATACCAAAGTCGGCACCGTCCAGGGAAGTATTGCCACCTTACCCATTTCTATCGCCAAGCAGTAATGTGAGTATTACTACGTTCCACACCGTAACGTTCCTAATTACCCTAAATGAGTTATGGTTACATTCTGTATAAAATATTCTAAATTAATTTGACATATGTGCTTTCTATCGAGTTCGTAGGTTTTTACATTTCGATTGTTACACATAGGAAATGAAACTATTTTTCCGGATTTAAATCGCGTATATTCGTTTTTTTTTTCAAAGAAACCGACGTTTGGGGCTCCTTACAGGTCCATGGTCATGTACATGGTCAGTCAGGTACATGGTCGTGGTTGACAACCGTGACCTGTAAAGGGCAAAATAGTTTCATTTCCTATATGTGCTTTAGTCAGTCGATGTACTGATTTAAATAAATATAAAAAATTTGTTGTTATATTGTTAGTACACTTACAAGCTATCTATTCTACTGTTATACTCCGTCCAACCATTTCCTTAATTTATTTTTTTCTTTTAACTTTTGTCATGTGCGGCATGCGAAGTTCGTAATTATTGACATACAACCATAGACACTGCTATATTTCATTGACTCTTACATTTTTTAACTTTAGTGAAGCGACGTGCTCTTTAGCTCCGATATTTATCGAGCCAACAGATTATGTAACGAAGATTATTCAAGTTGATCAATTTTGGTACCTGTCTAGTAAATAATGAAATAAGTTATAAATTGTTAAAATAAATTCTTATTGTTTGTTAAAATGAATCGTCGGATTCTTCTCCATATGAACGGGAATCATCACTTGGATCCTCATTAACATTAATGATTAATTCTTGAGTACACAAATTGTCAAACGCATCATCACGATCCCAATCAGACAATATCTTTTTGGAACCCGCTCACATTCACGATTATAACATTTTGATAAATAAAATCGATTGTTATAAAAAAAGCGAATCTAATTGATTATAATTCGAGCTGTCAAAAGTTAAATAAATGGACGGAGTATAGTACACAAGAATAAAAGTAAAATGCATGAAATGATTACATGCTACCTGCTAAGTTCACCGATCTCCCAGGACGTGAACTTCAGTGAACCTAACAAGCATTCCAGAGTCCCATCTATCCCCTATCATTTTAAGAACTGTGCTTGAGTCCTCTCGCACACCGCTCAGACAGGATGCCATCTTTTTTCATACTAGTCGTAAAGATTATTATACCGAGTGACGGTATGAACAGTCGTGCGCCTAATGTTATCGACACGCCTGCTCATAGCACAAATCGCAAAGATCTGACGTGCACTGCCATCACACCCGTCACCTTAAGACTTCATTCACAAGTCCCATGTGCCTATAATTTCACCAGCACTGTTGCCCTTTAAAACTGGAAAGCAGTTATGCTCACATTACTGCTTGAAGGCAGAAATAGGTAAGATGGCAGTACTTCCCTGGACGAACTCTTTCACAAGGAGCTCTACTGCTGCTAGACCTACCTATCTACCTGTTGGTTATACGGGAAGGGCACTGGGACTCAGTCAGGTCCTGACTCCAGATGAACCCGTTGGCACAGACTTCATACGTTTCTCAAAAGGGTAGTGCCCCCGGGTACACGTACGGCACACTCCCTATCATATAGATGTTAGGTCCAGAGCTCTACTGCTACTAAAGTGAACTACGAATGTCATGATAGTAAAAAAACATCATGTGTTGTTCGTTATAAACTCCCTATAGAGGAGACTCGTGCCCAGCAGTGGTACGCCAATAATAGAGACCGAAAGAAATTAATACGCTGTAATAGTTGAATAGCGTCAAATTGCTGTATGATTGTAAAATCATTGCCCACAAACGACCTTTAAACGTCACCCTGTATATTAATTTTTACTTGTTTGTTTCAGGGAGTTCGTGAAGGACCACCGATAGAGCCTTAACTGCTTACTGTTACTCTATTTTCTGTGATAACAGCACATAGTGACTTTAGCTAGCTTATACAGGGTGTCCACTTAATCTTTAATGTTGTAAAGATTGTACAATTTTAAATTAATTGAAATCCGATTAAAGATATTGCTAACATGCTATACATATAACGAGAGTTTTAAAATGGATTCTAATAGGGTGAAGCAATTGCTTT
>NW_020653993.1:796221-810378 GCF_003589595.1 Hyposmocoma kahamanoa
TCAATACAACGACTCGCGTCAAACAACAACTTTGCAGCCTCGTATAACAAATAACTATTATTGTATATTGTAGCGGTATATCTGGTCTATAAAAACGAATTGTCCTGTCAATGAACACAGCGCGGTCGTAATAGAGTTTGAGTACTACCACGTTATCAATGTTAAAGCTATAAACTAAATAATAATTATTGTGTCAACTGTAATAAAAATTTACAACAGCAGCCACGAGCTTATCTATGATACGAGTGGTATCATTATTGTCTATGCATTGTTGCTACAAATCATAATAACTGATAGCTATTTTTACGTCAGGAGTGTTAATTCCACTTTGTATCTTTGGTATTATAAAAGCCACATGTCATAGCCCATTACAACTTTTTTAGAAAACAAAAACCGCACTCAAAAGTTCGTGGAGTTACATCTATTTGCTAAGTTTTGTTGAAATCGGTTACCGGACAGTGCGTCAAACCGGATTCATCCCCTAGTTTGCCACCCTTAGAGGTGGAATATTTTCTTAAAATTTAAATGGGATCAATACTGAGGTACCCTCCTTCCAATAAAAAAGAATCATCAAAATCTGTTCACAAATGCCAAAGTAATAGCGTAGCATGCATAAATAAAAATGCAGCCGAATTGAGAACCTCCTCCTCTTTTGAAGTCGGTTAAAAAGTCATTTAATTAGCAGTAGAGCTAAGGGAAGTACTGCCACCTTACCTATTTTTGTCGCCAAGCTAATGAGACCATTACTGCATTCAGGTTTTGAAGGTTATATTGAAGTTACAGGCACATAGGACTTGTTAACTTATGTCAAAGGGTGACGAGCGCAGTGGCAGTGCCCACAACGTCTTTGCGATTTAAGGCTGGCTCTGAGTGGCACTGCAACTGTCATGGAGTCGCTGACCACAAGGCACACGACTGTTCGTACCGTCGCCTGGCATCAAATAATCATTATTGTCATCATTTGAATGTTATAACACTCCTATATAAGAGTCGATATTATCTCATCTCGACATTGACTTACAAATAAATGGACGACAGGTCTAATACAAAAACCACGAAAAAAATGTCCCAAGTCAACCTATTCGAAATTTTAATTGTAATGTCATCGCAGTGCTGTCTAATTTTGCTTGCTTCGCTGTTAGTCGAACAAACGAAGACTAAAGCGTGAATGACACTCTGTATACGATTTTAACGCCCTATAAGTTCGGACACTTTTTAGCGCGGACCCGACGTTCATATAATTGTAAGTCAATGCATCTCGAATATAATTTTTCCTGTACTAATACGGTTCACTTTGCTTAGGTCGACCGGCAGGACACTGGCTTCATTTCAGAATTTATTTTATACAAACTAAATTAAAACCATTTGAAAAGTGTACCTTTGTCGTATTATACGTGTTCTATTCAGTTCAGTTGATATTAAAAAAAATTTTTTTCAAAAAAGGTTTTCTTGTAAAATTTCGCGGTAACTTCATTGACTTACAATTATATGGACGTCGGGTCCGCGCTAAAAAGTGTCCGAACTTATAGGGCGTTAAAATCGTATACAGAGCGTCATTCACGCTTTAGTCTTCGTTTGTTCGACTGAAAGCGATGCAAGCAAAATTAGACAGTACTGCGATGACATTACAATTTAAATTCAACGTATTAGCTTTTTCATATTCCTTAACATGTCACTACGTTTAAATAGGTTGAATTGGGACATTTTTTTCGTGGTTTTTGTATTAGACCCGTCGTCCATTTATTTGTAAGTCAATGGGTAACTTTGTGTTTCTTTTCAACCGCGAAAATTTTTGGGAATCGTATTTTCACACCGTATACTAATCAGTGTTTATCCTATTTAATTTTACTATATATTTTTTCCAAAGTCATTGATTCAACACTTTCACTGTTATGCTGAATCAACCAAAGCCATTTGACGTAGTGTAGACTCATAAGCCTAAAAAACTTATCAACTTTAATTGAGAAATTGTCGTTTTGCAGTTATGGTTAGGTTGGTAACTCTATAGATACTGCCAACGTTATATTTTATTGACTTACTGGAACCAACCTGTTCGTTTCATGGTTTCTCGATGCCGTATAAGTACAGCCGCAGCTTTGCCACTGCGTCGGGTTTCAAAACAGGCGTCTGCAAAATGTGCAGAAGTTGTCTTTATTCGTTTAATAGCTTATACTCATGGCTTCGTTCGTTTAGCCAACGAATATCACCGTTTATGAACAAAGGGGATATGAATATTAGCTGCTAACAGAAACCTTCTTAGGCCAGTAAATACTAAAACAAGGAGAAGCATTATGTTTAAAACTTATAAAGTTTTTTTTTGTCCAAGGGATGGGACGAAATAATTTGGCGAAGTTTTGGCAATTTAATGGTAGCGACTAAGGTTTGCAAATTCAAGGTTTCAGGTTCAATATGACTCACACATACGTATAATTTAAAATTATATAGGTAATAGATATTTAAAAAATCATTGTAGCTTAATGGTTTGACCGATCACCTTTCAAGCAGAGTGTCGTGGGTTGGAATCCGGGCTTGCACTTTTATGTTTTTGCGGAATTTATGTGCGAAATTTAATTTAAAATTTAAATTAATTTTAATATTTATTTTTAGGGTCGAATGGGAAAAAAGCGTGAAGTACAGGTATGTATATTTTTTATAATACTAAGTGACCGGACGAAAAAGTCATGCACCTGATGGTAACCGACAAGCCTGTCCATAGCAGTTGCAGCGCCGTGAAGGTTTGTGAGGCACTGCCACTACGAACGTAACCCTGAAACATAAGTTGACAATCCCTGCACTTTCACCACCACCCTTATCCTTAAAAACCCTTACATTATTAACTCGTTGTATGACAAGTTACATATGAATATCCACAAAATGTACCTATTTATATAGGAAAATAAATCAAAGACATGGATAACATGCCACTGGGATTGAAACCTACGGGATACAACCGCTCTATAACGTAATGTTGTTATTTTTTACGAAAGGAAAAAATTACAAAAGATTCTCCCGCTCCTCCATTTCGGTAGAAAATCAGCCTTTCAGCCAGGAGTGTCGTACCTAGACAGTGATTAGGAATAACCAAGATTTGCAGCATCGTGTCTGTGTGTATGAGATTCTTCGAAGGGGTCTATTTCCAGCAATAGATTGTTCGAAGCTGATGAGCTGAATTTGAAATAAAACACTCATCCAGTCAGTTAAATTTAAAATACAATATTTTATAATCAAGTTGTATGAAAATAAACTTTTAATAAATTACTGTATAATCAAATTACTTGACATAAAGAACCTGCCAAAGTTATAAATTACCCAAATTTGCTACACTTCACTAAACAAAAAAAATAAAAAACGCTGTCCACTATGGACATCACGGAATGTCTATGACCGTCCGTTCTTAAGTTCCTTTTTTAAATATTCAAATCGAATCACCCAAATTAAGTAGCCATAAACGGAATCAGCTTCCAAATTTGAATATTTCATTCGTTTCGTGCTTACACGAGCGCGTGCTTTGATTTGTGTGAGAATTGTGCGTGTGTGGATGGGCTAGTGATGTTTAATGTTGTCAATCGACGCGAAAATATTACCTTTTAACTTAATAAATAAAAGCAATTCATTTGTATAGAACATCATAACTCATATTTTCGATTTATCTTTATTGGTTAAAACCATCTTCTTAAACCTTCTAGAGACTTACAGCGTATCTAGACTTAGGTATACCTACATACAAGCTATGTCTACACACTTTGAAATGATGAATGTGAATGAATCGTTTATTGCACAGAAAAAACATGCAAATCACATTTAAACAAAGGAAAACACAAACAAAAGTTCTGCTTATTTCTAAAAGAAATTTCTTCCTTCAGACCTAAATACTGGACACAATAACTAAAATGCGCAACAAAACAAAAATTATGTAATACATAAATAATATCAATAGCATTATAATTATTATAATACAAAGATCGTATACTAAGAAAAATTCCCTCGATCCGGGTGGATTAAGTACGTACTCGAAAGAATTCGAACGAATGCAGGACGCTCTCTCACGAACGAACTAGCAGACTTCACGAATTTTTCCATTTGTGCTTGTTGTTGTTGAGTTGTATATGGTTTTTAACGACTTTTTTGCCGTAGCGCCGTCTGTAAAAAAATCTATGAAAGGTTTCCTTCACTCATTCGGTGATATTCAATAAACTGAATATTACACTAACAATAACATAAAATTATGAACTAGCGTAAATTTTAAATCACACAATGTAAACAGAAAAATATTTAAAAGTTTAAAAGATCTTAAATTCAAGTACTTGTAGATATCGCTACAGGCTTTTTTTATTAAGCATTGTTCTACAAAACAGAAAAATAAAAACATGTGACGGTCGCCTTGGACCATCGTCACTTTAATTGGACCATTCAGTTGCCATCATTGGACTTAAAAGATTTCGAAAACAAAAATGTAATGTTAATTTCTTTAACTCAGTCTTTACTAATAATAGCAAGCGTAAAGCTCAAATAGGACTATTCGTGCAAATAAATCGAAACTAACAACTATATAAATACATAGGTATTTCATAAAATAATAGCTAAGAAATGGATGGAGAAGAGAAGAAACTCCATAACTTAAGATTTTCGTGAACAGTAATAGGAAAAAGTATGATCACATGAACAGTGAAGGCGTCAAAGGAGTCATATTCCTATATTTTATAATAGTTGACTTTCGTTCTCAAGAACCAGGGGGTGTACTGCCGTACTCCGTCACACATCCATCCGGAACAATTACTCAAATGTTAAGTATGAAGCTTCATTCGCATCATGCGTCTTATAATTTATTCGAGTATTAATTATTTGACTGTAATTGTTTCAGACGGACGTCGGATGGAGATCGGGAGTATACACCAATATATAATATGAAATCTATCGATGAGCATACATAAAAGTAAGAAAATGCATCCCATCACTAATTCTTTTGTCGCACCGCACCGCGCGTTGATAAGAAAACATTTTAAATTAGTAGAAGAGAAAAAATATTATAAAATTTATTTTTTATTTGTATTTTATCACGCGCACACAAAACGGGTAGCCGCGGCTACCAACCGATATAAATTATATCATTTTTCAAAGAGACATCCTTAACAGACGTAAAAAATGACGTCCCATTCAGTTTGAATGTTTTGCCGCGTTTTTTATACGTTTCCGGGCGATGGGATTCCTTACTCCATTATTGAACTTGTGCGTTCGGAAATTTTGTTTTTCTAAATTTTTAAATTAGGTTCTTTACAATGCCTATTTTGCTGCCAAACTATTTATTTGTCCCTTTTTCGGGCAGCGTTGGAAATGAAAGTGTTTTGTCACTGCTTCGTCTAGAACTTAAAAGTTTTATGGTTGACGGTTGGCCTTTATGATTTTATGTTTGAAAGCGGGTTCGAGCAATAATTTCGGAATTTATAATTGTGGAAGTTATTAATAAGGTCCCTGAACTCTAACAATAGGTCACAGCGGCAGCGTTGGTTGGACACCTGCGCTGATCAGCTGGAAATTTACGTTTCAAATTCGAATAGAGAATTGAAATTTTAGATCTAAATGTAACAATAATTATCATGTTATAGGCATAGTTAAGAAATTTGTGTTTAGACAGGCTGTTACAATATTTTGGCTCGTACGTACATACTCAGAGATGTCAAATTTAAGAAAAATATAAAAAATGGTAATCCTTATACATTTTAAAATCCGATTAACCGTTCAATTTTTGTTTAACATAAATTATTTTCTCGAAATCGTACAATTCTGTCACTGCCAAATTTCCATTGCAATTTGTATTATTTACGTCGAAATAGTACCTATTTAATATTCTGGTAACTTACACTGTATACCTATAGTAATAACACTTATGGTATTAAACGCAGTAGAGCTTCCTGTGAAAGCGTTCTTCCAAGGAAGTACTGCCACCTTACCTATTTATGTGAAAATTACTGCGTTCCGGTTTTCAAGGGTAGGGGTGCGGTGGAAATTACAGGCACATGCGACTTATGTCTCAGGGTGACGACGGGAGCAGTAGCAGTGGCCATGCTCCAAACTCACACCGGAGAAGTCTGGACGAACCACGTAGACCAGCTGCTGGCGACCAGAGTTCCTCGTCAAAATTAAGAGGGAGGACCTGATACATACATGTCTGGAAATAGTGCTACATTTAATTTATAAAGAATATAATTATAATCAAACACCGTATTGCATCACACGTCGCCGACAGGTGCATTTAGTGTAAATTAGTTATTTCGTTTTTATATTATGATAGTCTTATCATAGCCTATAGGTACAGGGTTTTTTAAATATATTAACAACCTCCAAAAACTATATTACTAACATCGTAATCAACGAATTTTGTTCCTTGACTAATAATTAATTAGATTTTAGTTTCATATAAAAATAAATATTATTTAAATAGATTGCTTTAAACGGTAATAACTGTGCAGAACGGGGGTGGGAATCGTCGCGGAGGACGCTTGCACGTTTGAAAAAATTATACCAAATACAGATCTAAACACTGTCAGATACTACAACAAAAACTTAAAAGTTTATTTTAAGTAAAATAAACAAATCATCATATTTTGTGTCATATATGGCCATAACAAAACAAACGTTCACTGACAACTTGATAGGCAACGAACAGACGTTAGAAAAAGTACAGAAATACGAGTACTTAGGCTGTTATGTTGATGGTCTTGGTGACCACAGTCTTGAAGTTAGATGCCGCATCGAACAAGCTAGAGATGTTTTCTTCCGAATGACGACGCTGCTCTTTAACAGACGTCTGAACATCGGTCTCGATTGGCGCATTGTTACATCCTCTCCATTCTCTTGTACCGAGCAGAAGCAAACACGCACAGAATCATGTGCAAACAAGTGGAAGCCTTCGAAATGTGGGTGTATAGGAGAATGTTGAGAGTATCCTGGAGAGATAAAGTCGCGAGCGAAAGGGTGCTGCTACTTATTGGTCGAAAACGAGAAGTGTTTAATTGTAGTATTTTAAATTAAACACCGCGTGAAGGAACACAGACACCTTTTTATTTAAATATTGGAATTATTACAAATGCTCTGATTGGCGTTGTCGCCATCTTAAATCAAGTTTCTCTATTTCGTCCTTACGTTTCAGGGTGTTAAAGAACAATTCTTGAGCTGGTTGTCCAATGCAGTTCTGAAAGATGGCAACTTTTCTGGTTTCCGCTACTTTTTATTAGAAATGCAGACAGAAAAATCCTAAAACTGGCCAGAAACCGCTTCCACTGCGGATATACATTCTCCAAATTGTCGAGGTTAGGAGGATTTGGCATGCGATACTCCATGCCGTAAGTACATGCTTGTATTTTGTTACATAAAAAGATGGAAACTGGAGTATCTGGGTCATATACTGAGAAACCCAAAATACGACCTATTACAATTAATAATCCAAGGCAAAATACAAGGAAAGAGAGGTGTAGGAAAATGGAGCATATACTCGCTCAGAAATTTACGCGAGTGGTTCCATAGAAGCACCCGATCATTATTCAGAATTCAAAGTTTAGATTGCCATCATGGTCACTGACCTTCATTAGAACATGGCACATGAAGAAGAAGAAGAATTATATTTTGTTAAAAGTCATAGAACAAAGTTGTTGTTTATGATGTTAGAAATATAGTTCTGTGAGGTTGTAAATATTTTAAAAATAACCCTGTATTTACAGGCTTCCTCTCACAAAGGGAGGCTTGTGCCGTAGCTCACCCGCGGGCCCAATCCTGATTGGAAAATTTACACAGAATCCAGTCCGATCGAAGGAATTATTTCGGAGTGTTCGATCTTTGTATTAATAATTATAACAAACTAGTGGAGTAATTTCACATTAAAATCATTCAATACCATTTCAATAAAAATTTAAATACAATGAATAGTGACATCTCTAAAAGGTGCAAGCCCGGATTCGAACCCACGACACTCTGCTTGAATGGCGATCGGTCAAACCATTAACCTACAATGGTTTTTTTAATATAATAGTAAAAAATCCTTTGCAGTGAGCATAAATATCATTGTTTGTGTGAGTCATATTGAACCTGAAACCTTGAATTTGCAAACCTCAGTCGCTACCATTAAACAGCCAAAACTTCGCAAGTCACAAACATAATTAAGTGCCAATTACACGAATTCAAAGTCGTTTGAAATTTCGCAAAATGTTACCAGTAGCTAAATAAAATTAATGGAAAAAAAAGAAAAAGATACGTAGTAGGGTCACCCAGTGGTCAGCATTTGTACCTCCCAGTGGAGAGCATAAAATCTCTGGCACGGGAGCAAAGATAAACAGCCGACAAAAATATCATAAATTTATACTTTATACGTCGTCGGCGCGAGAGTAAAAAATCTCGTATTTAACATATATCTCACTTTTGTTGTCCGCCGCGCGCATTCCGTAATATTTGTGTGGATAGGACACGACATTCCAAATGAAAAAATCAATCTTGAATAAAGATCATTGGTTATTTATTGATCTTGTTGCCACAACGATACATTTATTAATATGATGAACAATTTTACTTCTAGTTCCGCGACGCAGGATTTCCACAGTGCGGGACTATTCTTTATTTCTATCTATTTTAAATCGCAAAGATCTGAGGGGCACAGCCTCTGTGCCCGTTATCCTGAGACATTAGTTAACATATACCGTTAATGTCACTGGCAGCCTTCAATACCCGAATGCAGGAATAGGTATGGAGGCAGTACTTCCTTAGACGAACTCTTTCGCAAGAAGCTTTTTTAATAATACCAAATGACAAGACGAACAAGTCGGCGTGTGGTGGTAAGCGACACGCTTATCCATAGCGGTTACAGTGCCACTCAGAGCTTTAAATCGCAAAGATCTCAGGAGTACTGCCACTGCGCCTGTTACCATGAGACATAAGTGGACAAGTCCCACGTGCCTGTAATAAAAGCTCATATTCGTAACAACATAAACCATAATTAACTAACTCATAGGTATAAAAACGGCTACAAACATATTTATTGTAATTTGTTTAGGTTTGGGTAGTTTATTCACGGTAAGTGTAATTCGAAGGCTTCATTTAATACGAAACAAATAAACAATTTCATTATTTTCAATTTCTTTTACCCACGTAAAGCAATCTTCACAGGTAGAGGCTGTCTCTTGGTTTTATTTCATTGCCGTATTCTAAGAAACGTATAAAGCTATCTATTTACAAACATGAGTGGGTGACTTATAAAAAAACACAGAGCGAATTAAAAATTAAAATTAAAAATTGATAATTATTTAGTGACAAATAACAAACAATACCAATTTTGTTACATTAACAGGGTCGCTGCGCTTCCAATTTTTGCCGCAAAGCAGCATTGCTCTTTTCCAATTTTATGGACAGAGAGCGCCAATCCATTGTTTCAAATCTAAAAGACGTAAGAAATTTCACGTGAAAATCATGTCCACACTAAATCGCATACCCATATACAGCTCCTTCATTAGCCGGACAAAACCAATGACATTTACCATCCAGCGCTATCATTCCAAATCGTCTTATCCACCATATTTTTTACACAAAAATAATTCTTATAAAAACCATGTTAAGGTAATAAGTTGTAAGTGCAAAAATTTACGTTTGAGTTCTTAAGATAGGCGTGAAAGGCATGACATTTGAGAACGCGGTTTCATTTTTTTTTGTATTGAAAGTGTACTCGTAAGTAGCATCTTTATAGGTTTGGTCTAACGATACTAGGTGGGTGCAACAAGTTTTGAGCAAAAGGACATTTTACTTTAGTTTTCTTGAAAACTAATGGCCGTATTTGGAGGAACGCTAAAAAAGAAAGAATTACGATAACACCGTTCATATGAACGTCACCTACCAGAGCGTTTAATGGTAGTAGAAAAGATTTTAACCGACTTTAAAGAAAGGTTCTCTTTTCTACTTTATTTTTTTGTGTGTAAGTTACACTATTACCGCGGCATTTGTCAACCGATTTTGATGATTCTTTTCTGTTGGAAAGGGGGTACCTCAGTATTGATTCCATTAAAATTTGGGTGGCAAACTAAGGGATGTCGTAAGGGATGACGCACTTTCCGTTAACCGGTTTCAATAAAACTTGGCAAAATAGATGTAATTCCAATGAAGTCGTAACGGTTTTTTCTTCCTTCGGAACTGGCTAAGGCGTCAAATTGGCCTTACTGCCAAATCTTGAATCGTAATTCTTCTTCAATAGTTTAATTTTATGACATTTTTCGTGGGAAGTCGTTAAATCATTGCGGTGGCCATTTTAAAACTGTCCCAGAGCGTTTTTTAATCGAAATCAAAAGACGATCGAAGTCATTCTTTTTTCAAATTATTACATTTGGCTAGTGGCCAATGGACATTATTATCATAACTAAACCTTTTTTTTTATATCGCACTTTGAAACAGTGACTTAGTTTATGAAATATGTAAAATTTACAGAAAATCAATTAAAAGTGTTATGAATTAGGGTTCTTTATATCTTGTACTAGTTGAATAAACATTAACGTTATTATTTTTATGCGTTTCGGTTTGACGGGTGCTGGTCTCAGGATGACGGACGAAGTGGCAGTGCTCCTCAAATCTTTGCGATATAAAGCTCTTAGTGGCTCTGTATCTGTTACGGACCATGGTTATGTATTATGAGTTATGATAGATATTGGGACTAACTTATCCTGACGGGGAATAATAATGTGGTAAGCGACAAAATATAAAATTGTAGTACCTACCTACAGCCTTAGAATAATAACGCATAGAATGATAGTTTCATATCAAACGAAATGTCACAAGTGAGGCAAAAATCAAATTAATGTAGGCTAGTTTTAGTAGTAGGTTAATTTTCGGTTTTAGTGAATATTTATATAAAAATACAAGTTGAAACGCGTTACTTCCTTGTGGAATGTGATGTTAGTATCTATTTTATGTTTGTCTGACGTATTTTTACACTCATTTACCGCACATTTCGTCATTTTTAGCTAAAATTCTTGATCTGTTCGCGGTGCAAGTTGACCTTGAGCACTGAAGGCCCGCCCGCTCGTGTAGGCCCTTTTGGCGCGCTTCAATTTGCCTCACTTAGCGTATGCGGACTAGGTTTCTATGCGTTATTATTCGAAGCCTACAGCTTAATATTCCAACTAAATTAATGGTTAATATTATTAAAGATATTGTTATGGCATATTGGACCAGTAGCAGAGCTTTAACGTCGCGATAGTCAATTAGCTATTTATTGTTGTGGCCATGAAATTAGTGGGAAAACGTTCCGTGTATTTTTTTTAATTTCCTTATCACTTTTCACGTTTTATACGTCCTTTAAAATTTCCGCATGTCAAGTGAGATTCTACCCAACGGTAGATGGAGACGTGAAAGGCCCAGAAGGAGATGGCGTGACGAGCTGATTATTATGAGATCTCGGCCTGTAGCGGCGTTAAAACGGCGTTAAAGAGTAAGGGAAGAGAGGCCTTTGACCTGGAATGGGATAGTAACTGAAAAAAGAAAATAAATTAAATGCCATACTTAACATACGTGAGTATATATCCACGCCTGTCTATCACCGGGGTAGGCAGAGTCTATGGACCTCCACTTGCTACGCTCCTGACCAACCTCTTTCGCCTCCTTCACTCCCTTTATTCTTGGTAGGTACTTTTAACCCGGCCTTTTTAAGGACATCCTCAATCTGATTGAGATATTTTCGCCGAATTCTATCTCTCCCCACGCTTCCATCCACATTCGCTCTATAAATTTGTGCCGTCAATCACAATTTGGTCATGTGACCAAACCATCGAAGCATCCCTCTCTCTATCCTTGTCACTACATAATCTTTCAAACGATACTTAAAGATAAACATTATGTATTATTGGTTTGTTTTATTTTGTGAAAAACTTCACTAGTTTGTTATAATTATATCCAGGATTCTTTCCAACTACAATAGCCTGAGTAGTCATGCAGATTTTGACAGTTTACCCCGTTGCAAGGACAAAGTTGTCGCGGCCCACCCGTCAAATATTGGTAGATAATTATATTTTTATTTATTTTTAATTTTTGGACATTACAATTTTGTTTTTTATGTATATTTAAGATTCATTTAAAATTGTTCTAATATAAATAACAGGAATCAAATGTGTATGTATAACAGTATAATGTAAAAATAGTTTATTATTTTAATTATGTTATTTTTAAGTGAATATGACAATGATTTGTTCGGCTGTAATTGGCTCACACGCTAGTCTTGTATTATTTTAATAATGTATGTAAATGTTAAGTATGTTAAGCTGTTGCTAAACTAATAAATAAGGTACCCTCTTTTTTGAAGTCGGTTAAAACCGGGTTACTTTTGTCATCCCAGTGCGTAGAAACTGTATACAACAAATGACCATTATTATATTATTACTTTGTGTAGTATGTTATTTTTCTGCTGTCCCGTTGTTTTTCTGGCTTAAGCGAAATTACTTTGCCGCTATATTCTGAGGCATAGTAATTTCCGAACGATGCCAATAATATTTTACGACTTGTAACACTGTCTGTTTTATTTCTACAGGACTTTAGAGGCTCTAGCTACTGTCATTTTATAACAATTTAATGGCGAGGGATAAACAAAGTAACGTGTTAGGTACTTCTATATCTTTCTTGTTTAAACAAACTGAATGGAGGGAGATGGAAATGTCATATAGGGATGTCAAATGGCTTCGGTTGATCCCGTATAACAGTGAAATACTTATATCAATCACTTTGAAAAAAATTATAGTAAAATTGAGGATCTACAATGATTACTATTCGGTGTGAAAACACGATTCTTAACAATTTTCACGATAGAAAAAAAACAAACTTATCTCGAAATTTTACAAGCCGTATTCAATAGATACTTTATATATATATAATAATCTTAGAATAATAACGCATAGAAACCTAGTCCGCACACACTAAGTGAGGCAAATTGAAGCGCTCCCAATGGGCCTACACGAGCGGGCGGGCCTTCAGTGCTCAAGGTCAACTTGCACCGCGAACAGCTCAAGAATTTTAGCTAAAAATGACGAAATGTGCGGTAAATGTGTGTAAAAATACGTCAGACAAACATAAAATAGATACTAACATCACATTCCACAAGGAAGTAACGCGTATAAAACCGAAAATTAACCTACTACTAAAACTAGCCTACATGAATTTGATTTTTGCCTCACTTGTGACAGTTCGTTTGATATGAAACTATCATTCTATGCCTTATTATTCTAAGATAATAATATACCAATATTTTTTTAATATCAACTGAATGAAATAGAACACGTATAGTATACATTTTTGAAATGCCTTTAATTACGTTTATAAATAAATTAATTCTGATATAAAGGCAGTGTATCCCTGCCGCTCGACCTAAGTAAAATGAATCGTAGTACGGGAAAAATTTTAATTTGAGTTGAGGTAGTATCAACTCCAACATTTGAGATTATCAGCGCAAAGTGGTGTAATCCACATTTATCTTACTTCTAAAATATTACTTTAAATAACGCTAAAATCACAGCCTTTTCTCGGTGGTGACAATAGCTGAGTGGGGTCCTGTTACATACGCCACAGTCGCGCACATGACACTTAATCTAATTGTGTTAAATATTTCATGTTTACTTTGTTGTTGTGTATGATTTTATTTTTATACCTTTTTTTCCAGTTATTTTTATTTTAATTTTTTGTTTTAATGTAGCTTCATCTTTTTTTATCTTCATTTTATTACTGTGTATATTTTTGTTGTGGCGTAGTAATAAACGATTTCTATTCTATTCTATTCTAAAATATCGAGTTCTTAGGTTTTCGCGATTGTTACACATAGAAAATGAAACTATTTTTCCAGAATTTAATCGCGTATATTTGTTTTTTTTTAAACAAACCAACTAAGAATAAAATACATAGTTATTCTATATTTGGATACTATTTTCATTATATATTTTTTGATAATTATATAGGTACCTACTATAATTATATACGATTATTTTACATAAAATTATTTTGTATAATTTAAATTCCCTCCATATCTTCCATATAGGTATGCATTTCATGAAGTTACACCACTTTTGCGCTTAAATCCTTATTTATATTATATACTCCTATTTGCCGACCTATCTGGAATAGCGGTTATCACTGTAAGCGCTAGATGAGGAG
>NW_020653993.1:810388-907555 GCF_003589595.1 Hyposmocoma kahamanoa
GGACGAATTCTGGACATGAACTTTTGTAAATGCGTCTGAGTATTCTGGGTAGTGCTCCGATAATAATTTCTTTGCTCTGGTAATTTAAGGATATATAAATTGGCTTAGTTGCCTGGCACATAATTAAAAAAAATAACAAAGAGTACTTAAAACTATAGCGGTTCTATACTTCACTTCTACCTCGAAAGAAACCCGTGTCCTGCTGTAGAACGCATATAAATTGATAGAGTACAGTACTTATCATATTAACGTACTTACGTTAAAGTATAAGTACCAACTTAACTGGCTTACAGGTATTAGGTAGTAGCAGTTTTAATCCTAATTTCAAATACCTTTACGTATTTTAAAGAAATGACTAGGGGTAACTACTTAAACCGACTTTTAACTAATAATCTTTTCAAAATCTGTCACTTATACTTTGAAAGAGAATTTTGCATCCTTACAATTGTTTAAAAATATTTAAAAAAAAGTCAATTCCGTGGAATTCCTATTTTTGAGAACATTTAAAAATTCAAAACTGTTCTTTATTTAAATAAAAATGTTATCGTAATCTGACTTTTTACTATTGAACTGATCGCCTTTTGTTTTTCTTTTTTTTACACAGAGAAAACAAAGGCAAAAGCAATCATCGCTCGGAGCCTCTTTGTTGGATGGATATTGTCACCTCTATTACTCTATTGTATTTTAAGCTGTCTGGGAAACGAAATTTGCAATTTTATGAATCCGTACCTTTCTTTTTAAATTTAGTTTGATTCTTTATTGTTATCTATTGACTAGTTGAATGTTATTATTATATTTAACATAGTCTGCCATTAAAAGTACTTTCTTTTATACAAACTAACGTATGTCATACCTTAACTTTACCAAACTATATCAAGGACAAACAATATTGAACCTTAAAAGTAATCTAAGATCGAACCTAATCGTAATTCTTGCATTTTTTTCTAAATTCCTATGAATAATTATATAACTATGACAATTCAAATTAAGCACGTTAAGAATATATCAATAATGAATAGTTCCTTCTTTAAAAAAAAGTAATTAAAACATTAACATATTATGCATGCAAAAACATTCAAAATGGACAGCGCACGTGCTTGGCGCCTTAATGCAACCAACAGACTGAAACAAAGGAACTTCGCAAATCCGCAACACAATGGCTCCGGACCACCTATAATCACGCCTTTTGTTCCTCCCACAAAACACAAAACTACAAATTTACAGAAAAAAAAACCATAGTTTACTAACCTTTCGTCAAATAATGGCGAAATAGACAATAAAAATGTTATCGGAGTGTTTTTTTACCTGAAAAATGGCGGCGGTGGGGCGGTGCGAGGCGAGGGGTGCCGCCGCGCGGCAGTCGAGCCCCAGACGCGCTACGTTCGCGTGCAGCGCTCACCCATTACAATATTTGAATTTCGAACACCGAATTCGAACTACTCAGTGTTGTGTTCAATCGAGAAAAAAAACAAAGGCCTAACTAAAATCAACGATTAAAAAAAAATAGATTTATTTCAATTGGACTGTTGAATTATTTTTTCGTTAGAACTTTCTCAAGGACGCGTAATTAGGAAATCGGGAGCTGATTAAACAAGTGTTTTTTTTTTTTGATAAGATATTCGTAGCCACTCACACCGTGTCGTGTTTAGTGATTGATCGACGTGATCAATTAACGTTTGAAACGTTTTTAGTGAAATTATAAAGTTATTTACTCAGTGTTGAGTTTATTCACGCTTGAAAGTTTGGATTTTGGCACTTTAAGGTAAGTTTCATAATTTTAAGTCATAATTCGAAGTCATTTTCATTGATGTATAGACGTGATTGTGGACTACGTAAAACGCGTCGGCACAATGCTTGCATTACATCTTTGTTTAAAAAAAAATGACAAATTCTAAAATCAAAAGGTAGAAATTATTGTGCCAGAGATATCGTCACAAACATTACGGTCATTGACCCTTGACGAAATGAAAAGTACCTTCATATTTTTACTCTTTGTTGTTAGTAAATTCAATAGATTGAAAATATATTTTGATATTTCGTAAATAAGGTTTGAAATGAACATGAAGATTAAATTAATAAATTATAAATAATAAACATATCGGCACGAATTTATGCTCATATAAAAATAAACAAAAATATGCCTATTGTTGTACGTATTTGGTTAACGATTTTATAACAAAACTTATTAACATACAATATTAATAAATTTAAACGTTCTAAAGCTACATAAATCTACAATAACATAGATAAATTACGTTTGCCAACAATAAGTTCATAGGATTTTGTAGTTCTTGAATGTATACTGATACAGAATGGATGATACTTCCATCTGAAATCCCTTAATTGTTGTGTAGTTTGTAGTTTAATTTATTACAAGTAGTATTTGGGAGAAAAGTTATGTAATTGTACGTAAGAATATAAGTATTTTGTTTTGATTTTTAACCGACTTTAAAAAGAGGAGATTCTCATTTGGACTGTATATTTAATATTCTTTGTGCATGTTGCGCGATTACATTTGTGTTGTGTGTTGGAAAGAGGGTACCTCAATAATTGGTCCCATTTAAATTTGAAGACAATATTCCACCTCTAAGGGTGGCAAACTAGAATATGAATCCGGTTAGCAAAAAAAAGCCGACATTCAAGCTTTTAAACCGGTCGGTTTTGTTTAATAAAAAAGTAATAATTATTTGTTTCTATTTTCAACATTCCATGATATCACAGAAAGGTATTACCAACTAGAAGTTTTGGTTAAATATATTTGATAATTACCAAAATATTACTGTGTTGTTAAAAGTCGGCTATCTCGCCCAACAGTCTATTATCGCAGGCACTTAAACGTACCACATTTTTGGCACTCCATTATATTCATCTAATACAGCCTACTCTATAGTACTTATGTTAGACCTTTATATCTCTATCAAAAATCAATACTCAAAATGAGAAAGTAAAGATATAAATAAATATCACGACTGTTTGTTATTATATAATTTATTCATATAAATCAAATGATATAAATTAGATTCACGGCATTTTGATTTGAGCTGTTGAAAAATTGTTTTCCATTTCTGCATAAATTAATGCTGGTTTAAAAATAACATTTGAATAAAATGAGCGGGAAATTATTTAAAACGCTGTATATAATTTATCCACTACGTTTTATCTATAGAGACGCGTTAGTAGATATATGAAACAAAAACGAATTGTTCGATTTTTAAACGAAATGACGTTTTGAAACATGGCCACAGGCAGACTGTTTTTGTTCAATGATAATTTATGTTTATTAATTTTTATAAATACGCTTAATATTTTCACTAATCTCTTAAAGAATTTGTTAACTCATAAGCAATTAAAATATAGACTTGATTTACCATGTTAGGTATAAAATGTAACAAATACTTAGATATAAAAATTACATTCAATGACGATTCTTTATCATTTCGCTGTCATATTTGATTTAGTGTTTTTATCCAAAGATAAAAATCAATGATAAAAGAAATAATTAATTGGCTTGATCGGCTGTCATTGCAATAACGTTGTGTATTTGTAAAAACCTAAATCAATATTGGCGTCGGTATGTTCGCGTTAATGATAACCGAATACTATTTAGTTTCCATTTACAAATATTTAAAAATATATTTCATATTGTTTTACATTATTCCGCATTGTATATTGAGGTAATTTCATACACCTACAGCCTAACAAAGTAAGAGACAGCCAACTTTTGATATTGTGTCTTTTCGGCTTTGCCAGTGTTGCTATTAAAACCACGGTTTCTACTAATTTTCTGATAAAAGTTTTTCAGATAATTAAATAGTTATTTGTGAAAAAGTTGATAATTTGCAGAAATGAATGTTTAGATATACAAAACGTCTGTGCCACCGGGTTGTCATTCGCCTTAATGACAGACAGAAATTACTTATCTTCTTTTTTCTTAGCCTTATATTGTCTTTAGTTTACTTAAGAATATTGCAAAAATTTTGCAATATTCTTAAGCATTTGTAAAAATCTGTTCAACTAATTAATATGTTTTAGTTTATTCTAATTTCTATTAATAATTAATATTAAATTGAACATAATAAAAATTCATTGAATAAAATAATTTGTAAAACTTAATATAGCGTAAATTGGAATGTTTTCTTTGTAAAATTAAAAACAAGGTATTTAATTAATAACTATTGTAACTAAAGTGAAAAAATAGGGTGGTTTGCATCAATATTAGACATAACTGGTTGAAGACTGTACCACCTCAGTCAACCGTGACCATAGGCCCTGTAAAAAGCCCGAAAAGTCGGTTTGTTTGAAATAACAAATATACGCGATTTAAATCCGGAAAAATAGTTTCATTTCCTATGTGTAACAATCCCGAAAACCTAAGAACTCAATTTGTTCAACAATTGAATGAAGCGTCAATGGAATAAGGACTAAATCCTCTCTTTTTGAGACCCGTGCCCTGTAATGGCACGTGTATAAGTTGATATTGTTAATCGGATATTAAACCCTATCTAACACTCTCAATCAAAAATCATAAAAAAGTAATTATCTTTTGTCTTTCATTCTTTCGGTTATTTAAAAATAATCCTGTGCTAGTAGGAAAGACAGCCTTAAAAAACAGCAATTTACAAATTGAATTCAATTACATAATGTACAAAAGTAACAATTGTTTATCGCATATAAAATAACAATAATACTAATTTCATATTATATCCATTGCATCTAGGGGAGTATCTTGGTGCTATTCATTATTATTTTATTTTTGCGTGCGGCAACACTGAGGGGGCCAATTCTACAGTTCATATACGTTGGGGTGTAAAATAGCTATTGTTGAATAGAATCTTACTTTTGTAACCCCTTTTTGGGATAATGGAAATAGTATATATTAGAAATATGAATTAGGAACTGGTTTCAACGACCCTCTAGTGTAAAATACGGCTAGTCGTCGTAAGGTTTTAAATCTTTCTATAACACGCAGTTTTCCTTCATAATTAGTACTATAAATTGCATATGGTTCGGTTTTTTTTAATGTACCAAGTGACGGGACGAACAAGTCGTGCGCCTGATGGCAAGCGACACGCCTATCCATCACAGTTGCATTGCCAATTTCACCAGCACCCTTACCCTTCAAAAGCGGAACGCAGTAATGCTCTCATTACCACTTGGCGGTAGAAATAGGTTAGGTGGCAGGACTTCCCTGGATGAACTCGTTCGCAAGTAGCAGTAGCTACTAAATAATAAATTAAATTAAAAAATAAAATCGGTTCCTTGTGATTGGAAGACGAGTTGTAACATTTACAAACCTACCTGTGTCCTAAGAACCAGTACTTTCTTCTACGTACTTTAAATAAACAACCTTATACTTAAGACTGTAACAACAATGTGTTTTTTGAGGAGACAATTAGTAAAGAACGAAAAAGTGAAAATAATGAAGAAGACAATAAATGAATTGAAAAATCGACAAGTATTTATTATCTAGTACTACAGGAAAACCCTATTGCTGTAATTTTTATCAAGCTCAGACCTGAGGATCCTGGCTTTCCTATCTGGGTTGTTCCAGCCCAGATAGTTCAGTTTCACGTCTGTAAGATTTATTGAAAAAGGAAATAGCTTTTTTGTAGATATTTTCGGACAAATTTTTTTTTGAAAGGAGGTAGCAAAAACGCAAAATATATTTCTTTTTCTAAATCTCATGGTCAAACAGGAAAATATCTATTACCTTGCAATGTATCACATTTATATTTCATAAAAAAATATATATTCCGTCTTCCGTACCCTTACCACAAAGTACGTCTCGATAGGAGGGTATATCTCAGGGGATGACTACCCTCGTAGGCGGGGCACGGGGAGGCACGCCCTCCAGTAATTTACCATATTTTGAGTTACAACGCTCTTGCTAGCGCAGATACTGTCATCTTGAAAAGTGTATTTCGTAACTTGCTAGTAGAGTTACTTGTGTGGATTGGTTACTTAAAAGGACCACTCCATATATAGTCTTGAAAATAAAAGATACTTGTTTATAAAAGCTACAGCTTCGCTAGTGATAAGGGACACACCTGTCCATCACAGTTGCAGCGCCACTCAGAGCTTTGAATCGCAAAGGTCTTAGGCGCATTGTCACTGCAGCCGTCAACCCGAGACATAAGTTGACAAGTTTCACCAGCACCCTTAACCTTCAAACCCGAAACACAGTAATGTTCACATTACTGCTTGACAGCAGAAATAGGGAAAGTGGCAGTACTTCTCTGAATAAAATTTTTCACAAGAAGCTTTACTTTTAAAGTTTTTTTATTTCTTGTGTTCTATAATATTATCAATTTAGCCAAGTTTTTACAATATGGGAACCCCAAAAAGATATAATTCCACGTTCGAATACCTTCCAAGGGGCGTTAAATAAATTGCGTTGAACCTTCATACATTTTACACCAGAAGGCGATTTCTTTTAGAAACAATTTTTACTCTCAGAAATCACGTAAAAAAGTCAGTATTTTCTTATGGGTTTTCACGTTCCGTAGAGTACAGAGACAAGTAACTCAATATTAAAAGATGCACGAACGGATAGAGAATGGAATTCGTTCGCGTTCAAAACCCTTACTTTACCCATTACCATTAGAGCGGTGGTAGTCTAGAAGAGAACAATTGCTTCTCAATTTAGAGGCCGAACATTCAAAGCCTTGAAGTGTGCAGAGAATTTGGCACGGATTGCCTGAGGGTGGTGGTTCGAATCCAAGCAGGGTCGAATGAGATTTTCTAACTAGTGGAGTAATTTCACAAAATATAAATTAATATCATGCTAGTGAAACATCGTAACATTCAATACACTTACAAATTACAATTATAGCAACATCTCTAGTCAGCAATAGTACCTCTCTGAAGAAATAAATTTCTCACAGATGGCGCTACGGCAAAGAAGTCGTTAAAAACCAAGAACAAAGATCTGCAAGAAGCACTTAAAAATCCGTAAAGTCTGCTGGTTAATAATTATAACAAACTAGTGGAGTAGTTTCACAAAAAAAAAGAATTGAGTATCATGGAAACAAATATAATATAATTTGTGAATACTTAGAACGCATAGCTCTCCCTAACGGTGAAAGAAATTCGTGATAAAACCTGTATATATACACAACTTGCATAGCGACCCATCGTTTCGGACCATGACCCCTCCTTAAGAGGAGACCTATGTCCAGTATCGGGACGTATAGTTGGTTAATGATGATGACGAAAATATTAATTTTTTACGAAAAATAATGACATGACATTAATACGAGGAATAAAAATAAACTAGCTTCATAAAGCTTCTATATTGATATTCAAAATTTGCCATTTACCAGGTTTAAAACTATAGTGAAACAAAAACTTTATTGGTACGAAAGGTTTTTATACAGATTCTGCTTACTTGGATGACAAAAATCCGTGGTAGTGACCCGTTTAGCTCTTCCAGGTAGTCTCGATCTAAGATGTTTAAATTGGATATTGTAATCATAAATGTATTCAAATGTATATTTACAAAGAGCAACCCCTAGAGTTTCTTGCTCATATCATATCATATCATCTTGAGCAGTAGAGTTTAATCAGTATGACTTATTCAAGTGTAATTTGCCTACCTATGAAATACAGATTATTTTACTTTGACCATTAAACAAACGGGCAACGGAGAAACAACGACGTAGATATTAATTTCGATATCACGTCTGCTAAATATCAGTTTGCTTGTTTAATTAATTTTCCAAAGTAGAAATAAATTTTCCATAAAACACGTGTGAGGGCTATGCTCTAACACGCCTAGGTAAAAACATAGTTGCCTTTAACCCCTTTTAAGATCCTACAAACAGTAATGGGAAAAGCGTTAAACGTGTGTTGTTGCACTAAATGTACTAATTACGAGCACATGTTTCAGGAATGATGCCTAAGTAAGTATGCCCTCAATTTTGTTTGAAAAGCATATATTTCTAGACAACCTTTGATCATAGTATGACTATGTAGCGCTAAAGATCATTGCCCATGATCTGACCCGGTTAATGGATGTTTGTGAACTGAAATTACATTATAATTATTAATACAAAGATGTAAGAAGAAAGCCTTAAAACCAAATACAAAGACAGGACAGCAAGCACATAGAAAAATTCGTGAGGTCCGCTGGTTCGTTCCGTGGCTTAGTTGGAATAGCATCTAACACGGTATGCTAGAATACGTCGGTTCCAATCCGGCCGGATCGAAGGAATTTTTTCTGAGTGTTCGATCGTTGTATTAATGATTATAACAAACTAGTGGAGTAATTTCACAAAAAATATTTGAATGAAGAAAAGGTTCTTTAATTCGACTGTATTTTTTTGCATGTATGTTACGGCATTTGCGAACCGATTTTGATGATTCTTTTTCTGTTGGAAAGAAGATACCTCAGCAGTAGTCCCATTTAAATTTGAAGAAAATATTCCACCTCTAAGAGTGGCAAACTAGGGGATGAATCCGGTTTCACGCACTTTCCGGTAACCGATTTCAATAAAATTTTTGAGGTCGGTTTTTTAGGAGGTACTCTGTACTGAGATTATAAATAATGCAGTTATAAACCACTTTTTATTTTATGTAAAAAAAATATTATATATTATATATATTAAATAATAATATATCTTCGGAGTTAACATGTAACGGGGTAATAAAGATTTGATATTAAACATATTTTTAATAGTGTGAAAACCCTAAGTACCTAAGTTATTGTCAGACTTTTTATCAAAATAAACATCATCATATTCGTGCGCCATCCCTGCGCAGTTACTTGTAGTAAGAATAAGACCAAAACCGTTCTGTGGGTGGTCAACAATAAATACAAAACACACAAATATTTACATTAACATTCATTTTTTGCATATTTATTTTCCATAATTCTGTTTTCACAGGTTATATATTATAATGAAATATACAGTATTATAATGAAACCTGTGAAAACAGTGGAGAAACCAATTGAAAAAATAATGGCGAAAAAACTTTAAGACAAGAAAAAGAGAAACCTATCACAATTTTTCAATTTACATATACAAAATATTAAAGCAAACATCGGGAAATAAAATGGGTGTATCAAGATCATCGACGATTATTATGAATAATTTCGTTTATGATATGGTGGAGAAGATTGCCAATGAAGCGGGGAGGTTGACCGCCTTCCCCAAGAAACACACGCTGACCAGCCGAGAAATAGAAACAGTAATAAAATTACTTATACCGGGAGAATTAGCCAAACACGCGAACATAGAGGCTTTGAAAGCCAGTATTACTATGTACCATAACAGCAGAGAAAAACAACCTAAATAGTAAGTTAAAAAAAATTATTATAAATTAAAAAGGTTGATTATTATAATATTGTTTTATAATTCCCAGCACCCACAATGAAGCCACACATACCATCGATCGTAAAGTACCCATATTTTTCTATAAATCTAGCCGTATATCATTTCTGTACGCCGTATTTATACTTTGGTGGGCCATGATCTTTGAATGCGATACTTTCATTATTTGCCCAGTGGACATTACTCTGGGCGTTTACGAGATCATAGGAATAATATTCTTCTTCTTCTTGAGCCTTTAGTCATCCACTGCTGAGTGTCGATCTCCTCATGTGCATCCAGGTCATTTTGGTTATAGGTAACTACATCGTCCGTCCGTCTAACTTTCTGTCGGCCGACGCTTCTGGTACCGGTCCTCGGTCTCCACTCTAGTACACATTATACGAATAATATTGTTTTTACTTTGTGCTTTAAAAGGTTAAAGATAAAAGGCTCTAGAAGGATGGTTCTATATGTAACTGAGAACCACAGAAAATTCAACCTCTAGTTAAAACATGTATGGGATCAAAACAAACTTCAAAGTGTTATCTATCGAAAAATCACAGACACTAATAGTCCAAATCCGCGATTAAATCTAACTGGCCAATTAACCGTGTGTTTGTCTGTCTCTCCCAATGGGGTGGCATCCCCTACGCAGATAATGAGATCGCCAATTAAGGAATGAAATATATAAATAAATATAATGAAACAAAGGCAACGGTTTTGACATGGCAATACTGTTTTTTTTTATAACGAATAAGACAAAGGATCCACCAATATACGATAATACGAACAAATTCAATAAACATTTTATTTTTTCAAAACGAACACGTCGTTTAAAAAAATACCCTTTATTTCAAATACCTTTATGATAAAATAATATATACAAATAGTTTAAATAAATACTTTCTTTCAATATATTTAAATTAACTGAATTTGAAATTTACTATGACCTTTTCGGTGAAGGACAACATCATGCTGAAACTTGGATGTCGAAGACGGTTCACAACCCCTGGAAAGCGTGTGAAGTCCGCAGTTAGAATTGGGCCACCGTGGCGGACGGTGGTCTTAACTCACGCCTGAGAAGAAACCTGGGCATTCATTCAATGGGACGTATAAATGATTTTGACCAATCAAAAGATAAATCCAAAATATTAGTTTTGATGCTCCTTGCAAATGAACTGCATGCATTTATTAAGTTAAAATTAGTTTGAATGTAAGGATCAATTCAATTATTATTGTGAAATTACTTCACTAGTTTGTTATATAGAATAGAAAAAATTCCGTCGATCCGGCCGGATTCGAACCGACGTCTCCTAGCAAACCGTGTCAGACGCTATGCCAACTAAGCAACGTAACGAACCAGACGACCTCACGAGTTTTCCTATGTGTTTGTATCCGGTTTTTAACCGTAGCGCCATCTATGAGAAATCCATGAAAGTATTTCAACACCCAGTTATGCACCTTTACAGCTACCAGCCCTGGCTAGAGACGTCGCTATTTACTGTAATTAAGTGTTTTATTGAATATCATTTTATTGAATATCAGGATGTTTCAGGATATTCAATTATTTTTTTGTGAAATTTGTCCTCTAGTTTGTTATAATTGTTAATACAAATTTGTACCAGTGTCTCCTAGCAAACCGCTGCTTCTAAGATCATCTTCATGCAGTCGAGGTCTCGAATAACGCATTAACTGCATGCAGTCGAAACCGAATTCATGAAACTGATTACGACGAATTTGTATTAAAAAATTAAAATACATATTTTTGCGTCAATTAACATTAGAAAGAAAGAAAGAAACCTGTTTATTGCGCAAGCACAGACACGCATATAAACAAAACAACAGAGGAATAATATCCCGTTACTTTGTACATTTACTTTTAATTAAATTCTACTGTTCATCATTTCGCCATGAATAAAATAGAATGTAAAAAGATCGTCAAATTCTGGCTTAAGAGTAAAACTTACAATGAAACAGAGGGTTTGCTGGAAGTTGTTTCATAGTTGTTTTTATATAGGTAACCTTTAATTTATAACTATTTATATAAGAAAATTTATTTTTAAGCTGTAATATAAAAAAATGTGCCCAAAAAGTACCTAAAATACATGTATACATTTACTTAGGTTAGGCATCGCAATTACACATTAGGTGTTAGTATTTGAAGAATGTATAATTTAGACTCCCTTCTTAATTCTTATTTGAATAGTGTAATAGCTTTATTTACATATGTTGTACTTGTATTCTATTAGATTAAGTTATATTGAAATAAATTTATCTTTATCTTTAATAATAATAAAAAATAAATAAATAAACAATCAACATATTACCTATGCAGTACCTAACTCACACAACAATACGCAAACGTTAAATATTACTAACCCATCATGATTTAAATATTGAACCTTATGTACAAGTATATCAGTAATCAGACAGAGAAATTTTCCTTAAAATATGTAAAATGATATAAGATTAAAGAGTCATGATGAAAAAATTAATTAAATTTTTTTAAAAGTTTAATTATCATATTATGAAAGCATTATCACTTACGCAAATACAAAATAATAAAGAATCGACTGTCATGTAGATACCGTCGATACCGTCGATTCAAAGTTAATTAATCACAAACATTATCTTAGAAAACTAGCTATAACCGATATAATTAAACAGCCTATGCGTCATTAACTATTCACTTTACCGTAGCTCGCTAATTACGCGCGCGTCGGGGATTTTATGAAACTAATGATCTGTCATGCCAATTATTTCATGCGATTTAGATGGATTTTGGAGTTAATAAACAAGGGGAGAGGTACGGCGTAACACTAATGATATTTTAACCAAATCATTATTTCATTAAAATATTGATTATGTATTAGTAAAACAGGTGGGACTAAAAATGAACATGGACAAAACGAAGCTTATATCGAATGTCCATGTTGTACCAACCCCTATAATATGTTGACCAGTATGTCTACCTCGGGCAAATCGTCAAATTACGTAGAGCAAACTTCGAGGAAGAGGTCAATCATCGAATCCGATTCGGTTGGGCAGCTTTCGGGAAGCTCCGGGACATCTTCTCGTCCGCAATACCGCAGACCTTGAAGTCAAAAGTCTTCTAGCAGTGCGTGTTGCCAGCGATGACCTACGGCTCTGAGACGTGGTCGCTTACTATGAGTCTCATAACAAAACTTCAAGGTCACTCAACGAGGCATGCAGCGAACAATGCTCGGTATTTCTCTACGTGATCGAATCAGAAATGAGGAGATCCGTAGAAGAACGAAAATCACGGACATAGCCCAAAGGAAAAGCAAGTTGAAGTGGCAGTGGGCAGGGCACGTAGCTCGTAGAACTGACGGCCGTTGGGGCAGAAAGGTTCTCGAATGGAGACTGCAAACTAGAAGACGTTCAGCGAGACGGCCCCCTACTAGATGGACGGATGACCTGGTAAGGGCGGCGGGTAACCGACGGATGCACGTTGCGTCCGACCGGCTAGTCTGGCAAACTTGGGGAGGCCTATGTTCAGCAGTGGACCTCTTTTGGCTGATATAATGATGATGATAGTAAAACTGCACTTTGCAGTACCAAGTGCCTTAAGAGGCGCGTTTCCATTAGGTCGTGACGACAGATAGTCGTGTAGTTTAAAGAGTCGTTCGTGGCTTTGTATATTGAAATGAACTTGCTTACATATAATACAACACGATTAGCTGTCGTTCACGACTTTTTTGACGTTACGACGATAGATTGTCGTGATAATGGGAAGAGCTTGAACGACAGTCCGACGATAAATAAAACGTCACGATAAAAATGTGACGACAGATAATCTTGGCTTCAAACGATTCTGTCGTTAACTGATAAATTGTCGCTGCGATCTAGTGGGAACAGCTAGACACGACAGTCGTTCAACGATAAAATAAACGTCCACGACACAGTCACGGCAGGTAGTCGTGATATGGCAACAGGCTAGACGCGACAGTCGTCCAACGATAAATAAAACGTTGCGACATATCGGGAACGCTCCCTAAGGCCAGGTATTTCGACGCAAACTTATATTTTAAGAAGTAGGTGTAAATTCATGTAATAAATAAAATTAGAACAGGTGGAGAAAACTGTACACAGATCCGACATCGATTAGCGCCCGATGGCGAATGACGGGGCAGCGAGCACCGCGGCGCGTTTTTAAGCCTTTGGACAGGCGTGTCGCTTACCACCAGGCGTACGACTGTTAATAATTCCGTCAATTGTTTTCGCGAATGATCAGTACAGAGTACTACAAAAACCGACCTCAAAAGTCACTCATCCCCTAGTTAGCCACTCTTACGAGGTTTTTTCTTCAAATTGAAATGAGACCTTTTCTGAAGCATCCTCTTTCCAACAAAACCAGGATCATCAAAATCGGTTCACAAATGCCCACGGTTCACAAGTTATCGCATAACATATATACAAAAAAAAATTACAGTCAAAATGAGAACCTCCTCCTTTTTTGAAGTCAGTTAAAAAATACCCCAAATTCGCGTACTGACGTCACAGTTTCAGGGCAGAGAAATTATTAAGTCAATTTGAGATTAAGTTCTATGAATGAAAAATGAGAAGGCGTTTATCAAAAAGATTAAACTCTCAGTAATATTATAATTAACCGCTCAAATATTAAGGGCAATATTAATCTAAATTCCATAAAAATAAGTTTTTAATCTGGCAATACACGGCATTACGCGTGTTATTCTCTTAAAGTCCAATCACTACCGTCGAATTATCGTTGTGTTATCGTAACTTATCGTTGAAGTTATCTTTAAAAATTTTCAGTAATTACAGATAAACAATTTGGCAATGTATATAGATAAACTTGTCAGGATGTTTATAATTGATGAGGTGTTTATTATTTTATGTTGTTCTAGTTATTTGCCTCTACTATGTCCGTTTGAATATCATATTTTATTGTAAAAGAATACTTACCTATTTCTGCCGCCAAGCAGTGATGTGAGCATTTCTGCGTTCCAGTTATAAAGGGTGCTGGTGAAATTACAGGCAAGTGGGACTGGTCAACTTATGTCTGAAGGTGGCGGGAGAAGTGGTAGTGGAAATCCTTCAGATTTTTTTATGAGGCCAAGTGACGGAAGTAGATGACGCGGCTGTCCATAACAGTTGCAGTTGCTTTAAATCACAAAGATTTGAGGGGCACTGCCACTGCGCCCGACACCCTGAGACATAAGTTGACAAGTCCCATGTGCCTGTAATTTCACCAACACCCCTGCACACATTACTGCTTGGCGACAGGAATAGGTAAGGTGGCAGTAGGTCTCTGGACGAACTGTATCACAGGGCACTGCTACTACTAAATACATATTTGTTGTAAATAGAGTTCTGTTCAAATTTAATGACATTATTACAAAATGTTATTGCTGTCTCATCTAGACCATTCGACTTGCCTTTCTATTGAATCGACTCGCTTGAAAATCGCATTGAAACAAATTAATACAGCAAATCGTTACATCGAATGTACACACGCCTTCACATCAAGCTACACATTGACGTATCTTGTTCCGTTGCACTGGAGGCGATTTTCGAACAAAAATGTGTAGCCTGGTGTGCCGTTGTCCGTACTTGAATCGATGTTCATAAAAATAGAATCGTAATGTGCATCCTTACTTGTTTGATTCCAAATGATTGCAAGGTATCGTGTGGAGTTACTTCTTTTTCGTGTAAAAAAGATTATTTACATAGAAATTTGTAATAAATAAGAAATTATGTCAAATTCCGTACTCACCGACCCACGATTTCAAAGTCAAAGTATCATTTATTACATAGGTAAAATTTTTATACTTGAAAACGTCATTTTTAAGCTACTTTTTAGGCTACTGCTCGTTGACTACTCTGACCTCCCTGAGAGGAACGAGCCAGAAACAGGGATTGCTCTTTTCAAATAAACTTAAATGCTATGGAATACACTTTGAATCATAATTGTGTGGAATCTAGACTCTTGTTGTCTTTCCATACTTCTTTATCTAAAACATACTCTTCTATTTTGTAATATGACTTTTCAATTAAATACTTTTAATGTAAGTTTTAAACTTAGCAAATGGTAATCTTAATATATGCTCCGGAATCTTATTGTAAAAACGTATACAGTTCCCTATAAAAGAATCGTTTACCTTAGTTAAACGAAATCGTGGTACCATGAGTTTGGACTTAATTCTTATGTTAATATTATGAATATCTTCTTTCTTATTGAAATTATGTTTATTTTTACGGGCATGCAAATTATTTGAGCAAATGTATCTACTGCGATGCCACAGTCATGGTACCAGTCTCCTTAAACTTTTCTCTGAGAGAAACCCGAAACCTAAACGGTACACAGAACGAATCGCTTGTTTTTGCAACACAAATATGGTTTGCATATCTGCCGCTTTACCCCACTTGAGAATACCGTAGGACATTATACTATGAATGTAACTAAAGTAAACTAGTCTAACAGTAGCAACATCGGTAAGCTCACGTATTCTACGGACTGCGTATGCAGTAGAGCTTTATCTGCTGGCTAAGAAAGATATATGTGGAAACCATTGAAGTTTACTATCTAAAGTCACTCCCAAAAAGACAGCTTTATTAACAAAGTCTAACTTTTCTCCATTTATTTCTATGATTGGACTAGTTGATTTTACATTAGGTAATTCAAATTTAACACACTTTGTCTTCTTGGCATTGAGCAATAAATTGTTAACATTAAACCAATAAACTACCTTTGAAAGGGCATCGTTAATATTATCATAGTTAATGTGTTGTCTGTCTGTTTTAGAAATCAAGAATGTGTCGTCAGCAAACAATACTATGTCGCAAAGGTCATTAACAAAGAATGGTAGATCATTAGTATAAATGAGAAATAAGAACGGTCCAAGTATTGAGCCCTGTGGAACACCCATTTTTATCGGAGAACCCAAGGAAGTCACTCCATTTATGTCTACTTTCTGAATTTTGGTCTGAAATAGGTCAATACCCGGTGCGTTGGGTAAAAACCCGGGCGAGTTGATTCGGTATTAACCTAACCCACTGCCTATCTCTGAGTATGATAAAATTATTTTTGATATGAAATTGATTAGTATTATTTCGTACTTTATTTTTAAAAATATAAATAATCGTTGTAATTGTTTCATTTTCTGTCACGTCATTACGTCACTTTATTATTGAATGTGTGTTTTGTCTTTAATGTAATGGTGCTAGCTTTACATTGATCATCGTATTTGTTAAGTTCCTTCTGAGCTAGTAATAACATTATTAAATTGAAATTACAGGCGTAATTTCACCAGCCCTCTTACCCTTCAAAATCGGAACACAGTAACACTGACATTGAACTCTTTCACAAGAAGCTCTACTGCCATTCGTCATCTTTTATTATGCGCACAGCCCGGGAATGGAATTTTTATGGGCGAGCTCGTTCCATCGTAAATCCTATCTTTGCACCAGGGCTTGGTGCTCTAGAACAAGTCCATTTAATTAGAAGGTCTTTGCCTACCTCATAACCGCGCACGCGATGCGCTCCTCCTACCGCAAAATGGCGGCTATTTGGTTTCGCAAATTAGAAAAGCATTTAGCTTAAATACAAGTTTTTATAAATAAAAATTATTATTCTGCGTTGCTAAATAAATACCCTCCGTTTTACCAACAAAAACATCTTAAATAAAATGCAGTAATACACCGCAAATCCTGTACTTAAAAAGCACTAATGAAAGTTTTGGTGTATTTGGATAAATATGATAATATTCCGTTTGAGTCGTTCTAACGTTTACCATGAAATTACTCCTTAAAGTATAGTTTATAAACATTTATATTCAGGGTAAACTTAAAAAACGCTACTTACGGTATGTTTTCAATAAATAAACACCGAAATCACCAGCCCAAACAATAACACACACGATTGTCGTGACGTATTTTTGAAGTTGTTTATTTTTTTAAATGACAGACCCAGGCATTAAAAACTTTATGGTTTGCTAGAGTAGTTACCGAAATAGCAATTAATATTAGTTCTTTTACCTGTTATAACTTCGATATCCGATAAATCGGTATAAAATCATCACCGGCACCTCTAGGTGTGGTATGCGTCTACGGCTGCATGTATCGCGTGAGCGGATAAACAGATAATTCATTTCATTCAGTGTACATAGGTAGATAAGTATACCTTCCATATCCGCGTACTGTTGTCTACGTATACGTTCAGTTGTCTATACAAACATTTCACATTTATTATTAGCCGTTTTTTAATTATCGATTACGAAACATTTTAAACAAACATTTCGATTATCTATGGACGATACACATTTGATCGATTGTAATTATTATGGATTATGTTTTAATTGGACATCCAAAATGTTACTACAAAAGAGTTTTAATTCCATGTAATTATGTTGGAATTATCTTGAATTTTCCGATTACCGACGAATTATTGCAATGTTTACTTGGTTTTTACAACCGTTCCTAATCTAAACGGTGACGGAATCTAAAAATGTTATTACCGTTTTTAAAAACGGTAACGTGATCCCTAAATGCACTTTCGGTGGTCACGCAACCCTTGGCTTTTAACTGAGAAATCCACGTTAACATGTTCGTGGTGTACCTCCTAAGGAGTTATTGTGTACGAAAGTAAAAAAAAGTAGTCATTTGAAAAATGGACTGAAACACATACTAACAAACTTCGTTTAACAATCTTTTGGTAGGTATACCTAGGTATTACATATGTAGTGGTTTAACAAGCCGTGTTTGCCTAGTCGTTTGCCCTATCGCCTCTCAACCAAAAGCCGTGAGTTCGAATCCGGGCTTGCACCTTTGAGTTTCTCAGAATTTATGTGCGAAATTTGATTTGAAATTCACCTTCAGCTTTTCGATGAAGGAAAACATCGGAATGAACTCTTCAAGTCGAAGAAGGTTCACAATCTTCAGAAAACTGTTTCCAGTTTGACACAAGACAGACTTCTGTAAAATATACCTATACTTTTTTTAAAAATAAAAATCCCCAACACACATTGGGCCAGCGTAGCGAACTGTGTCCAAAAACCGAAGTGATATAAATGGATTGATGATAACGTACGGGGTCAAGAGCATGTCAAGCGCTCTTGACTGCACCACAGGTGGCTATATTTTATTATTTAATTTTTTATCAAAAAATACCTAAGTGCGCAATTGAATTCCACGAAGATGAAGTTGACGATACAGCATGCATAACACCGTTCAGGGAACAAGACGCACAAGTCGTGCGCTGATGGTTAGCTACATGTCTGTCCATAACAGTTACAGTGTCACTCTGAGCTTAAAATTATAAAGATCTGAGGGGCACTACCACTGCGCCCGTCACCCTGAGACGTAAGTTGACAAGTCCCGTGTGCCTGTAATTTCACCAGCACCCTTAACTTACCCCTCAAAACCGGAATCCAGTAATGTGGTGGTGGCAGTACTACCTGGACGAACTCTTTCACAAGGAGCTCTACAGCTACTTAAGTTCCACCCCATAGCAGTTCGCCATATAGATGTGGAAGCGAATCGCTTAGTGCGAATTCTTGGAATATCGACAACATAGGGGTGGAACCCTAGCCTACGTCTGATCCCCCGGTGATGAAAAGGGGAAGGCGGAATTAAATCGTTTAATTCTCTCGCACACTCTTCGTGAAATATCCTGTAGAATATATGAAAATCAGTCCCATCGGACAACAAATCAGAGCGGGCAACTGTCACTGTCATTCAGTCCATCGTACAAGTCGTGCATTTTTCTTCTGATTTATACATATAAAACATTATAAATACTCATGCTTTTGAATTCTTATTGATGTAGACATAGACATAGCTCACTTGCTTTATCTACAATCATTAATATTTTCATAAAAGAAGTTTTCTCTTTTTAATTCTGAATTATCATTATTAAACGTCAGACTGGCAAATGTTCGTGTTTCAAAACATTTACAAAGAGAAATTATCGTTATCAGTACAGACAAATTGATAAGTTATCAATAAATAATTACATGAAAGATATCGTCACCCGAATTACTAGTGATAGTTTTTCACCTAAATGAAATAAAATTGAGTTTTCCGTCAAATATTATCAAGCCAATTCCGTCATCTTGTCGCGGTGATTATATCGTACTAAATTCGTCAATAAGTTTTTTTTGGCGGGTGACCTGGGAGCCTACTAGGAGCTTTTATAAGCAGATTAGCCTAGTTTCATGCAATTCACTTGACGTGGTAAACCTGAATTGCTTAAATAACCTACACAAAGTTGAACGGGAATGGCATGGCAGGATGATGAGTTTTACTGTTTAAACTTTAATTATTGTCTCTTGCTGGTTAGCTGACATCTAACAAGAGCGAGATGGAACTACATACTAAATCATAAGAAAGAAATAGAAAGATGTACTATCCTGGGAGCGTTCAAGCACTATTAACCGATTGTGTTCAAAATGAGAATAATTATATTTTTTTACTAATTTCATTATTGATTATACTTACTTCGTTGTTTTGTAATATCGGCAACTTTTCAGTCATACTTTACAATTTGTCGTACGATAAAGTTACGTGTCATATCTAGTCATTATTATTGAAATTAGTAAGGTGAGTTTGTAACATAATTGGAACGTATCTTGTATTCGTACATTATCATTGATTGCATTAAAGTCAAATTTGGCGCTATTTAAAGTAAAAGTTATATTCGGTCAATAAAATTATTAAAATGATTACAATTATGCCAATAATTTATCAACAATGCTTTAAACTTAATTATGAAGATTCGAAAGTCGAACTAAAATTTTCAAAAAACGCTCAATAGTTTAATAGTATTTATCGAGTTCTTAGGTTTTCGCGATTGTTACACATAGGAAATGAAACTATTTTTCCGGATTTAAATCGCGTATATTCGTTTTTTCAAACAAACCGACGTTTCGGGCCCTTTACAGGTCCCATGGTCACGGTTGACTGAGGTAGTGCAGTCATCAACCAGTTATGTCTAATATTGATGCAGATCCTGGGTAGATAACGGACTTCTTTCAGGTCCTTGCAAAAGAAGTCCGTTATCTACCCAGGATGCTGCGAGAGGCCATTGAAATTAAAAAACATCCTAATTTCAACAGGGAAGATGGTTTCTCCGTACCACCAGTTTGGGATCCAGTATTTCCTCTAATGAAAAATCCTAAACAGACATAAGACTGCAGTACTAATTAATATGTTTTAGTTTATTCTAATTTCTATTAATAATTAATAATAAATTGAACTTAATAAAAATTCATTCAATAAAATATTTTGTAAAACTTAATATAGCGTAAATTGGAATGTTTTCTTTGTAAAATTAAAAATAAGGTATTTAATTAATAACTATTGTAACTATAGTGAAAAAATAGGGTGGTTTGCATCAATATTAGACATAACTGGGTGAAGACTGTACCACCTCAGTCAACCGTGACCATGGGACCTGTAAAGGGCCCGAAACGTCGGTTTATTTGAAAAAACAAATATACGCGATTTAAATCCGGAAAAATAGTTTCATTTCCTAATAGTATTTATTTATTTACAATTGGCTATATAGCCTACAAAGATAAAAAATAGGTAAAATAGGAAAATATGATAAAACTTAAACGAAACTTTTTAAAATGTAACAAAGTCTAAAAAAAGTTAGTCACGGAGTAACTTCTTTTGAATTGCTTATTTTTACAGATGAGACCGCCATTTGCATGACAAATGGCACGTCTTGATACGATTTTGCAATGAAAGCAAAGGTGAACGGATTTCGAATGGGGAACGTAAACGGCATGGGCAGTGAATTGTTTTTCTGAGGTCATAGTACGAATTTGACAGGCAATCCAACTTACAGACTTAAATAGGATTGCCGAGCTCATAGCAGGCCCCCTGAATGTGCTGGGAATATAGACCATAAAGCAATCGTTCTCTTTGAAATAGATAAAAAATAAATTTTACATTATTTTTATATGATACCAACTGGCGGGATGAACGCCTGTCTCTAGCAGTTGCAGTGCCGCACTCAGATCTTTAAATCGCATTGATTTGAGAAACATTGCCACTGCACCTGTCACCCTGAGACGTAAGTTGACAAGTTTCAAGTGCCTGTAATATCACCTACTGCTTGGCGGCAAATAGATGGAAGTACTTGCCTGGACGAGCCCTTTCACAAGGACTTATTAATAACATCATGGTACCAAGATTTCGTTTAACTAAGGTAAACGATTCTTTTACGAGAAACTTTATACGTTTTTACAATAAAATTCCGAAGCGTATATTAAGATTATCATTTTCTAAGTTTAAACCTTACATTAAAAAGTACATATTTTAATTGAAATGTATATGCTTATTACGAAATTCAGGACTATGTGTTAATAAAGATGTAATGGATAGAGAACATGAGTCTAGATTCCACACAAATATGATTCAAAGCTTAGAATAATAACGCATAGAAACCTAGCCCGCACACGCTAAGTGAGGCAAGTTAGAGGCTTCCAAACGCGCTCCCAGGAGCGCGCGGGCTGTTAGTGCTCAAGGTCATATTGCACCGCGAACAGCTCCAAAATTTTTTGCTAAAAATGACGAAATGTGCGGTAAATGTGTGTAAAAATACAACAGACAAACATAAAATAGACACTAACATCGCATTCCACAAGTAAGTAATGCGTTTCAACTCATATTTTTATGTAAATATTCACTAAAACAGAAAAATAATTTCGCGGCAACAAGATACGAAAGTGTTGCAAAGTAACGAATTTTTTTTCTCCCCATTTTGCTATTCTGTATCAAAATAATTATGTTACGTAAATTTTAGTGGTGCCTGTAATTTCGATTTATTTGCGCATCTTGAACTAATATTTACTTGAATAAACATTAAATGTTTTCGTTAACTCTTGTAAGTGATTGGGACACTTAATTATTTTGTAATACTTTTAACGGCTCTGCGTTCATGCTTTATTGAATAATTATTTATTTTAATTTTATTTGAATTGGAGCACATATTGCAACAAATTTACAGTATATATTTGTTTCTACTATAGTGTTGGCACCACCAGTACAACTTCGATAGCTTATTATATGTCTTTCTTTTCGTAACTCAAGCGAAATATTTTATATTGAAATATTTTATTTTCTTAAAAGGGGAGTATTCTTAAGCGATTTTTTAATCTATTTTAACAGTTATTTTCTTTAATGTTTGCTTATGGCATTTTCGGTTTTAGGTTTCGAATATGGCACTTATTTCTAAATCCAAGATGGCGGGCGCGATTTTTCGAATAATGGCAAGTTGGGTATCGTTTTCGAGATGTTTGGGAATGTTCAATACAAATATGGCACTCATTTCTAAATCCAAGATGGCAAACACGACAGTTCAAACAAAAGCAATATTCGTAATGAGCACCCCCAAATACCTCGAAAACGATACCCAACTTGCCATTATTTGAAAAATCGTGCCCGCCATCTTGGATTTACAAATAGTGCCATATTCACATTGAGCATCCCCAAATACCTCGAAAATGGCACCCATATAACATTTTTTTGAAAAATCGTGCCCGCCATCTTGGATTTAGAAATGAGTGCCATATTCGTAATGAGCACCCCCAAGTACCTCGAAAATGATACCCATATTGCATTTATTTGAAAACTCGTGTCCGCCATCTTGGATTTAGAAATGAGTGCCATATTCGTAATGAGCATCCCCAAATACCTCGAAAAGGATACCCATATAGCATATTTTAAAAAATCGTGTCCGCCATCTTGGATTTACAAATAAGTGCTATATTCGTTTTTCATCGACAAAACCGAGCATATCTGTAGGCACCTGATCGACATTGTCGATCGACATTGTCGATCGACAGTAACGATCGACAAAATCGAGCACATCTGTAGGCACCTGATCGACAATGTCGGGCAAATCTGTAGGCACCTTTAACTTAATGACGAGTTAAGCAAGATACAATTTCCCCACTTTTGAGGGAAATGTTATTCCATGGCATCATTATTTGTATATTTGTGTGCGTGCCGACGACCGTAGTTACAAGTTGCTTACGCCTACATGAATTTGGTTTTTGCCTCACTTGTGACAGTTCGTTTGATATGAAACTATCATTCTATGCGTTATTATTCTAAGATTCAAAGTGTATTCCATAGTATTTAAGTTCATTTGGAAACAGCAATCCCTATAGTTTCTTGCTAGTTCTTCTTGAAGAAGTCTGCACAGTGAACGAGTAGCTTAAAAAATGACGTTTTCAAGTGTAAACATTTTGCGATTTTGGAAATACTTGACTTTCACATAATATGAACAGAAAAAAGGAATTCTTTTTTTAAAGTCTTTTGTTTTTTTTAATTTCAGGTTTTTGACAGATCCCATGTCACGCAAGTCAACCGTGGCTATAGGACCTGTAAAAGAGCCCGACATGTTTAGTTTGTTTAAAAAAAATGTATATGATTTTTTTAATATAATATCAAGTGACGGGACAAACAAGTCGTGCGCCTGATGGTAAGCTACACGCCTGTCTATAACAGTTGCAGTGCCACTCAGAGCTTTAAATCACAAAGAACTGAGGGGCATTGCCACTGCGCCCGTCACTCTGAGACATACGTTGACAAGTCCCATGTGCCTGTAATTTCACCAGCACCACTGAAAACCGGAACACAGTAATGCTGGCATTACTGTGTTCCGGCATTACTCTTTCACACGGAGCTCTACTGCTACTAAAACAGAAAACTTAAGAACTCCATAAAGAAGTAAATTACTCTTCCAATGTTCTAAAAGCCTTCTTGTAGAGGATTAATGCAATAATGCCTTTGCACTATAGAGAAAAAATATAGACGTACAAAAAAACAAACAAACAGGCTCAATTGCACAATCTTTCATCAGTAAACTAATCAAACACTCGTTAATCTCGCGTTAACAGCGGATTAAACAAGATGAAAACGAAGGTCCAAGCACAAAGAGTAAATAGTATAGAGACACGATACTTCATTCATGACAAATAAATTGCCTAATTTGGTATTCATTTGAAAAAGGTACCTTGATTTAATGGTTTATAAAACTTTATTATGGAAAGGTTATATAGTTAAATGAAGTAAAGACTATAAATTATACTATTCAGCATTATTGCAATGCTTTTGGAATACTATTACGCTTATATCACGACTATCTGCACAAAGTTGTCGTAAGAAAATCAGTACCTAAGGTATGAATTTAGAAGCTTTAGAGCTCCTTGTGAAAGAGTTCGTGTCTGTAATTTCATCAGTAACCTTACCCTGTCAAAGTCTAACGCAGTACTTCTAACATTACTGCTTGGCGGCAGAAATAGGTACGGGGAGGCAATACTTCCCTGGACGAACTGTTTCACAATGAGCTCTACCACTGCCGAACTGGGAAGAGTATAATGAGATCAGATTATTGGTGTGATTATCTGTTACAATATTGCACATTATGCCTTATGTCTAATAGTATAATGATACGCTGTAACGTTGAATTGTATCGTCCACATTCTTGCAATGTTCATACCAGTTTGTTTTTTAAATATGTTCTAAAAGATAATTTCTACAGTCTGATTTCAATTAGTGGTACTATCTGGATTATATAATCTATGATCACAATTAAACCGCCTTATTGTGTGTTTTACTTCTCACACAGTAGCACAGTATCTTGAAAGATAATCAGTACTTTTACAACTTTATGCCACATTTTCAAAATGTACAGGTTGTTCTGTAATGAGTGGATTTAGTGATTTGGAAAGAGACAAACGCATACCATCATGTCGGTTAATTAGCAACCAGATTGCTATTGCATACATACTTAATACATATCTGTAAATGACAAATTTCTTTTTTTTACATCCTAATGTTTAGGGCCCTTTTTACGACGCATGGAATTTTAGGAACGTATTTTTATTTGAAAAAGACAAATGTGCACGATCGTGATACAAAAAAACTTGTTTCACATCCAAAATTTAAAAACTCGGCTAAAGGCTTTTCTCGTATTCAAGTGTTGTAATCCTCTTTTTTAGAGGTGCTTTTCTCAGAAATACTCTATAAACACACGATCAAAATATGACCATTAATAGCTGTCTCTAGTTGTGAAGAAGTCAGGTGAAGGCGGTGACATAAACATAAAAAATGTAGCATTATATCCAGCCATTTATATATCATTTTGATAAAGTAAAGGACAATGCTATAGCTTGCGGCAAATTATATTTATGAATCAGTTCAGTAACTCACTGTTAGCGTATTAATATTCCCATTAACAAAGTTATACCGTGCTAACACTAGCAGCAGGCAGTTAAGGTTGTGACTATGCATTTCCCATTGGTCACTGAGGAAATGAGAATGCAAACTAGCCTTTGTGTTACTGTATACGCTTATTTATACTTTGAGCTTCTTATTTACTATTAGAATAGAGAATGTTATTGTATCATTGGCGGAGAAAATTTTCGATATTATACATAAATGTAGCTTTTGTGGTTTTATAAAAAATGGGCAAAAAGGTTAACCTGTTATAGATTTTAAAAACCCTGTTATATTGGGGCGGTGTCTTAATTATTATCTACGACAAAATTGATAAGTTACAACAATACAGGTTCCTTTTGCATGCAGGCAACGGCTTGCTGTTCCGGTCAACTAATGATTTTTACGAAAAAAGTGTCAGTGAAATAAGGACGGGGCTAGCTACAATCTCCGCTAGTAAACATAACTGTTTTGGGACAGTACATTCAGACTTTGCAATGTCGTAATACAGGTTTGTTTTATTTTGTGCATTAGGTATGTGTTCTGTTGACTTTGAATACCATATATTTTTAATTGTTAAAAACACATCATCGTTCATGATGTTTTTTTAAATATTACGGGCTATGACATAGCATTCGCGAGGATTTTTTACAATAAAATACCCATTAACAAAGTTATACCATGATAACTCTTAATTAGGATTTTTTAATTCTGCAGTTCTCTGTAGCTGAGGCATAAAGCCACTTAACATTTTGTTTTATAATTAATAAGTAGCAGTAGAGCTTCTCGTGAAAGAGGTCACCCAAGGTAGCACTGCCACCTTATTTATTTCTACCGCCACGCAGTGATGTCAGCAATACTGTGTTCCGGTTTTGAACGGTGCTGGTGAAATTACAGGCACTTGGAACTTGTCAAGTTATGTCTCAGGGTGACAACGGACGCAGTGACACTGCAACTGTTATGGATAGACGTGTAGCTTACCATCAGGCGCACGACAACAAGAATCATTAAAAAAAAGCAACGTAAAAACATTATAATATTTAGCCAGTACATAGTTCCGCTGCTCGGCTCAGGTCTCACAAAGAAAAGGCTTGAGTTGTAGTTCCCACGCGAGCCCACTGCGGATTGCAAACTTCACACACATGTTTTGTCACGATCTTTTCTGTCACCGACAAAAGGCCATGGTGAATTTCAAATCAAATTTCATCCATAAATTCCGAAAAACTCAGAGTTGCAAGCCCTGATTTAAACCCACGTATGTCTGCTGGAGAGCGGTTGGTCAAACCATTAGGCTTATTTGTAATTTATAAAGTAATTTTTAATAATCTCAATTAAATGGGACCACTACTGAGGTACCTACTCTCTTTCCAACAAAAAAGAATCATCAAAACCGGTTCACAAATGCCTGAGTTGTCGCGTACAGTCGAATTGAGAAACTCCCTCCTTTTTGAAGTCGGTTAAAAATAGAATCGACACTGGAAAGGTAAAATGTCTAACGTGCGTTTGGAAAATATTACAGGATAGCGATTTAAAGTATTTTTTTAAGTTATAAAAATCGTAACTGTGATTTTATTTGTTATATGGAAAAGTTGAAACTTTCTAGTTTTCAGTATAACCAGTAAAGTTTCTTTTTGTTAAAAAAAATACTTTAAACTTGTAATTTTTTAAGTTAGAGGTTTTAACTTTCCAGTTTCGATATGTTTCGTTTTTCTGCGACTCATTTAAATTTAATGTGAACCTAGTTTTGTAGCACCTACCCTTTAATTTTAAAATTCAGCGTGAAAAGAATGAAAGTCCACCTACGTAGTTTGTTATTCCCGACATGTCTTCTGTTTAATTCATTTCTACTGCGTAAGCGCAGTAGCACAAAGCGACTGCTGAGTCAGCCATTCGAGCAAGTCATGTCCAATTAGTCGGTCGTGAGTCGGAGCTCAGACTGCGGAAATAATGTACATCAAATACGCGTTTGTCTCGGCGCCTGAGTTCGAACCCAGAATGGTTCGTAGGCGTTGGCGCCATCTTTGTTTCGAGATTTGTGTAATTGATGCATTCGGCTTTGTACAAATTTTATGGAGAAGCAAAGGTCATGAGTATTTTGAGCAAATGTCAATCCTCTTCTGACCGTAGTAACTAGACCTTAGAGAATGGAAAATAGTCTAAGCCTTAGACTATTTCTTTTTTCCATCCTCTAAGGTAGTAACAAGCATTTTAGCCTGGCATTTAGATCAATTCATTCATTTATACATATATTGGGCAGAAATAAATTAGAAACTGGACTGTCATAACTTAATCAGTACTTACCCTTAGAATAATAACGCATTAGAAACCTAGTCCCACACGCTAAGTGAGGCGAATGGAAAGCGCTCCCAAAGGGCCTACACGAGCGGGCGGGCCTTCAGTGCTCAAGGTCAACTTGCACCGCGAACGGCTCCAGAATTTTAGCTAAAAATGACGAAATGTGCGGTAAATGAGTGTCAAAATACGTCAGACAAACATAAAATAGATACTAACATCACATTCCACAAGGAAGTAACGCGTTTCAACTTGTATTTTTATATAAATATTCACTAAAACCGAAAATTAACCTACTACTAAAACTAGCCTACACGAATTTGATTTTTGCCTCACTTGTGACAGTTCGTTTGATATGAAATTATCATTCTATGCGTTATTATTCTAAGTACTTACCTATATCCTCTTTTTAAATATGACTTTGGAATGTAGCCGACGCTATGTAACTGCTCAAATAGAACGAAATAAAGGCTCATTTAAGTATTTTCATACTTTTCGGTCGAATGTACAATAAATAATGCAATAATAAAGAAGAACTTATATTTTTATTCGCACTTTTGTCTCTAAAAACTGGGCAGCCATTATGATGACATAAAAAACGCACAGACAATAACTTTTTTCGACACGGGCAGATGTTACATTCAGCCTATCTATATACGTATGAAAATAAAATAACAATAATTAGCGCTACGCCCAACCCGCAGGGGGTTGACGCCCCTTGGTTTAGCCATAGACAAAAAAGCTGTCATCACTGTTTGGGGTAATAAAAATAATTATATAGTGGTTGTGCCGGTTTCGCGACCGCTCCCGTGAATGTGACCCCTACTGCGTTTATGCTATAGATAATGTGCCGTATTGTATAATTTGGGAGTGACAATTTTAGTACGTTAATAGATAAACAGATGCTGTCTGAAAATGTGATACGGCAAAAACAATTAACTTTTTTTCTACATTACTTAATCAGTTTTAGTTTAGACAGCCCTTATTACGAATGGATGTCGCTTTCAATTTTGACATTAAAACGCTATTTACGAAGTTCGGTACAGAATTTCACATCCTGATTTAAATAATTTTTATTAAAGTTGTAAGTTTTGTAAGTATCAACTCATAATTAACATTTTAATCAAACGCTTTATAGGTTTTTGGTAAATCACGCTTTGCTAGAATTTTTATAGAGGTGCACAGTGGGCCAACTTCATACAGCGAGCTTACAACGCCTTACGTGTAATGTATGTATAACAACATCTGTAGGGTTCTGTTGAGGCTTCCTCGCCTTTGCAGTGCCTTAGGCATGTATGCGCATGCGTGTGGAGAAGATTTTTACGCAATCATGCGCAAAAAAGGTCCGTCCCAGATGTTGCGACTGCGTGGGCCAGCAATGGTACCTGAGGATGATAGCAGGAAGAATGGACGGTTGTCTTCCGTAGGTTCACCGTGTTACACGTGGACGTGTAATAATGTATTTATAATAATCTAATTTAATTTAATATAGGTATTCTAATTGCTCTTCTTGCTTCTACTAACTTGGCTCATAAGATTGTTACTAACAAATATAGACTAATTGATCTGAGAATTAATGAATTTGAATTTGAAAATTGAATGCGGGTTGGAGAATTCACATATTGACGTAGATCAAAGAAGCAGACTTTTCTACAATGTTTTCTTAGACACTAAAGAAGCTATTAGTATATGGAAACTACTTTGGTACGTACCTTGGTATAGTTAATTTTTCAGGGGAGAGGTTTAAAGATTCTACGAACGAATTAGTGGACAACTTTTGCTCTTTTCATATAAACTTAAATGCTATGGAATACACTTTTGAGTCATAATATGACTCAAGTTGTCTTTCTATACATCTTCATCTAACATATACTCTTCGATTTTGTAATATGACTTTTCAATTAAAATACTTTTAATGTAAGTTTAATATGCTCCGGAATCTTATTGTAAAAACGTATACAGTTCCCCATAAAAGAATCGTTTACCTTAGTTAAACGAAGTCGTGGTACGATGAGTTTGGACTTAGTTCTTAGGTTAATATTATGGATATCTTCTTTCTTAATGAAATTACGTATATTTTTACGGGCATACAAAAAATTTGAGCAAATGTACTGCGATGCCACAGTCATGGTACCAGTCTGCTTAAACTTTTCTCTGAGTGAAACCCGAGAACCTAAACGGTACACAGAACGAATCACTCGTTTTTGCAACACAAATATGGTTTGTATATGTGCCGCTTTACCCCACATGAGAATACCGTACGACATTATACTATGTAAGTAACTAAAGTATATAACTAATGCGTCCAGTTCTTATTCACTTTCATCGCAGAGAGGAATACATGCTCAAAATCAGAGTAACTCAAAGTGCAATGGAACGCGTCAGGCTCGGCATTTCCCTCGTCGACCGTATAACCAACGTAAAGATACGACAGCGCCCAAAAGTCGTGGATCTCGGTACGCGGATCGTGAGCCTAAAATGTAGATGGACCAATTTCTGAGGGGTACCCGGTAGAAACGGGACGTCCTCACGGCAGACCACTTGCTAGATTGTCGAACGATATTGTCGGGGTGGCCGGAAGATTGCGGATGAGACCCACACGGGACCGATTGAGCTAACGGTAAAAAAGGCCTATGGGTATAACGGGTTGAGATGACAGTTTGTATTTACTTTGATTTAAATTTTCACGATTCTCACACATTATTTGACTTTTAATTCGGGACTTAAGTTGTTGTGGGAGTTCCTATATTGGGCAGACAAATCGCACCATAGCGGAAAGAGTTAAAGGACACATCGGGGCTGTTAAGAACCGTCAGCTCAATAAGTCTGCAATAGCCGGGCATTTGCTGGAATCAGGACCAAACCACTGGATTGAGCTTCATAATCCCAAGATCCTTTCTACAGAACGTCATCACTATAGTAGAATCGTATGCGAAGCTATTGAAATTAAAAAACACCGTAATTTCAACCGAGAAGATGTTTTTAAGCTTTCACGTAAACGACATCAAGTCGCCGGATGTCGTGAGTGTTGTGTGTCGGTGGAGTGAGAACCCTTGTGCACAAATAAATAATGAAGATCAAGTGCGGGTAGTTAGAAAAACTCGCACGGTTAGAAAATGCTGACATCCGCCTCTTCAGTCCCTTCGAGACCATGGACGTTGCAATATGTCCGAAACGTCCTATTAAATAGAATATGTTTTATACGTGATTAAGTCCCGAATTTAAAGTGAAAGTTTGTATTTAATTTGCTAAACGTTGCTTTCAACTCTTGTTTTTTTTTTCTCGACATGAAACTCGTTAATGTCTTTTGTAGGAAAATTATGGAAGGTAAATTATAAAATTTCACATATCGCATTGTTAATATAATAGTGTATTAACTCAAAAACTGTACTGTTCTCAGAATCGACGAAAAACTAATTACTCGCTTCCCGTGAAAGATCTGTGTAAATTTATGTATATATTTCCTACTTGCCAAACATACATTTTAAAAATACAAGAGAAAAATAATTTCATGTTTTTGAATAAGGACTATTTTGACCAGCACTAGCTCACATAAAGCGTGTCTCATTTTGAGTTAAGTAGATATATTTTTTACAATATTCTAACGACGGTTTTATCGAATCAAATTTTACGTTCAACAATAGTATAATCTTGAATTTCACATATTTCGAGTTATAACACTGACTTTTAATGTCATAAAAACGCCATTAATCACTTATCTTGCCACTATGCTTTTCAAGAATAGTGGCACAAACCAAAATAGTTCATATTTGTCTTAATAACACAGCTACGTTCAGAATGTGCTAATTTATATTGTAAAAAAAACACCGAGAGTTTTATTTTCTAAAATAAACAGTGACAACCGGTGTGTAATTCGTGTCGGCTTTGCACATTAGATATGCTTCATTCTTCATTCATTTCATTTTCTAAACCATATTCCTGATAAATTAATTAATTCAATTTTCAGATGGGTCACTACTCGAGAAAGCCGTCTATATAGATAGCTTTATCAACGAAAACGTAATGATAGATAATGTATTTACAAATTCCCTTGCTAAATGCCGTATTCAAGACCTTTGTGGTTTTTTTCTCATACTGACGCTCGTAATGTCTTTTGTAGGAAAATTATGGAGCTCAATTCAACGCTGCTTTTCGAGAATAGTGACCTAAACCAAAATAATACTTCTTTTTGTCGTATTACACACAGCTGCACTATAGTCCTTTTGTTTAGGTACTTAACTAAATGTAAACAATCTTGATATTTTTTTTTATTGAAACATTTACTTTACAAATCAATAGGCATAAAAATAGGCATGCAATTTCGTATGAAGCTAAAGTATTTGTATTTTGTATTTGACGGTAATCATTTTATAAATGTATAGTTAATTAAATAGACATCTCGAGATTGTTGACATTTAGCTAAGTACGTAAAGAAATGGACTATAAGAATGCAGGTTTTATTTGTTTAAAACAACCACGTGACAACATCGGCCTGTATACGATTTTTCGGCTTTGCACTTTAGATATTCTGCTGTTGTTTTGAACCATCTCCCTGATGAATTAGGTGATTTTGAGATAAGTCTCTATTCGGAAAGGCATTAAGTGCAAAAAAGTCTTTTGCTAAGTATCTGTGGACGATTCCAAAAGCAAACATTCTCTACTAATCATCCTATGTCTATTACACTTTTTGTGTATATTCATTGCTATGACCAGTTCGACATGAGCTGCAGCTAAGGATGTTGTATGTACTTAATCGAAAATAGCCCTGAAAATATCCACTAATACTTGTAAGGGCGCGTTCCCATTATGTCGTGACAACAGATAGTCGTGCAGTTTAAAGTGTCGTGGCTTGTATATTTAAATGAAGTTGTTCACATATATAGAAAAACATGATTAAATGTCGTTCACTACTTTTTTGACGTTACGACGACCGACTGTGTAGAACGACAGTCGTCGGATGATAAATAAAACGTCACGATAAAAATGTGACGACAGCCGACGACATAATCGTAGCCTCAAATGATTCTGTCGTCCAAACGGCAAGGCGGCTGTCGTGAACCGATAAATTGTGTCGATAAACAGTGGTGGATTTGCAGTCTTGACCGCCCTCGGCCCCAGGCCATGTACTCAGTGCCAGCACCCGTTCAGTAGTTTTTGAGTTTATCGTGATCAGACAGACAGACAGACGTATTGATGTAGTGATTATACATTACATTATAGATATGTAACTTATCTATTTTATACATAAATGAAATGATGATGTTTATTTCTCAATCACAAAACAGGCTTAAGAGTAGGGACCTCAAGATTAATACAAAACAAAGATTGCTCAAGCTGTTTTGTGAGAAACTGGTGCCCGAGATAGGTAGCTATAGAAAAACCTGTGTTACGGGTCACCAGGCTTCCACACTGCAGAAGAGCAATGTGGTTGTGGTACTGTAGATGCGACAAAGGAAAAAAATATAAAGGCAAATAAATATTCCTAATTTATAATAAAAAGTACTAGTGCACTGAACTACGTATTTAAACCCTCTTAAAGCTTAACACTAAATAAACTCACGATATGAAAAGTGTGAGAATGAATGTTTATAAGGTGCATGTGGTACCGATTAGAATTGTACGTTTGGGGTGTATGGTATGTATAGTGTGCGTATGTGTTGAGGCGAGAGAACTGTGACTTGAGAACAATTAAATGAAAGAAGTATTATTCGAGGATAATAAATAATTGCTCAGTTTCTTCTTAATTTTGGGTCTTAATCCAATCGGAGACAGTTTTTTTTTCTAGGGACATTTTGGAAGAGCGCAAAAGGAAAGCTTTGTATTTAATTTGTTGTACAACTTGTTGTACAACAAGATTATTGTTATACGAAGCGGTGCAGTGCGGCCCGCCATAACGTGAGTGAGTCTTTTGAATATTTAGGTTTTTTGTGTTATAACTTGTTACCATCAGTGAATTTTTTGTCACGATTGGCTACCCCTAAAATCTGGCCGCCCTAGGCACGGGCCCACGGGGCCTTAGGGCAAATCGCCCACTGGTCGCAATCTATGGAGACAGTTAGACACGACAGTCGTTCAACCATAAAATAAACGTCTACGACACAGTCACGACAGATCGTCGTGATAATGGGAGCACGCTAGAAACGACAGTTGTCCCACGATAAATAAAACGTTACGACATAATGGGAACGCGCCCTTACTACTACAGTGCCTCTACCATGAGTTTTTTTTTGACAGTTCTCGCTAGCGACAGCGTAAAATATTTGCATAGGTACAAAATGTTACTTCTTCTCGTAACCGCGCTAAGGGCGCTGTATAATTTTCCATACAAAATTGTGACGTAATTTACGCGGTTGCTAGCGACATCTGTCACAGTAAAGTCATGGTAGAGGCAGAGTTGGGGTAACCTATCACGAACTCGAATTTCTTTTTTCCGAATTTCGTTATTCCGAAAACGGTTCGACAGTGCGATGACAGTTTTGTTATAAATTTGCAACACAGAAATGTTTTACAGCAGAAGTATCGTTTGTCCGAAAACCTGTTATTAGAATAATTATTACGCATAGGTACGTATTCTTTGGGCAGAAGTTTGTTTGGTCCAATCATGTTTGTTGTACTGTCTGTTTGCCATATAATTTAGATTGCTGAAAATTCGTTTCGACAAAATTATTATTCTTGGATAAAATTGTGCCGCCATGTAATTTTCCCGTATAGCTCCAAAATTCTGGACTGTACTTTGCTGGTGCACTGCAAGTCTCACTTACTTCATTTTCGTAATACCATTGTGCTACGTTTTCGCTAGCATCTGAAGAGTAATTTAAAAACAATGGTCTTGAGTATTCAATATATAACTTAGAACTGAATTGAGGAGAGTACCAGAACCGAATTTGTTTGCATTTCCTGGCTAGGTCGACCCCCTCCTGTGGGTTCAGGTTAGGTTAGTGTATGAAAAAGAAGAACGAGCGAAGCGAGCGACTACAACTCGATCAAATTAACTTTACCACGTTTAACACGTTTACCATATTTTCTAAAGACGCGAGGTGCTTTAATGTGTCGAGTTGTATTGTGCGACACGTTCTAATATATTTAATATCTGTAATAAGTAATAATATAACAAAAATGTATTATTGATATCGTTTTTTTCCAAAATAAAAATATTCAATTAGATACATTGGTCAAACGCTATGTTGGGGAAATAAAAATCTGGAAACGAATAACTTGTCTATATGTCAAAATAGTGAAACATAAAAAAAACCGTAACGTGTTTTCGGACAAATGAAACAAAATCTATTCAATATAAGTCTGAAGGTTTTCGGAGAAACAAAATTCTGTAAATCATGTTTTAGCTTGTGATAGGTAACTCAGTGTTGGTTAGGAAAGAGAAGAAACGATCTCGCTTTCTTCCTTCACGTTTATGAGCGAAACCCATATTCACAACTATAGTGTCTAAAATGTCACTATCTAAATACCTGCTGAGGTACGGCACGTTATTAACTAACTCGGAGACAACGAAACGATTACCTAACTTCGGATTAATGGAGATTAAATACCTTTCTTGGAAACTGCTTAAAACTTTTCTAGGAAGTTATAAAGCTTTTAAATGAATTCACGGTATGTCAAAATAGTTTGAGACTTTTAAAGATAAACTGTATCTTAATTCAGAGCAGTCCTTTAGTCCTAACCTAACCTAAACTAACGTTTAGGTTTGACGAGCGAGCTGACGAGCAGTAAGAGCGGTTACACACGACGACGTCATGAAACGCGCGATTGAATTCCTACACTTGCGATTTAAAGGCGATTGCATCTATGTAAACGCGCTGCTACATCGAAACAAACGCGCGATTGCATCTAATAATATTTAATATTTATTGTTGATATTGCATAAAATTCTGTTTTTTTTTGTTATTAATCGTTCTTAATTTTATTTAAATAATGTAGAATTTTCTTATTGAATTGCTTTTAATTTTATTTTAATAATGTATATGTTTTAGTAAAGTAAGGATATAGTGCCCTCAGAATGTTGCAGTGCCCCCACGGGGTGTTACATGTCAAGTACCATAAGCATAAGTACACCTGTTATATAACCACGTAACTTGCACATAAAGAATATGTATATGAATATACAGTCGCTTATGATGAATAATTGTGTACGAGAAGTCTGTATAGGTTTATGCACAATATTTTGTTTTGTTAATTGTAAATTTAAAAGTGAAATTAATAAATAAATTACTTAATTAATTTAAACGCGTTTGCATCGCGTTTGTATCGCGATTGCATCGCTACTAAAGTCATCGTGTGTAATGACTCTTATGTGCACAATAGGTACTGTTTCAAAGGGTGCTAGTGAAATTACAGGTAGATATAATGAGAGTTGTCATCTTTATGTATGTCTATTAACGTAAGAAATTTCACCCCAAATGCAGTAGCAGTAGGGCTTATTGCGCAAAAGTTCGTTCCGTTACAAAGTTATTAATTTTAATTTTTTTTAAATAATCAAGTTAAATGAACGAATTTTGATTTTGATTTCATTGCATTTATTAAAAAAAAGGAACGTAGTATAGGTACCTGAAGGTAAATAGTTTGAAAGGTGTTGATAAATTTCCGAATACAAAGGATACTATTGTATAATTACGTCGCTATGAAAAATCAAAGTGCCCTACTAAGGAAAAAATTTATTAGGTACCTTACCTACCTACTTGCAGATAGGTAATAAATATGAAATGAGCTTTTTTCTATAAATATTCACCCATTTACTTCGATAACTACGGCAAAAGTTCCGCCATACAGCCTTTTCATACATTAGTACATTTTCTTGTTTTAAATGTAATAAACCTTGAGCATTCTACTTTTGCAAATACGATAACAATGAGAAATTCTCGGTCATTTACTTTTAAAAATAATTGCAACGTGTCTGACCAACTTGGAGAAAATTTATTTTTTCCCCAGTGCTATAATAAAGGGACATTTTATATTATTATGACAGTTTAAATTGGACAGACGCTGAAGTGATCATGTATTTATTTAAATTGCGTGTTATCACTTTATTTATCGTAGTATTAAAGTGGCATTATAATTTTCATCCCACCCACATCGTTTCAAAAATAAAAAATAGGTTCTTTTATATCGGCACAATCGCTATGTTCTATTTGTCGATATCACGTAGCCGTGCATTCAGCCAGATGCGAAACTTACACGATAAAATACGCCATTGTTTGAGTGCGTTTACGGAGTCACGTAGAGGATACATTAATTTAATGACGTTGACGTTTTTGATTGAAATGCACAATGGGTATGATGAATTAGTTTGTTGGATAAAAAAAATATGAATGTTGAATTATTGGGTTGTTTTAATAGTGAATATTTAGTAAATATTTTAGTAGATCTAGATGTGAAGATTACTAAGAGCCGTGAGCGCATAAATGGTTTGATCACGGCTTTTCCCTACCGTCTCTCAAGCAGAGACTGTGGGTTCAAATCTAGACACGCACCTTTGAATTTCTTGGAATTCACCTGCGAATTTTTATTTGAAATTTATATGGCCTAAAGTGGTCTAAACCTGAGAAGAAACGCGTGCCCGGCAGTGGGGTGTATAAATGATTTGATGTAGATATCTACTAAATGTGTTTGATTCTATTTTCGTAAATTCGAATTAGTCAAAAGCTCCAATAAAGATTTCTCAAAGAAAATTCGTTATAGAACGTTTTATTTTTAATAAAGTTCCCGTATTTGTGTTGTTCTATATTTGAAAAAAGCCAAGCGCAAAAAATGAAAACTCGTTGGATACGCTTTATTTAAATCGATCATGCCAATAACCTGTTATGGAGTGCCAACATAATAATAACCTATTTATAGTAAAAAAACCATTAAACTCGCCGACGAAGCGTAAATCCTTTGAATATTTACACTTGTCTCCAGCGTCAGAAATTCAGATCTAAAACCTAGAAATACCTATTTAAACATTTGAAAACAAAGAGCTATCAAAACTATAGCCTTCTTACTCGCACTTACCGACTTAGCCGGGCTTAATATCCCCATCTCTTCATGCCGCAAGTTCATAAGTTTAGGCGGGTGGGTTTAAGCCACGCCTTACAACACCCCCTCTTAAATCCGCCATCCTTTTCTTACTTACGCAAACTTGTTTGGCATCTCTTTCGCTCTTGAACTATCGATTTTCTTCGTTTGTTTACTCGGCCGAATTCCGATGGCGCTCAGCTTATATGAGCAGTTGTAATAATGTACGGTGACTTTAAACGGTCGGGTTATACTTGTAAGTGTATTTATGTGTTGCGGTGGCAATGTTTTTCCATCTGTTTATTTTTTGCTTTATAACATTTTCTAAAGAGAAATTTATGTGAACTCCATTTTGCTTTTTGCGTATTACTTGTGAAATTGTTTTCTTAATTATGTTGATTGTTTTACGAATGGTTGTTAACATAGCATTAATTAATAATGGAAGCAATAACTCTTTTACCCACTGTCAGCCATGTTGTTTTAAAGGTAATAAAAACTTTATTAATCAATTTAAAACAAAGGTAATAAAATCTTTTTTAATTGACTTTGTCTAAGCTTTACCTATTGCTAATTAAAGCTAAAACATATTTTTCATATCACGTGACGTTTATTTTTAATTTTTTTTTATGATACCAAGTAGCGGGACGTATAACTCGTGCGCCTGGTGGTAACCGACACGTCTGTCCATAGCAGGTGCAATGCCACTCAGAGCTATTAAAACAACGAGTTCCACGTATTAACACTCCTTCAAAACTAGGACGCAGTAATGTGAGCAAAGAAATATAAGGTGGCTTCCCTGAACGAACTTTTTCACAAAGAGCCATCGAATATATAACCAGAAATAGAGACGAAATGTCATTTAATTTGTTTGAAAACTATTCTGCCAAATCATTCCGGTGACAACTGCGCTCTGATTAGGCAGCTCGAATTCGAAACAATTGACGAGTGTCGTCAAATGTTTCACTTCAAACCGACCAGTTAAACTAGAAAAATTGAAAAATTACATATTTAATATTTAATTACCGATGAAATGTGATTCCGTTTGTTTTGTAATTAGATGTTTTGCTGTTTATCCGCTACACCACCGAATGGAACAGCACGCCATTATTACAGATATCTTTATTACAATAAATACAGAATATTTTTGGAATATGCGGAGACGTACACGCATGTCAGTTGTTGGCGCTGTCTATATTTCAGTGCAAACGAGAGTTGATATTTATAAGTGATGTATAACTGATGAGTTACCATTACATTTCTGGCCCTTATTTCGTCTCTGTTTCTGGTTATATACTCGATACAAAAGGCTAATCAATTGTTAAATCAGAAAATGTCCGCCCATAAATTAATTAAAACGAAATTCTGGAGAATTCTCCTATTACTTCATCATTCCAAATGAAAGAAACGGCTTTCAATTTGCAACATTAATTTGCACCAACAATACACGGCCACGTGGCTGCACAGGGGGAAAGCACTAACAATTGATACGAAATAAATTGATATCCCTCTTCAATGGGAAACCATAAATGATATGGTTAATTGAGATTTGAGATTTTATGGTATGGTATTTGCGAAACCGCTTTAGAGGCTAACGTGTATAAGACAAAAATCCGTAGGACTGTTGTTTCTTTTAAGCCGTATTGTGCAGGTGAGAGATAGGGTTGAAAGTGATTAATATCGACTCATCCGAAGAACAGAGTCCGATATGATTATATAGCGAAAAGAGAATAAGTACGTTACGAGTACAATTTCGTTATTCAAACTAGGTCCTATGTAAAGGTATTTTGAGAATTTATATGTCTTACTTCGTTTCGGAAATATAAAATCCAACAAAGGTCGATCTGACATCCACAGCGAAGAAGAACGAACGAAATGTACTATGTCCTGAGAACAAGTAGTCTTACACATAGATCTTTGTTCTTCGGATGAGTCTATTTATGAAAGTGTAATTATGCCAAGAACAATATTAACTTTTTTATGAAAAGTAGTGACAGACATAACATTATTACGAGGAATAAAAATAAACTAATTGTTCCTGACAGCCGTCTTCATAAAGTAACATTAATTCATTTAAGGGGCAATGTATACGCTTCTATAATAATATATGTATATTCAAAATTTGCCATTTAAGTAGGTGCGAGATTAAAAACTACCCATATTTTGTTTATTCAAACAACTCATTGAGTATATAACCGGAAACAGAGGCGAAATGTCATTTAATTTGTTTGAAAACTATTCTGCCAAATCATTACGGTGACAACTGCGCTCCGGTTGACCAGCCCGAATTCGAATCAATAGACGGGTGTCGTCAAATGTTTCACTTCAAATCGACCAGTTTTATTTGAGCTTTGCTATAATGGACGAAAATTGAAAAATTACATATTTAATATTTAATTACCGATGAAATGTGATTCCGTTTGTTTTGTAATTAGATGTTTTGCTGTTTTTCCCACACCATCTTATGGAGCAGCCCCCCATAGTTAGAGATCTTTATTACAATAAATACAGAATAATTTTGGAATATACGGAATACAGTTGTTGGCGTTGTAGGTACTATTTCAATTTTCTAATTTGTGACGCAAACGAGATTTGATATTTAAAAGAGACATAAGACCCATTTGCCTGGTGAGTGGCCAGGGATGGATGGCCCTTTTTCGTCTCTATTTCTGGTTATATACTCGATGAAATAACCCAACATGGTCAGTGAACAAATATACGCGGTTTAAGCGCGGGACACGCCGCGAACGAAGCATAGTCAGCTTCGCTCACGTAGTTTGCATGCAAAGCTGAACTAAGAAAATACGTGATAAGTAAGTAGTGACGTGCTACATCGTGGATACGTGCGGGGAAGAAGGACGACATATTTTATTTCGTTTACATAGCCTAGCGGGATCGTTCGAATGGTTTATTTAGCTCGGTAAGCTTAGTTCGCGGTGTGAACCGAAGTAGATAGATAGATAGAAGTACTAAATTTTAATAGCAGTAGAGGTCCTTGTGAAAGAGTTCATCCTGGGAACCTTACCTATTTCTTCCGTCGAGCAGTAATGACAGCATTGCCGTGTTCCGGTTTGAAAGGGTAAGGGTGCTGGTGAAATTACAGGCACATGGGACTTCTCAACTTATGTGTAGGGTGACGGGGGCAGTGACCGTCAGATCTTTGCGATTTAAAGCTCTGAGTGGCACTGCAACTGTTATGGACAGACGTGTAGCTTACCACCAGGACGACTTGTTCGTCCCGTCACTTTATATTATAAAAATCTAATTTTAAGTAGAAAATAATTATGTTGTTCTAAAGTAGCGATTGCACTAAATAAAAACATCTCCTGGTGGATTTTTTAGTATAATCATCATCGTTATCAACTCGTTATAAAGCCCACTGCTGAAAATGGGTCTCGTCTAAGGATAAGGACAATGGTCAAAATCATTGTCCGCTACATTGGCCCGATGCGGGTTGGTGACTTCATTCATTTTTCAAGGGTTGTGAACCTTCATAATTAAAGTTATGGGTATACATGCCGCAACAGGGTTATAAATATATCACTTTTATACAGTATATTATGACTGTCGAAGACGCCACGAAATACGACTTTATTCCGAACTCTTGATGGTCCAAAATCTAATGGCTACTTTTCAGCATATAGACCTATATCCTAATGCCCTTTCCAGGTCGTAAAGTCTTCGCCACTTAAAAGGCTTTCCTCGTAATCTTTTCGCGTAACAGAAAACAGAACACACCCGGCATGTGTTGAAGCATAATTCATTGCAAGAAGTTTGATCGTAAGCCAGTCGAAGCATCGTGTTGCAAAGCAATTACCACCGGGTTACGATCTGCAGAGTCAAGATGTGTAAATGGAGGTTGAGGGATGCTAGAGGTATAGGTGCATGGATGCATCTTCAGTTATTAACTCTCCCTCGTTTAATTTTGTACAAGGGCAGCTTTCGTTTCGCATGGAGTAAGTGCTGGAATAACCTTCAACCTCCAGTAAAAAACGCTAAAACGTTGTTTTCTTTAAAAAAAACGATGTAAGCAATGGCTCCTATCTGTACAAAAATCTAGTACCAACTGGTTTTCTTTTTTTTTTATAACATCAAGTGACGGGACGAACAAGTCGTGCGCCTGATGGTAAGCTACACGCCTGTTCATAACAGTTGCAGTGCCATTCAGAGCTTCAAATTGCAAAGATCTGAGGGGCACTACCACTGCACCCGTCACCCTGAGACATAAGTTGACAAGTCCCATGTGCCAGAAATAGGTAAGGTGGCAGTACTTCTCTGGATTACCTCTTTCACAAGGAGCTTTTCTGCTACCAAAAATCCCCAATTAAAACTCCTATCAGCACAAAATTTAAAACTTTTAAATTACTCGGTGCACACTCCGCATATTGGCTTGGCGCAACAAGCGAAGATGAAGACAGATGAAGATTGAAAATCGGCAATGCTGAGTCTTTAACCTTATTATCCACATCACTCAATTGTTTTTTCTAATCGTTTTTTAAGTATTGCGTTTCTTATGTTTTGTGGAGAAATAAATGTCTTTTTATTTTATTTTATTTTTATTAAATCCGGGGTAGCGACCCGCTTAGCTCAAAATTCATAGGGATGCAAATTACACTTGAAATCGTAATACTGATTAAACTCTACTGCTGATTCGTAAGGCTGAGTCCCTTGAGGCGAATGACCAAGAAACTTTAGTTAGAGGGTTGCTTTTGGAAATATACATTTGAATACATTTAACATTTACAATAGGTATTTATTTCGTACATCTTAGATTGAGTCTACCTGCAAGAGCAGAAACGGGTTACCACCACGGATTTTCGGACGGACGGACATTCAATTTTAATTAAATAATAGTTTATTTGTAATATTGCTGTTTAATATCCTCGCAATCGAAGTGAAAAGCATACTAACTCGTTCATAAAACCCATTTTACCCTCGACTTAAGTATAGGTACTCGTCTCGAGTAAAATGACGCGTTTTATGCACTTTTTGTACTATCTACTATATTTACCATTGAACTAAAATAACCGAGTACACATTCAATTACTCCATGCTCACACGCCCTATGACCGCGTGTGCACAGCTTCACCAACGCTCAACACGCGCCCCTCACGAGGCTCTAGGGAATTTTGCCGTTTAGCTCATGACCTTTTAGCGTGCAGCTTTTTACTGTTACGAAAGTGGTCACTTTTCAATTACACTCGTACACGAAGGCTAAGATACTAAAATAAACAAATAGAGTCTTTAATGCCTTCCTCTAAAATCCCGGCATAATTAAAAAGAAATCTCAAAATAATCAAAACAAAATACATTTTTATTTACAAAACTTTTCTCCTAAATATACTGTCGCAGGAAATGAAAGATTTTTTTTTTGTAGATCCAGAATATATATTTGTTTTTTTTTCACACAAACCAGCGTTTCGTACAGGGCTATAAAGGATCCGAAACGCTGGCTTATTTCATTTTTCAAGTTCAACAAACGCGAAAACCTAAAAACTCGTTAGGCACCTAAAAATCTAACTCAACCTAAAAAACGTTAATAAAAATTTATGTCATTTTGGAGTCATGGTCTTAGTAAAATGAGTAAGTTTAAAAAACATGCCTAGATTAATATCTCTACTAAGAAAAAAAAACTTTTTATCATCATGATAAAAAGGTTTTTACCTCAAATCGCTGATAAAATTGAACTTGTACCATCCAAAAATCATTTATACAATCATTGCACCAGTAATGAGGGTATCCGGTGTCGCCCGCTGGGAATCCGCTGATTTGCTCTCAGCATTTTGCCCGGTTTGATACCCGACCCGAACCACTGTGCGGCCTAATTGTTTTCTTCTATTCTCGAGGGGTAAGATCTATGATGTACTTTTTATACCCCTTTTAAGAGTATTTGTCTATTGTTTTTTGTTTTATAATCGCGCAATATCTTCGAAAAAAAGGTTTTATAAAAACCTGTGTCACTTTCTGTGTAAACAAATGTGTGATATTTAAAAAAATGATACCAAGTGAGTGGCAACCGACACGCCTGTCCATAACAGTTGCAGTGCCACTCGGAGCTATCAATCGCCAGGCTATCATCTGCTTGGTGACAGAAATAGGTAGTGACAGTACTTCCCTACACGAATTCTTTCACAAGATGCTCTACTGCTACTAAAAAAAATCAAAGCTACATTTTCATGGGAAATTTTCTGTGTGGTCTCCGACTTAGAGACTACGGACTCACCGGCAAGACCAGGGTGCAGCGGGCGTCCGGGCCAAGCCCTCCGCCAGTGATACGCCTTCACGGGCATCTCTGGTGGACCCGGACTTGGGTATGGACTCGCTGGGGTTTGAAGTGAACTGCAGAGATGGACATGTTTGGCTGCCCCGGTTGCATGTGGCCGGGGCGTCTGTCTCGGGTTGAAGGCCTGAAGCGTGTTGCCCTTTAAGTTGAAAGCTATGTCCGGACATTGTCGCAGGACACTGCGACCGGCTTCTCCAGCACTAGCCCGGAGAGCTGGCAGAGGATAAGCTCGATATTCTCCGGTTCCTCCAGCCACTTAGGTTATTGGGAACTGGAGAGACGTGGTTTCCGGCATCGGGAAGTGTGCGTGCCTTACAGCTCCGCTACCCATGAGGAGATTTGGTAGTGGACTTAGAGTCGATGGCTTAGCGGTGGCAATAGGCAATAGTTGTGCAATGCGCAATGGGAAATAAGCGTGCCTACAGATCCAGTACTTATCTGGAAAATAGGAAGGGTACTGTATGGGCGCCCGGGGCGGCTTACCCGAGGCACTAGCCTCTTGAGAACCAGATGACAGCGGTCTTTGACAACCCTGTACACTGGCTGATCTAGGGACAGAACCTGAACTTATAAGGTTTCTTTACGCTCACAGGTTATAGTGTCCTTCGCGCATAACCAAGAGATAGGGAGGGTCACTATAATCAAAACTTATGTAGAAAAGGTATGGGAGCTGGTCTCCGGCTCAGAATAGAACTACTCATCCTGCGACATACAAGACGACTAAGAGATCAGCAAGCTATGAGGATAGGCAGCAGCGGGTATAAAGCGCGGAAATCCTGTCTGCCAAGCGTGGCGAAGCAAAACCCCTCAAAAAACCTCTAGTCCCCGGCGGCCCAGCTATCGACTTCTACGGTAGCGATGGGGCAAGGGTGCTAAAATTAACTCCCGGTAGAGGCCTGGCTACCATAAGCAATACGAAGTCAGTCAGTTGTGACCTATAAGGAACCCGAAACGTTGGTTTGTTTCAACAAAAACCAAAATATACGATTTTAGATCAGAAAAAGTGATCATTATTTGAATTTCATTCTTCTACGGCTTCAATGACAAAGTAACTAAAAATATTATTAATTAATCCTGTACAATGAAACAATGTGCGGGTTTGGGATTAAGAGAATCGTTCTGATTAAGTTCGTTTCACAATTAAATTTCGAATACAGCTGTGTGAGTTTGTAACATTCGACATTTTAAAAATGTAGCGGCCCACAAATATTTGAATTTCGAAATAGAGACGTTCCAATTTCAAATGTTTCATTCAAAAATGGAATTCCATCGACAATGTTTGGTGAGCTGTCAGAGTGCACAATGGTTGATACCTGCGTATATCCTATGTCTGATATTTTTTTTATTTTCATGTTTGGGATTGGGATGTAAAAATAAAAATATTTTAAGCTACCGTTGACATTACTAAACATTGTTGTAAAGTTGTCATGACGATATATGGTTTTGAGTTTAAAAATAAATAAATTTTAGACATAAATTGAGGAGTGTTATAAGACGGAAGAATTTCACGTAATTACGTCCATTATAAATTTTTGTAAGTATGACCTACCTACATGTTTATTTAAGTCTTAATTTCTATGTTTATTATTATTATTTTTATGATACCTAGACAGGCGACACGCCTGTCCATAACAGTTGCAGTGCGCTCAGTGCCTTAAATCGCAAAGATCTGAGAGGCACTGCCGCTGCGTCCATCACCCTGAGACATACATTGACAATTCCCATGGACCTGTAAATCCACCACCCTTCAAAACCGGAACATATTCATGCTCATGTTACTTGGCGGCAGAAATACGTAAGGTGGCAGTACTTCCTTGGACGAACTCTTCATCAAGAAGCTCTACTGCTACTTACTACTTTCTGTTTATTTAGTTATCTCACTGCATAATTTTGAATAATCGACAATATCTATATCTTAAGTTGTACATATCAAAGTTTCACCCTTTAGTAATTCTTTTCTATTGGAAAAACATATTGTTACCACACGTCTATACATTTTCAATTTTGGAACACCAGTTCCATTCACACAGTGGTTCCGACACGAGGTCTCGCCGCAAAAAGTGCCGACCCATTGTGTTCCTGACAAATGGTTACTAGGAAAAGAAAAAATCTATTCAAAATAGTTAATTTAATAGTATGTTCCGATGCGTAAAATTTGTCATAATGCAACCCACTGTGGGCAATTATCACGCCCGGATTGAACGTCTTTGTCATAACTTTCGGTTTTTCACTTTTGTGGGTGTGTTATTTGCCGAATATTCTTTAAAAACATATTTAAAAAGTTAGACTTTACATTTTCTTTACGTCACAAGGCCTATATAAAACGGTACTTGACAGGCGGGATGATGATAGTTGCAAAGATACAATATTATTACTGAGAGACGCAAGAGATAAGGCTCCTTGACACATCCCCTTAGTCTTACTAAAAATATTGTTTCGTTCAGAAACTACCACACTTTCACCACTATATTATTAGTAAGACAAATGCTCTTAATGCTGGCATGGTCGGAAATGGAAATATATAATAAAATTCAAAAATTGACCTTTATAGAAAAATAGAATTTTAAATTCCGAACGCGCGATTTGTCTCTGCCAGCCAGTGCTGCCAACTGCGCAAACATGGCGAATAATTACATCGGAAGGGCGCTAATGTTTGTTTTCTCTACAATGCTGTTTGCTTTGCGATATTATTTATGGCCAGGGCGTTGACAAATAGATGATATTGACGCCTTTTTGTGGGGTGATGAAATGCTCTTTTTTTGAAAAGTCATGTTGCGTTTGCTTACGTCTACGTTTAACTATATTTGTGTAAGTAGGTATGCTTTCAATCGATGAAGCTATTTCAAAAAAGGTATTTAATAAAAATTTGGCCACCAACGTTTTGTTCAAAGTTCCGCGAATATTTTGAAAATTCAAGAATATGTTTTAAACTCAATTTGTTTTTGTCGCAAAAGCATTGACGTGAAAACACTTCAAAACCGCACGCCGCCGATGCTCCAAAAAAAATGCATTTTCGTTACACAATTGAACACCTTTCAAGAGTTTTGCCGCCAAAAACGAAAAATTTCAGCCAGGCAGAAATCCTTTGAAACGAAAAAAATTGTGGTTTGAATATGGAACGTTCAACAGTAGAGCTAGAGTTGGATTTTGACGCTGTGTTTAAAAAAATACGAGATTATAATCTTTCGGATTAGGATAATCTTTTGTTGACAATACTAAGGTGTTTTAGGGAGTACGCTTCTTCCCAGAATTAAGGAATGAAAGTGACAATGTTCAGTTTTTGCAACAAAAACGTGATGAAAGTGGGGATTATGGAATACTTATTTTTATAAAACAATCATGAGTTATTCTTTCGTAAAGTTGTATCTAGGCAAAATCCTGTCCATTTTTCACTCTTGATTTCGATTAGTTTAATATATATCCATATTCATGTATCTTAAACAAACATTTTTTTATCATTTGCCAGAAGAAAATTTTGAGTCTTTTATCAAGCACCATTTCATATGTCTTTTTGTAAGCAAAGAAGTTCACTAAATTTATATAATTATTGAGTTTCTGGCACTTGTTTTAATCTATTAACTAAAGATGAAATGAAAACTTTCTATCTTTACATATTTATACCTAATGTATTTCTAAAACTTACACGTAAGGAAACAGAGGATACAAACATTAAACGGAAACTTTTATAATATTTTATACACTTATTAGATGTCATATGTAATCAATTCTGCTGTTTTCCTTTACTGTAATTTGTTGTCTGAAGAAAAAGTTCGCGATCACTGAGTTTCATTGTTTACGTTCTGTCTAATTAAAAAAAATGGAGTGTGGTTAATGCAAAGTTATATAAAGTATTACAAAGAAAACTGGATTCATCGTTGAATATCTCTTCATCGTTTTTTATCACGACTTATTTACGTTACAACCAAAAAAACTTCATTTTTAGCATTTCTTCGTGTATCATATCATACAAAGCATTTTTTTCATTTTATATATCATCACTTTGATATACCTCGTCAATTCTTTTTTTGGCAACACAAGCGAGATCATAGCCCCCTCAATTTGGCAAAGGCACCTCAGGTAACAACCAGAAGAAATAAACGTGACAAAATGTCGGTAAACATGTACCTACACGTACCTTTACCGGCGTGATTCAAAAAAAGAACTATAGAATTTTGCTATTTGAATCCGGCGCGGATGTGACGAATGTAACATCCATTCAAATTACAAATTTGGAAGGCGTTCCACGTGTTTGACTTTGTTTTTTTTTCTATAAACGCTGCAATAGTGCAGAAAATTCATATTCCGTCCGGGTAATTGAAAAGTGAAGTTATGTTATGATTGAAGCAAAAAATTGAGAAAAAATTCAATTGAAATTACTTCACAATCCATTGATGCGTTCGATATCATGAAAAGAAGTTATTGAATGAATAAGGCGTGAATAATTGTCGCTTTTCTCAGGGTATACAGTCGCAAATTGAATTTTAATTGCGAACAATTTTTTATTGTGACAATTTCAGTTAGCTCACACGAATAATTGAATGTTAAGTAGACTTAATTACGAATGAATTGACAGCCAGGCAGTTTTATCTGTATTTATTGTCGTTAATTTTAGTTTTTATGTAGGCTTAGCTCGAACTATGTCGATATGTCCGGTAAATTAAGTCCATGCAGTCAACATATGGCTTAATCCCGTCTAGAATAATATTTTATTTATTTCTTACTATGTGTAGGTATATATGTAGGATATTGTAAGTCGTTTTAAACGGAACAATAATTCATCAATTATTTATTATAGCGTCAGAGCTTTTCGTAAGGGAAATATGGTGAAAGTGTGCGTGTACAAAGGTAGTCACGGGTTACGGTTACGTTTTTTTTATAAATCCCACTTCTAAGTGTACTGCCTTCTTTAATGACATTTTGCTTATAAGAAGACACGTGTAATAATGTCAGTTTTTATGAGGGCGGCAAAGTCAGACAGAAGGTTTTTCATTTTCCTGAACAAAATTTCAAATTAAATGTTAAATAGCACGGTTTTCCTTTTATTTAAAATGGTAGGTATGTTATTTAGAAGAAAACAATCCTCGTGATTGAGTCTTTCGATAAGTTTAGTAAAATCACAGGTTTTTTTTATGTTTGGCAGGTTCGATTCCCCGTTCAGACAGGCTATTATGAAAAAATCTTTGAATACAGTTCGAATGGTTTTTAAAATCAAAATGTAGTCTTCTTTCGGTTAAATTTTCTATCTACGGTATTTAAGGTATTTTCCCTCAGTGTGACAGCCTATGTAATCTACGCATGTTTAACTATAAACTTACTGGGACCTGTAAAATATCCAAAACATTGATTTGTTTAATATATATAGAAATAAATAAATAAAAATTATTTATTATCGGACAAATTTAGTCGGGGTACGAATTTGATCCTGCCGATTCGATACCTCAAAAACAATAATATATTTTATTGTATTCTATCAAATTTTTTAACTTAGCCATCCAAAGAGAAACGTTGCCAGCTTTATTGTCTGACATTTTTTTCCATTATGGAAATGTAACCTCTGTTGTCTTGTTTCAGAACCCCAAAACCAAAAAAATGCCATCGCAACCCATAATCCCTAACCAGCGGCGATAGCGCACCAACCATGCGAACGCACAGACGAAGGTTGCGGTGATAACCCTCGAGATGGCGTTGCTGACAAACTCGGCCTCCGCTGGCGGCCCCACGGCAACACCGAGCGCACCACAGGCGCACCATTCTACAACACCTTTACACCACTACTTTCACTATTTGAAGCAGCCGTCGCCGTTAGCCCAAAACCCCTACGCTCATCATAGCAGTGCCCACCACATGGGGATGGGCCCAGGTCCTTTGGGTGGACTCGGCCCGTTTGGGTTAACTCCGCATGGATTAGAGGCTGTAGGATTCCCGCAAGGTGAGTTTTTAACCATATATACGTAGAAACAATGCAGGTTAGAGCTTTTTACAGTCTTCTCATCGTATCGGTAGCGTAGACTATACTAATGCGGCCCAGAACTCAGCCACGCTGACCGCGTTATTAGTAACCAACATTAAATCCTCAAGCGTGCAAGTGTCGAGCCACGACGTGTGGTGGGCCATCGATTGAATCATACCTAACGTGATCATTCGTCTCGCTTTGAGCGGGACAGTCCCGCTTTTAAGCTTCTTATCTGCTGTCCCCAAAATATTTAAAAATATCCCAGAACAAAACAAGAACACACGTGACAATAAATAATAAAAAATGGCGCATAAGCCTTAAAATATACAAAGCGCACCAGACTATAAAAGTTCTTTTTTTAAATTTTCGAACATTAAGTATTTTTTTAATCTTTTTTTTATCATTATTCATTAAACTTTTTGTGACTTTCATAAACATGTGTTTTATTTTTAAAACAATAATGAATTCACAGGCGTCCCGCCTAGAAGGGAAAAAATTAATGGTCACGTTAATCATACTGCACCATAGATTACCTTAATAGTTACTAAAACAATCCAGGTTAGAAACATCCGAAAAGCCCCACCTAAACAAATTGTCCTTTCTCCGACCAACTTTAGTCCGAAGCTTATTTATAGAATTCTAGCTCGGCCATGGAAATTCGTGTTTATGAGGAAGAAATTAAAATCAAAAAGTAAGAAATGAAACTATTTTTCCGAATTTAAATCGCGTATATTTGTTTTTTCAAACAAACCGACGTTTCGGGTCCTTTACAGGTCCTATGGTCACGGTTCACTCAGTCAATCGTATCGTAAGGTACTAACTGGGTGTTAAATCTGTCAAAGATTTCTCATAGATGGCGCTACGACTAAAAAGTCGTTGAAAAAACCAATTACAAAGACACGACGCAAGCACATAGAAAAATTCCCGAGGTCCGTTGTTTCGTTCCGTGGCTTAGTTGGTATGGCGTCTGGCACGGTATGCAAGAAGACGTCGGTTCGAATCCGACCTGATCGAAGGAATTTTTTCTGAGTGTTCGATCTTTGTATTAATAATTATAACAAACTAGTGGAGTAATTTCACAAAAAAATAATTGAATACCAATTCAATAAAAATTTTATTAAACTTAAATATTATTGAATACACTTTGGATCAAATTTGTATTTAATCTAAAACTCAACGTTTATTCAGATCCAATATGTTTAGAATTTAAAAAGTCAATGTTTTCTAAACGGCACGCTACACTGAAAAAAAAAACGGATGTTAAAACAAATTCTTAATGATTGAAATCATTCACAAGATGTTTTTTCACAATTACTTTTTTGTTAAATTGTTGCTGCAATCATTGTGCTTGTTGTTACAATCATTGTTCTTGAAACGCTCAGATGAAAACAAGTAACAGTTTCACAGTAAACATCTTGTTTATTTCATTTTTTCTTGTTTATGTATTTCTAGAAGCTTCTAGGAATCATCTTGAAGAACGATTGAACTAGTGTCTAAAACGTATTTGTTCATTCATAAGGCCAGTCACGAAATGTCTCAGTGAATAACATTTTAACTGCTAACCGACAAGTCGTGCACAAATTTCATTTCACCGAAAGGTCATTACGTTTACGCGTTTATTTTGTTGACATTTCGCCGACTTTGTTTATAATGTGTGTTACGTGGACATACTTTGTTTTCGGTTATTAAATTTGAGACCTACTTAAATATATTTTTACGTTTATTGTGAGGCGACATCATCATCCTGTTGTAATTACTTAGTTTTCTTTACACGTTTTCACTGGATTATTATGGGTAGCACCTCTGAGTTAACATTTCATACCCTAGGTCTTAGAATAATAACGCATAGAAACCTAGTCCGCACACGCTAAGTGATGCAAATTGAAGCGCGCCAAAAAGGCCTACACGAGCAGGCGGGCCTTCAGTGCTCAAGGTCAACTTGCACCGCGAACAGATCAAGAATTTTAGCTAAAAATGACGAAATATGCGGTAAATGAGTGTAAAAATACGTCAGACAAAACATAAAATAGATACTAACATCACATTCCACAGTAACGCGTTTCAACTTGTATTTTTATATAAATATTTACTAAAACCGAAAATTAACCTACTACTAAAACTAGCCTACATGAATTTGATTTTTGCCTCTCTCGTGACAGTTCGTTTGATATGAAACTATCATTCTATGCGTTATTATTCTAAGCCCTAGGTATAATAAAGTCACATGTGATAATACGTCAAAATTGCTTTTATCACATGTAAGCCATGAAAATAATGCGAATTTCATGAAACTAATTATGCACACGTGAAATTTTAAAACTTAATTTGATAATTTTCTTACAAAAGACATTAACGAGTGTGTTGAAATACGGCATTTTGCGATGATATTTGTAAGAACACCATCTATCGTATAGTAGTTAGTAGCAGTAGAGCTCCTTGCCCATTTCGGCCGCCAAGCAGTGGTATCAGCATTATTATGTTCCGGTTTTGAAAGGTAAAGGTGCTGATATAATTACAGGCACATGGGACTAAACAAACGGAATCAAATTTCATCGGTAATTAAGTATTAAATATGCAATTTTGCAATTTAAGTCCATTATCGCAAAGCCCAAGTTAACTGGTCGATTTGAAGTGAAACAATTGACGACATCCATTGACACTCGTTCATTATTTCGAATTCGGGCTGGCCAATCGGAGCGCAGTTGTCACAGTAATGATATGGCAGAACCGTTTTCAAAAAAATTAAAAGACATTTCGTCTCTGTTTCTGGTTATACCTATACTCGATGGTTATGGTTCAATTGCCTGGAAGGGCACACCACGTCGCCTTTTGCAGTAATCGTTCGGTACTTGAACCCAAGGATCTTTTCCACTAGACCCACACTGTCAATATTATTTCTTAAAATATTTAAAAACATGTTCAACAACGACCAAGGCACCTAAATAAATAAAGAGTAATAAAAAGAAAAAGCTATAGACTAATTTTCTTCGCCGAAATTTCAAACCTCTGTCCTAAAAATACGTCATTTTGTTAATATGGCCTTGTTACACCATAAGTGTAATCGCATACAGGGAATTCTCTAGTTTGAGAACAGGCATTACAATTGTTCTAGTAAAAGAGAGAATTGAATTTTATTTGTTCACTGTATATTGAGCATTCAGGGTGGTGTCAATTGAGATTGTGCATCCGCATGCTGTTCTTGGTAGGTAGCGAAAAGGAGTGCCTAATCCGATCTCTTCGCAGAAAAACCATTTTGAATGACCAACGTCTTGTTGCCGATATCTTTTTAACATCTATTGTATTATGGAAGTCATTTGTTCTTTTTTCAAATCTTAATTTCAAATTAATTTGTGGCCTCTAACAAATAACAACTTCCAATGATTTTCCAAAAATGAAAAACCGCAAACGCTACCAACTTAACGAAACAAAACATCAAAACTCAAGTTTGGTACTAATTAAAGCAACTAACAAGCGAGGACTTCCGTTTCCACATTTCGGGGGTAGCATGGCAACACTGCGTCCCCAAAGAGGGGGTATAAGCGGCTTATGGGGGAGGGCCGGGCTGTTTTGATTATTTCGAAGGATGTCTTCTTGCTACGTAAATTATGCAATGCTTTTCGGCTCTAGTTGTTTTGATGTTGGTGCCGTCAGGTTGGTACCTATAATGGTTGCGTTGCTTATATTGGTGCAGATACTTTTTGTCTTCACTATGTAAGAAGAATTAATTTATATTTGAAACGGGGATTACATTATTTTCATTGAATGCTAAATTCAAAATTTAAAAACATTTTTATTTCACAGGTAAATAAATTACACTGGAACCCTATTACTATTTGTAGAATGTGTTATCACTAATAATTACGTGGTCTTGTCGATTATACCGGTCTAACCACACGAATGCCTCTGTCACTGACCCTCTTGTCGCCATTTTACTTTGTCCATATTACACAAATCAATTCGGCAATAATTATTCTTCAAATTGATATTTTGTAATTTACATTAGCGTGACGAATTTAGAATTAAAAGATGTATGTAAATTGCTTGTGCCTACAATTTATACATATGACAATGTACACAGCGGATAGAAAGCAAAACAAACAATGCTAACGTTGTTGCTTATTGTTTTTTTAAAAATCATAATACTTGCCAAATTACTTTAATCGATATGACACAAATCCATTCGACAACGAATTATTCTACAAATTGGTATTTTGTAATTCATATTAGGGTGACAAATTTAGAATTAATTAATAATAATTAGAAAAATGTACATAAATTGCTTGTAGTGGATTGAAAGTTAACAAATAATGCTATAATAATGTTGTTCCTTATCGCTTATTAAAAAAAAAGCAAACAGGTAGCCAGTCGTCACTACCTGATTGGTTTATTGAATTCCAAATTCAAAATATTTAAAATGTCTATTACTTCCTCGACTTGCCTATGGTAATTTAATAACAATATCAGGACCTACAATATTGTGAACGGCATGCAGCTGTATAGCTATAGCCGTCTATTGTGACGTATTGCACCAAAAGTGTAATAACGCCACATGTGCAAAATGAACTTTTTATGTAATAAGTCGTAATTTAAACGCGGTTGTTTGGGTTAATAATACCAGGTGACGGGACAAACAAGTCGTGCGCCTGGTGGTCAGCGACGCGTCTATTCATAAGAGGGACACTGCCATTGCGCCCGTCACCCTGAGACATAAGTTGACAAGTCCCATGTGCCTGTAGCTTTGCTGCAATGCTTACATTACTGCTTGGCTACAGAAACAGTTAAGGTGGCAGTACTTCCTTGGACGAATTCTTTCACAAGGAACTCTACTGCTGCTTACCCACTTCTCGTTAACTAAAAGTAGTTAATAACTACTCCAAATTTTTGTTTTAAGTATAGTCTTTCAGTCAAACTTACTTAAAACGACGACTATATCGACACATCCGTAGAACAAAGGTCTATGTGTAAGACTACTTGTTCTCAGGATATAGTACATTTCGTTCGTTGTTCTTCGCTGTGGATGTCAGATCGACTTTTGTTCAATTTTATATTTCCGAAACGAAGTAAGATATATAAATTCTCAAAATACCTTTACATAGGACCAGTTTGAATAAAATTGTTCGAATGAATTGAACGAAATTGTTCTCGTAACGTACTTATTTTCTTTTCGCTATATAATCACTTCGGACTCTGTTCTTCGGATGAGTCGATATATAAAGAAAAAAACCTACCCGAAAAGTTCGTGGAATTGCATCTATTTGCCTAGTTTTATTGAAATAGTTTGCCACTCTTAGAGGTGGAATATTTTCTTCAAATTTAAATGGGACCATTACTGAGGTACACTCTTTCCAACAAAAAAGGAATCTTCAAAATCGGTGCACAAATACCAGAGTTATCGCGTAACACACGTTCAAAAAAAAAACAGTCGAATTTAGCACCTCCTCCTTTTTTTTAAAGTCGATTAAAAACTAAGAGATGCAAAAGTAATTCCTAGTTCAACTTCATCATCACCATCGTCGACTAATTTATACGTCGTTTCAGGCGAAGGTTTTGCGCCATAGTCCGGCTTACCCCAGCGCGGGTTGTGGACTTCACACGTCTTCCAAGGGTTGTGAACCTTCTTTGACGTGCAGGTTTCATCACGTTGCCTTCACCAAAAAGCTCACGGTGAATTTCAAATTAAGTTTCGCACATAAATTCCGAAACTCAAAAGTGTGAGTGCGGGTTCGAACACACTAGTTCAAGTTCTTATGAGTTAAATCCGTACCAATAGACAACTATAATAGGTAATGCATTTTTCGTCAAAATAATCGATAATTTGAAGAAAACGCGATCTTAAGAAGCAACTACCTACATTACATTAGCCAAATAACAATATTAAATAATAAAAATCCGTTTTTAATCCCAAAAAGGGTTATTCCACGAACAAACAGACGCCTTTCAGGTAGTCTTCTTTATTTCGCGACAAATTTACCTTTTTTTAGGGTTCTATAATGCTCTCAAACAGAACATTTATACGTAATAATCTTTCAATATATTTGTCTCTCTGTTTGTAAGTTTCTTGGTACTTCCATGAACTTGATCGCTAGAAGAATCTTATTTCGAATTCAAATAATCCGAAATTTTCTTAAAAATCGTCAGATGAAAAAGGCATATATGAAATAGAAGAAAGAAAGAAAGAAACATTTATTCAGTATCCTTAAATTGTATGTACATAAAAATAAATTAAAACTAAAATTACTGATACTGAATGGGCACCGCTCAGCATGTGCCGTGGCTGAGAACAGCCACGTCGCTGGTATTATGCGGAGCCCAGTGAGTGCGTCTCAGGCGCACTAAACTAATACTACAAAAACATTGACTTATTTAAATTCGCAATATGAGTACAAAGAATTTATGATGCGACAAAATGTGTGATGCTTAACTATATCTATACCTATTGTTAATTTATTTACAATTTATTTATAATTAATTGATAATATTATGTTATGTATGCAAACACCATTCAACTATCAAACAAACTTAATTATATATATAAAAAAAGAAAAGAAAAGAAAAACTACTTATTTCCTAACTATAAAGTTGGAACTGATTGCAAAAAGTACAACCGAATTAGGCCACATATACATACAAAATCCACTTATACACAAATGATACATCTAATATTTATATAACAAGACACGCCACCACAAATAAAAAAAAACAGACAAAATATTTACGAGTATGTTTACCAAAAATTTGATGCCGAACCCTTCCTAAGCGATTTCACTTGCCACTTGACAGAATTTTAACACTAAGCCTTTTAACAAATGCAAGTTTTGCAGTTACTTCAAAAACGATGGAGAATAAGACGTGATATATGTTTATCTGCTTTGTCCACTGTCGTTTTACCGAAACTCATTAGAACGAAGTTTCTTTTCAACGACGATATATTATTCCGATGACGTTTCATTTTTACGAAAGTGAAAGTTAAATTCATGGTCAAATAATCGTAAATCATAATTTTTGCATAAATGCTGTAGAATACATTTTGAATCATATTTGTGTTATATCTAGACTCACATTGTCTTTCCATACATCTTTATCTAAAACGTAGTCTATAATTTGGTAATATGACTTTTCAATTAAAATACTTTTGATGTACTTTCTAAACTTAGGAAATGATAATCTTAATATATGCTCCGGAATCTCCCCGTAATAGAATAGAAATCGTGGTACCATGTGTTTGGACTTAGTTCTTAGGTTAATATTATGGATATCTTCTTTCTTAACGAAATTATGTATATTTTTACGGGCATACGAAATATTTGAGTAAATGTACTGTGATGCCAAAGTCATGATACTAGTCTCCTTAAACTTTCCTCTCAGAGAAACCCGAAGATCTTAGTGGACGTCACAAACTACGTCTTCATACAATTTGGGCATTGGGCAAAACACACATTCAGACATCAATTCAAGACTGACATGCGTAAGGTTGCCGTGAATGCCCGTGGCAGCCTAATAGTATGACCTATCGCTTTTCAAATAAAGGTTCTAATCCGGACTTGTACGTAATTTATGTGCGAAATTTAACATGAAATTCGCCATTTATTTACCATTAGCTTTTCGATGAAGGAAAACGTCGGGTGCGTTAACGTAAACCATGAAGAAACCTGCACTAATCTGCAAGCAATGTAATGATGGACCCGCGTGGGAATAACAGCCCAAGCCCTCTCATTGTGAGAGGATACCTGTGCACAACAGTGGGACTATATAGGGCATCGAATAAATAACCAGAAATAGAGGCGAAATGTCGCTTAATTTGTTTGAAAACTATTCTGCCATATCATTACTGTGCTCCGATTGGCCAGCCCGAATTCGAGTTAACTTGTCGATTTGAAGTGAAACAATTGACGGGTGTCGTCAATTGTTTCACTTCAAATCGACCAGTTAACTTGAGCTTTGCTGTAATGGACGAATAATTACAAAATTACATATTTAATATTTAATTACCGATGAAATTTGATTCCGTTGTTTTGTAATTAGATGTTTTGCTGTTTTTCTCCGTACCACCGAATGAAACAGCACCCCATTGTTAGAGATATTATCTTTAATTACAATAAATGCAGAATATTTTTGGAGTATACGGAGACCTACACACAGGTCAGTAGTTGGCGCTGTCTTTATTTCAGTGCAAACGAGAGTTGATATTGTATAAGTGATGTATCACTGAAGAGTTACCATGAATATATGGCCCTTATTTCGTCTCTTCTGGTTATATACTCGATGATATAGGGTAACTGTTATTATTATGTAAGGCAACCCACACTCATCATAGTTTCTTACGTAGTCTTGTTTCAACTTATCTAGGTAAACTACGCCTTAATGCCAACCAGAAGCTTTTTACCCCGTCTTTTACCACATCATTATTCTTATTAATGTCGAAAGTTATTGTTTTCCTTTCAAGGAAATAAATTCGATCCAAACTCAATGTCGTAAAACTACTGTAAATCTATAAAACAAAATTAACGACTTACGACCTATTAGATTTAAAGCCCAATACGCATTTAATGCAGGAATAAAATTAATCCTCGGAGCTCGTTTTAATCCGTATACCCGTCCTTTTCACTCGCTCTACAACACTTATATATTCTATCTTTGTCGCACGTTAGACGCTGCTCCGCGTAACGATGGCAGCTGGGCATTCTTTTTTTGAAATTTATTTTTTTCATTGTATATTTCCTTTTTATTGGCATCCCTTAGAATTTTATACGGCCAGTTGCTTTTTTAATCTTTGGCGGTATAATTAATTGATTTTTTAATCTTTTCTATTTACCGTTTTTGCTAAGTTGGGAATCGGAAAGTTGAATTTTGAATTCCTATCCTTTGAGATCAGTTATTTTTTAATAAAACACGGCCGTTCCATACTTCCTTCATCCTATTTCTGTTAGGTATGCCTCAGTGGAATGGTCATCTACGATTATTCCACTATGATGACTCACTATGGGTTTGGGAACACACGTGATCATCTCGTGAACCTTCGCCCAACTTCGTGTACATTCGCCGCCATCATTAGTAGCTGTAGAGCTCCTTGTGAAAGAGTTCGTCCGGGGAGGTACTGCCACCTTACCTATTTCTGCCGCCAAGCAGTAATGTGATCATTACTATGTTCCGGTTTTGAATTAAGGGTGGTGGTGAAATTACATGCACATGGAACTTCTCAACTTATGTCTCAGGATGACGGGCGCAGTGGCAGTGCCCCTCTGATCTTTGTGATTTAAAGCTCTGTGTGGCACTGTAACTGTTTTGGGCAGGCGTGTAGCTAACCATCAGGCCCACGCCTTGTTCGTCCAGTCACTTGATATTATAAATAATAAAAAAAAACGCTTTCTTGCTGTGCAAGGTCCTAGGCTCTATCACATCATATACTGTTAATACAATTTACAGTTGAATATAGAACAACTTTTTCGTAATATCCCTCGGCAATTTTCGGGTTTTGTAATTATTAGAATTATCATTTATATTAATTTGAATTCAGAACTGTATGTATTTTGTTGTTATATATATAATATATAAAAATATAATTAAAATTTTCTTTTTGTAACAAAATGTACTGCTTAAAAAAGTTTAATAATAGTATCGTGACCTTGACCTAGTCCTCCAGTCCAGAGTTGACCCCGTGCCCAGCAGTAGACGCATAGTAGACAGTTAATGATGATGAATTATTCTTCTTCGTTATCGACGCAATAGAAAAACTGACCAGAGTTGCGCAAAATTGTAATATATACCTATATATAAACAAAATTCCGATTCCACAATCTGCTTAGCCCATTCGGCGTTCTTATGGCTTCGTAAGCCGAATTCATTCGACACTGTCACCCTGTTATCGATTCACAATTCGGTTTGATAATCGATACAATCTCGTTGTGTCACAGCCTTACCTATGAGCTGTAGGGCTATTATACCAGTGCTTTTGTCTATGGTCTATTGGCGTACCGTTTTGAGAAATTATTTAGGAGATTTTTGTATTTATTTATAGATTATGGATAAGATAACTCCAGGATATAGGAAATACGTCTCCTTATATATTATATTGGTAAATAATTACGGCCTAGTAGCTGTGTTAGCTTAGTGGAAGCACAATAGCTCCTTAATTGAGTAGTTGACGGGTTGACAACATATCAGTGGAGACATCGCAACCCTATACAAATTGACGCAACCAGCGCAAAACTAGTGTAACCCACATTCCATTTTTTCCTACAATATTACTTCAAATGATAGTAAAGTAAATAAGAAATATTTTTTAATTGGATGCTGTTTTCATGTAAAAAAAAATAATATTAATTAAATATTTTTATACAAGAAAATAGCATCCAAGTATAAAGTAATTGAAGTTCTTATGTACTTTCGTATCACTGAAAATAATATTGTAGAAAAAAATATTTAATGTGAGTTACACTACTTTTGCACTGATAGCTAACAATTAATTCATACTATAACGTTGCTAATTGTTCCTTTTTCAAAAAAAGACTAGCCAATCAGGTAGCCAGTCGTTGCTACCTGATTGGTTGACTGAATTCTAAATAAAACATATTTAAAACGCCTATTACTTCATTAATTTGTGCTTGTGGTAATGTTTTAAACACAAAATAGAGTCCTACAGTATCTTGAATGGTATACTCGTCGATTGTGACGTGTTGGCCAGGACTAATAAGTCGTGCGACTGTTGGTAAGCGACACGTTTACATTCATAACAGTTCAGAGCTCGAGGACAGGAAAGATCTGAGGAACACTGCCACTGCGCCCGTCACCCTGATATATCGACTTATCCGTAGAACAAAGACCTATGTGCAAGACTACTTGTTCTCAGGACATAGTACATTTCGTTCGTTCTTCTTCGCTGTGGATGTCAGATCGTCAGTTGTTCGATTTCATATTTCCGTAACGAAATAAGATATATAAATTCTCATAACACCTTTACATAGGCCTTACTTTGAATAACGAAATTATTCTCGTAACGTACTTATTCTCTTTTCGCTATATAATCACATCGGACTCTGTTCTTCGGATGAGTCGATATAAGTTGACAATTTTCACGTGCCTGTAATTTGATCAGCACCCCTTACCCTTCAAAACCGGAACGCAGTAATGATCACATTACTGCTTGACGGCAGAAATAGGTAAGATGGTAGTACTACCCTGGATGAACTCTTTCTCATGCACATATTCTATGCAGACGAAATCACGGGCACCAGCTAGTATTAATATAACTCATTGATAAAACCAGTTAGACATGATATAAAGTGTAGTAGTTCGAAATATAATCACACGTGACTTTATTATATCAAGGGTACAAATTGTACTTTAAGCCATTTCCATAACGTTCAAATTGGCAGTTTCGATTAGTGATAGTTTGTATACCTTAATCTGTGGGCTCAGTGTAGTGTCCTTCTGTAAACAGAAGCGCGTAAAAAAACCTTACAAGAGAGCGGCCACATCGATTTTGGAGCCCCTTGCAATGCTCTAATCCTACCGACGTCACGCGGTGCTGCTTACCACGTTTCCTTATAATGTATTTTAACTATAACAATGAAACTAAACTCTCTGTAGGTGTATAACTCCAAGTCACATTTAGACATTGGTCAGTGTTTGAAATAATATTAATAATTATAATCACTTATTTCAGGCAATTTGGCCCATATTTGTTAATTACAGTAATTGCAATAAACACGTGATAACATTTGGTAAATTAAACACAAGAATAAAAGTTTAATTTAAAATTGATTACTAAAAATTACAATTTAAATAATAATAAAAATAAAATTTCTAATATTAAATATTAAAAACTAAAATTAAAATTCAGAGTATTAATGAAGAAATAAAAATAACTACAATTTTCCTTAAATTTAATCGCAAAATAAATTAACAAATCAGAACGATTTCAGGAAATTTCATTTTCCGAATTGGACCTACCGGGAATCGAACCAGGAGCAGCGACCATAATGCAAACCACTGGGACGTCAAGGTCGCCTAAAACATAAATAAACTTTCGTAACACCAATAACATCTAAGTTGTCCCCAAGTTGACTGACCTCAGTTAAGTTTTGAACCCAACAAAATGAAAAATAAGTTTTAATATAAATAAGGGACTGTGAAATCGGGCCAGTGAAGCGGTCACTTTAAATTAACCTTCATATTTTATCAGCTAGTGATGGGCAACTGTTATTTTTAAATTATGCTCTAGCGATATCTACGTAATATGTTATTAGTTTCAACACCGTGGTGTGATTAACTAATCTAACCCCTTAGGTGCGTACAACGCCTCAAATGGCATTGGTTGATACCGTTTAACAGTAAAAGGTTTGAACCAATCATTTTAGAAAAAATTAATAGTAAAATTGAGGATATATCGACTCATCCGTAGAACAAAGATCTATGTGCAAGACTACTTGTTTTCAGGACACAGTACATTTCGTTCGACCTTCTACGCTGTGGATCGACCGTTGTTCGATTTTATATTTCCGAAACGAAATAAGATATATAAATTCTCAAAACACCTTTACATAGGCCTTAGTTTGAATAACGAAATTATTTTCGTAACGTCTTTATTCTCTTTTCGCTATATAATCACATCGGACCCTGTTCTTCGGATGAGTCGATATACTGATTATTATACGGTGTGAGAAAACGATTTGTAAAAATTTTCATGATAGAAAAAAACACATATATAAAATCGAAATTTTATAAGAAAACCACTGTTTTCAATAGGTCCTTAGAACCAATGATTTTTTTTTTATATCGACAGAACTTTGTTATACATTTTACACATGGCTATAATTTCGTTTGTCCCTGCCGTTCGACTTAAGCAAAGTGAACCCAAAAATGTGAGTTTTTTTTCCAATTGTGAAATTTTTACGAATCGATTTTCATACCGTATACCAATCAGTACATATCCTCAATTTACTATATATTTTTTCCAAAGTGATTGATTCAACAATTTCACTGTTGTGTGGAATCAACCAAAAAGTCGATCATGGAAAAAATAAGCTGTAGAATTTGGAGCACAGAGCTTGCTAGTGGGCAGTAACCGAATCCAAATATAAGTGGATATCATTAGTAGAGTCAATATCATTAGTCCTATTTAGTAAGGTTAGGGTTTCGTAGAATGGTTCAACCTTTTCAGCGCTACGCCTTCCGTGTTGTCAACGATCCTCATGTAACTGAGCATGCGGAGTCGTTACAGCTTCGCAGAGATATAGCGTCTCTTAGCGTATTCTATCGCCTGTACCACGGTGAGTGCTCTGAAGAGTTATTCAACCTTATCCCTTCCTCTCCTTTCCATCAGCGGACCACCCGTGCCGGACTGCGTTGCCACAGATGGACGGTCAGTTCAATACCGTCCCGCACTAAAAAGTTTGGCAATTCGTTTTTATGCCGAACCATCAAATTGTGGAACCAACTCCCGGCGCATGTATTCCCTCCCCTCTATAACATCGGGTCCTTCAAACGTAGTGTGAAGAAGCATTTGGCCAGACCGGCAAAATGATAGTGACGGAGTGAAGATATTTGTGTTTTCCATCCGTTACTCTCATCTCTGGACTGTATTCGCACTTTCCATCAGGCGCAGTGCAGTCATTTTGCCGAGTCACAATAAAAAAAAAACCTTAGAGCCTATCCACATGGTATATTTTATACGCGCCGATATGACGTGAGTTATCTGCGCGTATACGCGCCGCAGATGCGCTGCAGTTGCGCGTATGTATTGCGCATTTTGATTTTAAGAGATAGTTTTAATTTTACTTTTGATTTTTAATTTTAGTTAGTTTTTAAAATGAAGCAACTACATGAAATTCTAAGTGTAAACTCCAGTGGAGTATATAAACTTCTTGCTACGTATACATAAACTCTTAAAGAGGGTATCAAATATATTTATTTCGTAGGTAAGCAAATTAAACTTGAAATCATGACATCAAATCAAAACGACTAGTCCTTATCAGGTCAATTTTAACTGAGAAGAACTTTTTTTTTGTATCTCCAAAAACATTCAATTGCTGAAAGTACAGCATGCAATCATTGACTTTATAATAAGCTTTTCTAAATAAATTTAAAATAAAAAACGTATACACACGGTGCCCTATAAGTGACGAGCTAATTTTATCAAGTCTGACCATAGGAATCGCGAGTTTATTTTTGTTTCTATGATTAAGTTTATCAATGTTTTTGGGAAAAAATGCTACATTTCCATCTGCGCTGATGCAGGACGATAGCAATACGACAGTTCAAAGTTCGAAGCGAGCTGACGAGTTTGCTAGTTGCACAACTTTAACTGCCATATTAAATAACTCAAAAAACATTTCCACTGTTTGGTGCTTACCGGGATTTGAAACCGAGGACTTCTCCACATCGGGATGCAACCTTTTCAAAGTCAAAGTCAAATAATCTTTATTTCATAGGTAAGCAAATTACATATGAAATCGTCATACAGATTAAACTCTACTGATCATACGTAAGGCGGATTCCCCTGACAAGAACGAGCACAAACTCTAGGAGTTGTTCTTTGTAAATATACATTTGAATACATTTATCATTACAATATTTAATATAAACATATTAAATCGAGACTACCTGCAAGAGATGAACGGGTCACTAACACGGTCATCCAAGTATGCACACGCTGTTTAATAACCTTTAGTATAAAGTTTTACTTTCACTATAGTTTTAAACCGCATAAGTGGCAAATTTTGATAATCAATCGGAATCTTATTATAAAAGCATAGGTTATAAAAACATTGCCCCTTAAATGAATTTGAGACTTTATGAAGGCGATTGTCAAGAACAGCTAGTTTATTTATTCCTATTAATTTTGTGTCTGCCACTATATTTCATAAAAAACTAATAATTTTCTTAACATACAAAACATTTTCGAAAATGTACTGTGCGCTATGTAAGAATGTTAATCTCTTTAAACTTGTCTCTCAAAGATACTCTGGGTCCCAGATTGTAAATTGCCCTAACCTCACAATTCTGCAGAACAAAGATTCTATTAATATTGGCGGCATTGCCCCGAAGCAAAATGCCATATGTCATCAAACTGTGAAAGTACCTGAAGTAAACCAATCTAGCTGCTTCAACGTCTGTAAGTTTTGAAAGCGAGAGAGAGCTGAGCCGTTTTGATAACTTATTTGTATGTGGACCCCATTGCAATTTAGCATCTAAAGTTATACCTAGAAATACAACTGTATTTACAAGGTTTTAAACATTTCATTTTTTAACTATAATGTTTGTGTTCGTTTGTTTAACATTGGGTAATGTAAATTTGTTTATTTCTTATTAAAGAGCAGGTTATTAACTGCAGACCAATTCACTGCGTTAAATATAGTATTACGGACTTCTAACGCTATTTCATATCTCTCTCTCCTCAGCATTTATTATTCTCATCAAATGTGCGGTTCTGCTATAATTATATTTTGCTTCCACTTCGCTTGGTTGAACGTCTCATTTTCCGAACCATGGCAAGCTCGCTAGATCTTTCACGATATGATGTATCGACCTCATCTTCGGTGTTCGCTGTTTTTTCGACTCAGGGTTGTTCAAATTTATCACAGCATTTCCAATGTATAGTCTTCTCACGTACTTTTATGAATATAATGGTAGTAAAAACTTTCAATAAAATAAACATTACTTCAAATTAACGTACTATAATTCTTATACTGTGGCAACCCTAATTAGCAAACGATTTTATGAGAGCAATTAACTATAGCACTCAGTGCACAACTTAAAGAATATTTTTTCCAAATATTTCGCTCTTAGCTTTAAAGAATAATAAACAACTCATTGAACATATATCTTATGACGATGATTAAACAACTTACTTATTCACTTACTTAATTTACTTTTCCGAACATCAACCTTGCAGCTTAGCGATCCATCACTTAATCTACACTTAAGTAATTAACTAATAACAGATAACTGATATCACAGGTATACAAAAAATCACATCACTAGTGCGGCGGCTGATGAGTAATCTAGAGATGTTTATGCCACCGTGGTGTTGTTTATTATACTACGGTCCTTGCGTGGATATCTGTAATAAAAATCGATCGGATTGTTGTCGTGTGAAATCACTTACCTTGCGTTAATTAATTTGGTTATTGTTTTAACCCTGTTTGTTTTTGTATATTTGTGTAACTTATTGCTCAACATTTACAATCATTGCCGTGTCATTCAGGCTCAATTGAACATAAAAATAAACCAAGTATAATAAGGCGCGTGTGAAGAGGTTCTTGTATGTGGAAGAGATTTTTGTCAGAAGCGTAGCAAGTAGAGGTTAATGGTCTCAACCTACCCCAGCGTGTTGATATACGTACGCAATTAGACAAACTACACCCGTGAAACATAAGAGGTAGAAATTAGTACAAATACTTTACTTTGTACTTTCCAAATAAAATAAACCATTATGAGAAAGTCTATAAGTCAAATCGATTTGTGACCAGCTGTCAAAGTTCATCACATCTCGTACGTAGTGTAATCTTCTATAATACCCATAATGCTACTGTATGACCCTTTATGGGTGACCGTGACGTTAAACACCAATTTAAGTTAACTTCCTTCTAGTTATTGGGCGCATGAAAATTGTTCGGATTAATAAAACAATGTACGTTTATACATTCATATATTTTGTTAACGTAGGCCAATGCGAGACAGGCGTGATTGTATGCATCTAATAATAAAAATAATACATAATAATATAACGTATTGTTTTATATATATTTTAGTGATGTTCCTCGATGATACTGATGGGGAATATATAGCTGTCTCATTTGTCGATTAATTTATGTGTAGCTAACGTGAAGTTTCGTAATCTATTTCTACGTAACTTACAATTTCGACTGAAAAAAATATTTACATAGTTTGATTCAACAATTCATGTTCTACGTTGTGATTAACAAAAAAATATGAATAAAACGCATAAGTGCAAAACGAATTTAATATTAAATTTGCGGTTCAAATCGCAACCAACTAACATCAACAATGTTATTAGTATATAATAGAAACATTTATTTCATATTAACGAAGGAACATTATTACAATTTAAAATACAATGTGGAAGGATAATATAATATAAAATGTAACAGAATATATAAATCGAATTATTGTCAAGATATGACTTTTCCAATAAAAAATAAAATTACAATTTCTTTAAACGATCCTCTTAAAAACACTATTAAACCGATTGTCACACTAAAATTATAACAAATCACACTGCAAGCATCGATTTAAATATCTTAGGCATCATAAATAATATTAAAATTTATCATTTATAAATTCCAACACAGAAACCCGCTACCGTCGGCCGCTTTGTAACACCGCCATCGTTGGCCGCCATGTTTGTTTTTCTTTTTTTAAAAACTTAATGCAATGCTCTTGTCACCGTCAGCCTTATCTGACGTCAGAATGTGAAATTTTAAAAAGCAAGCTTCTTTGATATTGATAACATTTTGATATTACAAACAGACAATGTGTTATAGAAACGCTTTAAACATTACATAACCAACGCCAACTCGCAAATCTATAAATGTGTTACAAACGATATGTTTTATTAACCGACTTCAAAAAAAGAGAAGGTTATTCGACGGTATTGTTTCTGTGTAATCGCGTGTACTCAACATTTGTGAATCGATTTTGATGATTCCTTTTGGTTAGAAAAAGTGTACCTCAGTATTCGTCCCACATAAATTTGATGAAAATATCACACCTCTAAGGGTGGCAGACTAGAGGATGGATCCGGTTTCGCTTACTTTCCGCTAACCGACTGCAATAAAACTTGTCAAATAGATATAATTGCTATCCTTGCTTATCTGCGAATCTCTCCTCGGGAACTGGATTGGCTTTCTTCGTATATTCGATGGCGCAAGCAAGCGGTTCGTGCTAAGGACTTCATATCTAATTGGTCAGACCTTGAGGCAGGTGTCCCCCAAGGTGGAATTCTTTCCCCTCTATTGTTCTCTGTTTTCATCAATTTAATTTCTCCTATCCTTCACAATTCTCACTATCTGCATGCAGATGATCTGCAAATATATGCGCAGGCCAAGATTAACTGCCTGGACGGTGCGATACTAGCGCTTAATGAAAATCTGCGGCGTATCGCTGATTGGTCGAGTAAGTTTGGCATCACTGTCAATCTCATGCTTTGACTAGGTTGGACATGAGCTCTGTCGCGCCTCTTTCTTATAATGATACACCTTTTGTATTTGCACCTCATGTTGTGAATCTGGGACTATACATTGACAGTACTTTATGCTGGAAACCCCAGATTGACTGCATTAGTCAGAAGATCATTGGTACCTTAACAAAAATTCTCTTAGTACAGGCCACTATTTTTCCTATCCTTGATTATGCTGATGTGTGTTATGCTGATATCACCCAGGAACTTCTCAACAAATTGGATCGCTTGCTCTATAGTTGCATTCGCCTTATTTTTGGACTTCAAAAATTTGATCACGTGTCCATATGTCGCAATGAGCTGAAGTGGCTTACGATTCGCCAACGCCGTGATTTGAGAATACTTTCCACTCTTTACTCTATCATTAATGATAAAAGTGCTGTGTATGTGTTATATTTATATCGAGTTTAAACTATATATCGTAATTATTTATAACCTTCTTCCTATCTGTTTTAATTATCATGTTATGCACCCCATGTTAATTATTTTGAACCCCGCTCTCCGGTTGACTGGTAGAGAATGCCTAATGGCATTAAGTCCGCCATTTGTACTGTTTTGTGTGCACTACTAATTTGTGTTATGACAATTTAAAAAAATACGTATCTACGCATTTGACCTCCATCTCACCTGATGTAAAGTATTCTCGGTAAGAAAGAAAGAAACAACATGTGTTTAACACTTCCAAGTCGTATGTTGGTCAGTGTTTGAACTTTTACAAAAGAATTTTACTTTATTTTTTTTTATTTGTACAATTACCGATATCAGATATAACATAACACAAAAACTTTGTTAAATAGCACCATAAAACTTGCACCCAATTACAAACTGTACACAGCAATATATAACAAAATACTTAACTATTATAAACACCGGAAATGTATGTACAAAATATAACATTAAAGACAAATTGTACTATTTAAAAAAAAATGCGTACTAGTATGAGCAGTTCTACTTCTTACTACCTGTGGTTAAGTAATTTTGGTTTTAAAAGTTAGAATTTTACATTTAAATATGTCGTGTGCATCACAGATTCCATTATAATACCGACACATTCTTATAACTGAGTTATTACATAAATAAACATCAACTAATCGAGTATTTACTTACGTGTTTCTTCATTATAGGTTCGTCGTTCATCTCCATCCCACCTAAATAAGGCCTAATCACTCTCGCCTTGAAAAGGCCCAAGTTATATCGGCCAGGAAAAGTCTGAAGGCAGGGAATTCTACTCCATAGCCGTTCGCCATATAAAGGTGAAAGCGTAAGAGAGAGTAGTTACACTACACGACGTCGCGAAAATTTTCGTGTAGTCCAGAGACAAGCCAGACTCGCCCGCGCCCCCGGGACGCTCATTTAAGTTAAAACGTAAAAACTGAATAAATAGAGTGTATTTTGCCATGACAGTTACATGTACGCGGTCGTGAGTGCGATGAAATGAGCGTGTCGAATAAACGCGTGCGAATGCTTCGAATATTGACAAAATAAATTTATATTTGTTTAAGTCACTCTTATTTCTTTAGTACATTAATTGTAGTATTTCGAAGCGATTTTAATAGCAGTAACCTTACTTATTTCTGCCGCCAAACAGCATTATTGTGTTCCGGTTTTGAAGGGTAAGGGTGCTAGTGAAATTACAAGCACATGGTACTTGTCAACTTATGTCTCAGGACGACGGGCACAGTGGCAGTGCCCCTCGGATCTTTGCGATTGCTCTGAGTGGCACTGCAACTGCTACGGGCAGGCGTGTCGCTTACCACCAGTCGCACGACTTGAGCGTCCCGTCACTTGCTATCATAAAAAAAATGTCCTATGGTAATGATTGTTAATTTCAAAAGCATTTTTTCGTGACAGGGTGTTCGTTGATGTCTTTTACTAGGAGCGAGAAATATATAGTTTACGCTTTTCTGCTAATATGTCGTAGAACAAAGGTCAGTCACTATATTCCTCGTTCCGATACACGTTCACTCCCACTACAAACGCAAGCTTTTTTTTATATAATAAAAAGAACATAATATGAAGCAAAAGTAATTATAACATAAACCTCGAATTGTAATTCTCGCATTACATTAAATTGTAACTCATAATAACATTGTTTCGTTCTAAATTAAAGCGATAATTAATATACAGTTAATCCCTTCCATCGTATCACGCGAAGTGTCATAAAAAAAATTAAAAAAAGCCTTTCAGTGCGTGTGAATTATTAACGTTTATAGACATGTGAATTTTCTAGAAAAAATCTTATAATGCATTACTTATGCTTTAGATTGCTAATGAGCGAACTGTCATTTGTAGGGTTGTCACACGCTGTTATTAATTGAGAACACTTACATAATATATAGATTCTGGCGTCACTTTCTGAAAATCAATGTAATAAATATAGAAGTAAAATAAATAACTCAAGCGCAAACGATCACAAACACCACCACCAAAAAATATACCCTTCACGTGTATCGCCTCAGGCTTCTTCTTTGCTTTTCTTTACGAAAGTGACAGGTTTCTTAAAAACTAAATAACATGTATTTTCATGACTTAAATAAATAAAATAATATATTAGATGTCGCCTCACTATCAATTCACAGGTCTCTTGTAAGGAGAAGTTTTAGACGAGAAGCAGTAGAGCTCCTCGTGAAGGAGTTCGTCCAGGGAAGTACTGACACCTTATCTATTTGTGCCGCCAAGCAGTAGTGTTAGTATTATTGGATTCCGGTTTTGGAGGGTACGAGCGGTTGCGCAGTTCCAAATCCGAGCAATGACGGTCCGAAGTGTCATTTTATCTCTAGGTGTACAAGCGATATTCGTATTTATTCGGATTCGAATTGGACTTAGTGCACAAGCAACATCCGAAACGATTTATTCATCATAAAAAAAGACTATATATAATCCATAATGCTGGCAAAATACGCTACCTTTTCGCAATACGCTCTCGAATTATTTCTATTGAACTGTACAAAACTTACGTACAAATATAATTGCCAACCCTAGCACATGTATCATGTAATATCACCGAGATATAAATTAATTAACTCCTAATAACCGTAATAAGCACCCGTTAACGTTATATTAACGTTAATTGCGTCTATTCTCGACGTGCTCACGATGACAGTGCGATACTGTCACTGCGCAACTTTTTATGCCAGTTGAGATTTCATTGAAAATTACACCTTAGGCAAACGTGGGGTTAGTAACGTGATTTAGAATAGATTAAACATTCGGTTTACTTTTTATATGAAAGGTTGGGAATCTTACAGCACGGACTATCTTATAGTTTTCCCGAAAAAATAACATTAAAAAACCAGTAACTTATCTAGAAATCAATAAGTCAATGAAGCGATTTTGTATTGGAAAGTAAAGTTTTTCCGAATTTCCCAATTATGTCCCATACAACTGGTCTCAAACTAGAGAATATCTTGTACTATGGGTACCTACCAGAGCAACGGTGTTCACTATGGGGCACCAGCACACCCAGATCAGAACTAATTTAAAAAGTAAGTTTACTGAATAGGTCCTGTCGGGATTCGAACCCGGGATCTCCTCGTCGAGCGCTCGCAGTGCAAACCATTGGCCACTGAGTTAATCAGAGTTTCTGAACAGAAATGTCACTGTGAAATACGCGCGTAACTGCGTTAATTTTTTCCGCTTTGCAGTGGCAAAAACTTTACCCGCGACGTGCCAACTTAAAAAGGCATTAATTTAATTTTAAAAAAGAAGTTTCTATTCAATTCGTCTCAGGATCTTCCGATAACATTTCAAGATTTGCGTGGAAAACCCAACAACAGGTATATGGCGCATTTCTACTATACAATCTTTTTGCACGTCCACAATCACCCCATAAAAAGCCACCCTTCGGAGTGGTCTAAATGCATTCGAAAACAGCGCGACCGAAAACCAACAGTCGCGAGAAAACACAGCGTGAGAAAATCTACACTTGCTTCGCCAATTGGTGACAATAAACAGTGTGTTGCGCACTGTATATATATTGTAAGGAGTAAGATAACTTGGCAATTAAGCCTTAACCTCCTAAGATAATAATTATGGTTCAACGTAAACTTCAAACCACATTCAAGCTGCATCTTACAGCATCGTGGAATACGTATCATCTGGTTTTTGTTGGACGCGTATATTTATTTTTTCAAACAAACCAACGTTTTGGGTCTTCTACAGGTCCCATGGTCACAACTGACTAATTTTATTTCCTATATATAACAATGGCGAAAACCTTAGACATGCTACGTTATTGTCAAAGTATGGAATCTTTATATTGTATAGCCAAACTTGTCTTTACATTTTGTCTATATGGTCCATGTCCGAATTTTAATCAAACGTATTGGTACCTATTGTTGTCGTAAATTTAAATGACAGTCGTTTTCGAATCCTGAAGGATTCAAAATAATATTGTACAACAATTACTACTTACAACATTTACACAGCGTCCACCCCCGCTGTGATTGAAAGCGTGTTCGTTTCAACGCAAACCAGGGGGCCGTTAGTTTTGCGACAATCTCAGGATTGTACACACTTGATTGGGCTGCGTTTTGTTACCACATTAGCATAATTTGTGAACACCCTGTTGTTGTCTTTCCATTTCAGTTTAAAGGGTTTTTGAAATGGAATAATGTAATTTTGCAGAGGTTTAGGGAAAAATATATTCAATGTAATTTTTTTCAATTATAAGCCTTGGTTTTATTTTTAACTAAGCATTTACAAGTAGATAGATAAATGATTGTAATAGCATAGACAACTTGTGGAATAATCTTTGTGTTTTTATTTATATATTGCGATAAAACGAAAGGTAAACAATTTCGATGACCCAGTGGTTAGCACTGTGGGCGCTCGACAAGAAAGTCCCGAGCCCTATTACCGGTAGAAAAAATTTGGAAACAAACTATTCTGAATTGGTGTCATCATCATCACCAATCCACTTGTAGGCACCACTCCAAGGCACGGGTTTCCTCTCAGGCTAGGGAAATGTTCAAAGTTCGCCACACTGGTCAAATGCTGGTTGGGGATACCACACGTTTTCAGAGGGTTGTGAAAAATTGTGTTTCAAATCTTTGTTTTTATTTTAACGACTTTTGAGAAATCTATGAAAGTTTTTCCTCGCTCATGCCATAGTATATTCTTTCTTTATACAGAACAGTAATAGAAGGCACAAAGTACACAAACGGCACAAATTAACAGCGGACCCCGCAGTATGTATCGCGGGACCCCAAAAGATAGACAACTTATGTACACTATTGTATGAGACAATTAGTGCAAACACACATTAGTTACAGAATGAAATTAAATTTGAAACGTTAATAAGTTATAAAACATTATTAAATTATTTGAAAATTATTAAATTATAGAAATATTAATAAATTATTTAATTATTAAATACTATTGAATTATTAAAAACCTTACTTTCTGTTCTTGAGTGTATTGGAGTGTATTGGAGCTTAGCATACATATATGTGGGTTTTTTGTAAAGTGCACGCATGGTAATTAAATATTGACTAAAATTGACATCAGCGGCAAGGGCGTTACCGCCGGCAGTGGCGTGCGCCGCGTTAACATGTCCATTGAAATAAATAAACATGGCGAGTGCGAACTTTCTCACTCCCACCCCCTTCAATGGATAAGTGCAATGGGTACATAAACATTAAAGGACGCTGCAACCGTAGAGTTACATTATAAAGTAGTGTTAGTAGCAGTAGAGGTCCGTGTGAAAGAGTACATCCAGGAAAGTACAGGCACATGGGACTTGTCAACTTATGTCTCAGGGTGACGGGCGCAGTGGCAGTGCCCCACAGATCTTTGTGATTTAAAGCACTCAGTGGTGCTGTAACTGTTATGGACAGGCGTGTCGTTTACCACCAGGCTCACGACTTGTTTGTCCCGTCCCTGGTATCATAAAAATACAGTCCTAAGGTTTTGTCTAGTTTTAGAGTTAGCCTTTCTTTTGTTGTTTCTTTTTAACCGACTTTAAAAAAGGAGATTCACAATTCAACTGTATGATTTTTTTTGTCTTGTATTACGTATTACGCGGTAACTCATTTGTTAATTGATTTTGATGATTCTTTTTTTGTTAGAAAGAGGATATTTCAGTGGTCACACTTAGATTTGAAAAAATTATTCTACCTCTAAGGGTGACAAACTAGAAGATGAATGACTTTTGAGGTCGGTTTTTTTTCTAATTAGTTTTAAACTGATAAAAAAATAGAATTCTACTTTATGGGCAAATAGGTGATATTTAGAAGCGTTGTTTTATTTTCTTATTTCTCTGAATTATAGAGCTGTATGTCTGAGCTATATGAATTGTCAATTAATCATATTATGATTCTGCCAATGCGACCTTTTTAGCCCTGCGGATTGAAAGTATGTTAAACTGGACACTTAATATTTAAATTTAATTTTATGTCGCTTGTAATAACAATGGTTTAAAGCTTGAAGAGGTCTTGGCTGTTAAAGAGGTCACTCACGTTTTTGATGCGTGTGATAACGGCGATGTATTACGCAATACTTTCTAATATATAATACATTTATATGGCATCTCAGTTTCTTAGCCACACTTAAGTACAAATTTTGTTTTGCTTGCTCTATGGTAAAGGTTAAAGATTTTGAATAAAGGTATTATTCGTAGCCTTGGTACAATAAAGCCGCATGTGATCACGTGAAAGTCATAAAAATAATACAACTACATTCTCCTATTTAAGCACAAGAAGTCATCAGCTGAAAAGTTGTCATTTTGCAGATATGGTCTTATAACGCCAAGATTGCGTATTATTTTGCGTATTTATTTTAGAAAGAAAGAAAGAACAACGTTTATTCATTAAATTGAGTCGCTATACGCCCTTAAATCTAAAAAACAAATGGCTGTGTGATTTTAGGCAGCAAGTGTGTATAATGGCGCTGGCGCTGTCTCGACGAGACAGACGCTGATTTTCAGTCGTTCCTGTTTCAGCGTCAGTTGCCACCTACGGAAATGGTACATGCTCTGTGTATCCCCTGCTTTATGCCATACTACACATTTACAATACATATGTGATACATGTATACATTATTATATAAAAGCTACAAATAAATACACATAAATATAAATAAGTCAGAAGACAAGAGCTAGGAACGAAAGTTAGAGTTTAGATTCTCGTGTACCAGGTAGCCCAAAAGTGTTATGAGTTTTTAAATGGAAGAGGTGGTTTTTGTAACTTTCAACCGGGATCAGGGATTCAAGTTCAACAACTGACGAACCGTTGGATGGCGGACTGTAATCTACCCTTTCTCTGATGACGGTAAATTAATTGAAAAGAAACCCGTGTATTTTTTTTATAATATCAAGTGTCGGGACGAACGCCTGTCTACAGCAGTTGCAGTATCTTTGCTAACTAGGCTTAACTCGCTTTCTGGCCTACATTTAGCCACAAGTTTACAATTACAGTACAATTTAGAGCGTCACTGCCTCTGCGCCCGTCATGCTGAGACATAAGGTGACAAATCTCATTTGTGCCTGTAATTTCACCAGTATAGCAGTAATGCTCACATTACAGCTTGGCGGCAGCAGTGGCGAGGCGTCCATACAACTCGATTACCACCGGCTTGCCTAAAATTGAGTACAAAATTTACTACATATGGTACTCAATTTAATGGTCGTATTCTAGACCTCTACTCAATGCTCAAGTCAGGATTGCAATTGAAACACAAGCACTGGAAGTACGACCCTAATTGCAGGGACTTGAGTATGATTTGGAATGCTTTAAACCATACTCAAATCCTGACTTGAGCATTGAGTAGAGTTCTAGAATACGACCCTTAGTGTAGAATAACAATCAGTCAAAAGAAGAGCACTATATAGTATGTTGTGTGCTAATTAATGTTTTGCTTGAGTGTCGAAACTTAACGGCAAAACAAGTTTTTGTTACGGTCGGTTTTTTGTTTTGTGCCGGCTTTGACGGGCGGCAGAAATAGGTAACTGGCAGTACTTCCCTGGACGAACTCTTTCACAAGAAGCTCTACAGCTACTAAATATAATTTGTAACGTTCATAGTTATAGTTGTAGAACAGTACATCTTTTACGTAAATTTTTTCTCAATGACATCTCGATAATTGATAAGTTAACATTATCTGTTTGCATTAAGGGATTGTTTTAGCGCTTGTTTTGAGTACCTCAGGCCTCTGCCCTCTAGGAATGAGGGTGGAGGAACACCCTTTATTATTTAGGGAGTGTTAGTTGTTTTTTATAAGCCACGTGTTTGGCAACAAACGATTGTTACTTTTATTGTTGTTGTAAACAAAAATTGTATCGAAGCTGTGGTGGACTTGAAGCATACTTTTTTCAATAGCTAGCTTTAAAGTTTTTAAGTAGCACTAAAGCAATTAGTCAATTAGCGCAATGTGATGAAAATTAATTCTCAAAGAGGACCGCATCTATGCGTCCGTTTTTTTTACAAAACCCAGTGACAGGACGAACAAGCCCAAAAACCTGGTGGTACTGCTGCAATTTATTCCTAAAGTGTTCTTAGCATAAGGATAATGATTTAGATACATAAACACTTTTTAGTAGCAGTAGAGCTCCTTGTGAAACAATTAGTCCAGGGAAGTACTGCCACTTTACCCATTTCTGCCACCGAACAGTAATGTGAGCGTTACTGTGTTCTGGTTTGAAAGGCTAAGAGTGCTGGTGAAATTACAGGCACATGGGACTTGTCAACTTATGTCTCAGGGTGACAGACGCATTAGCATATTCCGCCACATTTTCCCAATACGGAAACAGTATTATAGCCAATTAACTTCAAAAAGTTAAACTTATTCGAATCAGGAACTTATTCCACTCATGAATAAATACTTAACACACAACGAAATTCAAGTCTAGCAGTGGACTTTAAAGGGCTGATGATGGTGATGATAATTAACATAAATCATGTAGGTAACACTACAAAACCGACCACGGAGCACAGCTAACTAACTAACACTGCTATTTCAAATGCCAATCCGTCCACTTCAAACTTATTTGGTAGTTGGTTTTAAATTAAGCCTAAAACCACTGAAAGTCTCAAGTCACCCGTTCAGCTCTTGCAGCGTCTCGATCTATGATGTTCCAAATAAACTTGTGTTTTAAAAAGGTTATTCGCCTTCTGCATAGGTAAAGTTTTGATATCTAAAAAAACGAGTATTTTTAAGCGAAATCATCGAATGTTTATTTAATTATAAAGAGAAGGGTATGCCATTAATAATGAAAATAATATCAGTTAAATGGCCGCCACAGTTGCGCTTGCAGGACCATATTCTTTTCATTAAATTTTCCATCACTAATTCGCACCTTTGCGGATGTACGATCTCGATCTTTGAGTTCCATCTTTGAGGTCTTGAATCGGTTGTATGCCAGTGGCATGGACCTTATCTTTCACGTATCCCCAAAGAAAAAAAGTCCACAGGTGTTAAATCACTACATCTCGGTGGCTAATTGTGATCGCCTCTTCAAGAAATCACACGATCAGGAAACTTTTCGCGCAAAAGAGCGATGGTATCGTTACCTGTGTGACACGTAGCGCCGTCTTGTTGAAAATAAGCGTCGTCCACATCAATATCTTCCAATTCCTGCCATACAAAATCATTAATCGTCGTTCGATAGCGCAATGCATTCACCGTAACAGTTGCTCCAACTTGATTTTCGGAAAAGTAAGGTTTTATTAGAAGACCCTTTACTTGGATGACAAAAAAGCCGTGGTAGTAATTCGTTTAGCTCCTGCAGGTATTTTCAATCTAAGATGTTTGAAATATATATTATAAACTACTAAAGTTTCTTGCCTTACGATTAAGCAGTAGAGTTTTATCAATATGACGATTTCAAGTGTAATTTTCTTACCAATGAAATAAAGATATTTGATTTTGACTTTTACTCGTAAGTGCGCAATCACACTAGCTACATTATTCCAACTACAAAATACCACTTGCATAGCAGATAGGATGCATTCGCCATGACTGCATGCCTATGGCTAGCGCAGCTGACGACTGCTAATGGACCGAGTGTGAGTTTCTCTAAGGGATAAAATATGATTGATTCCTCAAAGATGTAATTGATCTATTGTAAATGTATGGTTTGATATATATATTCCGTGTTCCTTCTATATTAATTGATCTACGGATAAATTATAAAAGAACTGCGTTCAAGGTAACACGACTACGTTTAATACTGCACTAGTATTTGATAGTCGAAAATAATATTTGATTCTTTTTTCATATAGGTCAAATGTTGGTTACGCCCTCCATTCAGTCGGTTAGGTTAGGTTGTTTATGAAAAAGCAGTACGAGCCTAGCGAACGAAGTGACCGTGTGCCAGAAGCGAATTTACTTGCTTTTCCGAACATGGTTTCAAGTTTTGTAATGCTCATTTGTTTTAGTTTTGAGGCTCCACATGAAACTATCAAAGTTAATTTATACAAATCGTACATTAGCTCAGAACAGATTAAAACGTATATTGATTTAATTTTATATCTCAGAGAAAAAGGATCAATCATTAAAAAAGATAGCCATTTGGATTTATTGCCTGCCGCTTTTGCAAATTTAAAATTATCATTTTATTTATAAGTTCAAGTGACGGGATTCATAAATACATATACAAATACATGCCCGTTTTTAATGATACAAAGTTACGGGACGAACAAGTCGTGCACCTGGTGTTAAGAGACACGCCTGTCCATAGCAGTTGCAGTGTCAACTGAAGCTTTAAATCGCAACGACCGGAGGAACTGTGCCACTGCACCTGTTGCCCTGAGACATAACTTGACAAGTCCTGTGATTTCACCAATACCGCTTCAAAAGTGGAACGCAGTAATGTTCATATTATTGCTAGGCGGTATAATAGGTAAAGTGTCAGGACGTCCTTGGACGAACATGTAGTTCTACTACTACTAAACTATGACTACGCCCTAAGAGAAGGGTGTGCAACACTACCTTAATTCAATTACCACGCCAATTGTCGGCACGTGCCTTCTCACGGCAGTTGAAGTGTTATCATAAGCTCGAGTGTTTAAAGTAACAACGGACCATGAAAGCAGTCAGTTAACCACTCGGTTCAAGATTATTGTTGGCGAATTATTATTACAAACAAAACTTAACATTTTTAGAATAGGAATAGAAATAAACAACAATAAAATTTCTTTAATTTTTTCATATCGGACTCCTATTACAAAATAGTGTTGTAACACGAAATACGTGAAATTTTAGATTATGCTATTACTGAACGTAAAATTTGATTCTCTACACGTCAGTAAAACCGTTCTTAGATTATTGTAAGAAACAATTAAAAGACGTCTACTCAACTCAAAATGAGACACACTTTTTGTGATCTACTTCTGGACAAAACAGTCTCGTCACTATAGAGTATGTACATGAATTGAGTATGAGTAAGATGAAAATATTGTTTCCCTTTTATTTTTAAATATATTCAATTGTTTAGATATATGTAATAAATTTTAACCTGTACATAATTTTAATCATCTTTCACGGGAAGTGAGTAATTCGTTTTTCATCAATTTTTAAAACATGTATTTTTTAAGTTAATACACTATTGTATTAACAGAGCGATATGTAACGGAAAATAAACTAAGACACCAATTCTTTAACGGAGCAATGTTTATTTCAATTTTATCCTTGTTATATGTTATGTCTGTCACTATTTCTCATAAAAAAATTACTATGCTTCTTAACATACCTAAATCACATTTTCATAAATGTACTGTGACGCTAGTGCAGAATGTTATTATTTTTAAACTTATCTCTCAAAAACACTCTAGGGCTCCCAGATAGTAAATTGCCCTAACCGAACGTTTCTGCAGCAAAGATTCTATTAATTTTTCATATCGTCAATGTTACTATGTTACAAATGATCATTACTAATATAAACAAGACTAGTTTATGCAAAACAAAACTCGTAACACGGTTTAATAAAAAAAACACACTTTAAAGAAATACATCTTCGAAAACTTATGCAGTTCATAGCCACAAGTGTACTATAAAGCTCATCATAATTATAAATAACGTGTTATACATCTCACTGCTGAGCACGGGTCTTCTAAGGAGAAGGTTTAGGCTATAGTACGTCACGCTGGCAATTCTTAGAACACGCAGCTTTCATTACAATGTTATTGTCATCGTTAACGAAAGGTATTAATTTATAATATAAAAATATTTTTTTTATATGAAAAATAGTAACAGACATGACATTAATACGAGGAATAAAAATAAACTACCTGTTCTTGATAGTCGCCTTCATAAAGTCTCAAATTCATTTAAGGGGCAAAGTATATGCTTCTATATTGATATTCAAAATTTACCGTTTACGATGTTTATAAAATATAGTGAAACAAAAACTTTATACTAAAAATTATTATATACAATTTCTGCGTACTTGGATGACAAATATCCGTGGAAGTTACCAGTTTAGCTCATTCAGGTACTCTCGATCTGAGATGTTTAAATTAAATATTGCAATGATAAATGTATTCAAATGTACCTATATTTATAAAGAGCAACACCTAGAGTTTCTTGCTCATTCTTCTCAGGGGAATCTGCCTTACAACTGAGTAGTAGAGTTTAATCAGTATGACGATTCAAGTGTAATTTGCTTACCTATGAAGTATAGATTCACTAATCTGCATAACTTGAAATTGAAGTTACTTATACGTACTATACGTACTTACGTGCCGCCAGAGGGGTTTCAACCTTCAACCTCTTCAATTGAAAAGCAACCTTTTCACTTAGCTACCACCGCTATAAAGCTAATAAATAGTAAATAATCCGTATAATCGTATCCCACCAGCCAGCGTAAAGTATAAAGTCATCATGGTGACTACTTATCGCCTGTACGAGTGCCATGGCCACACGTGGCGGCCACGCGACCACTCTGTGGCTCTATGCATCTGTTTACACAGCAATTTGCTGTGTATCTTGGCCCAAGAGTGTCATAGTAACTGTCTAAAGAACACATTCAAATAATTTTTTTATGATATCAAGTGACTGGACGAACTTAGTCGTGCGCCTGGTGGTAAGCGACACGCCTGTCCATAACAGTTGCAGTGCCACTCAGAGTTTTAAGTCGCAAAGATCTGAGGGGCACTGCCACTGACATAAGTTGACAAGTCCCATGTGCTCGTAATTTCACCGGCACCTTTCAAAACCGAAATGCGGTAATGCTCACATTACAGCTTGGCGACAGAAACAAGTAAGGTAAGATTGCTTCCATGGCTAAACTCTTTAACAAGGAGCCTACGGCTACTATAATAATAGATGCACATTTAACCCCACTTGATGGAAAGTGACGATGAGGTCGACAATGGAGCATGCACACCTAAATAATGCCTATTCACTCTCCCCTTGAAAAGGTCCAAGTTATGACGTTCAGGGAATAATCCTGTGGCAGAGAATTCTACCCCATAAGCATTCGCTATATAAATGTGGGAACATACAAATGACCTTCTTAGTTTGTTGAAATCAGCTGTTGTCGGCTAGTGTCATAAGTGACTAATTCAAAATCTCGTAAACTTAACTAACAAGTTAAGGTCAATTAATGCTAAATTTTCAATTTTAAAGTATAAGTTACCATATCATACTCTTAGAATGTTGTACCTTGCATTGGCGGATTCAATAATTGCTTATGGATTATGTAGCTATGGACGTACTTACAAAACATACATAGATAAAATATACAAATTGCAGGTTAGTATACTGAAATCGATAGTGTCAAATAAAGTTAAAAATAAATATAATGATGACAACCTCGGTCTTTTCAAACATTGCAAGGTGATGTCGGTTTTTGAGAAGTCCAATATGATTATTTTATTGGACAACTTTGACAAGATTGGCCAAATCATGAAAACGAGCAGAGATGGTCAAAAAAAACAAAAAAATAAAAAAAAAACTAAACTTTAAATTGGTAACGAACATACTTATAACGATATCTCCAATGAACGCTACACCAGTGTAATATTTTGGTTATTTTCTGTTTTTAACGTAAACTGCCTTATTTTATTTACTAATATTATGCTCCCCGAATATTGTGAAAAAAAAGGAACAAAAGTAGTTTTCATTGGAGGTTCATGGAGTACCAGCTGATAAACGATGAAAATGTGCCCATAAAACGCACAAATAACAAAGGCTTTTTTATTTAATTATTATTTATCACAATAAGAGCACCCAAATGTTAAAAACCCATTAATATCTCCATCTTGGATTAACTTATCAGAATTTGGAGCACAGAGGCGTGGCGGGCACGATAACACGAGGGTCCGTGTTCAGTTCCCGGGGGTTGGAAATGCGTTAATGGGATATAAATTATTAGTAACCAGTAACGTAGCAACATTCATTTATACTTAGTTACTTTCTTTCTTCTTAAAACATTTTGAGATATAAGCTTTAGAAAACGTTGGTTTGTTTGAAAGGACAAATTACCTGATTTAGATTCGAATAATTGGAACTTTTTGAAAAAAAAACAAACGACCTTAACAGTTCGTGGTATTACATCTATTTCCCAAGTTTTATTGAAATCGGCTAGCGGAAAGTGCGCGAAACCGGATTCATCCCCTAGTTTGCCACCCTTAGAGGCGGAACATTTTCTTCAAATTTAAATGTGGCCCCATACAAAGAGGTCCTCTTTCCAAAAAAAAAGAATTATCAAAATCTTTTCACAAATAGTTATCACGTAACATACATACAAAAAAAATAACATCCAATTGAGAACCTCTTCCTTTTTTGAAGTCGGCTAAAAATAGTTTTATTTTCAATTGACACTTATAATTTTTAAGGTGCTACTTTTAGTATTTTAAGCAATCATTTCATAATGAGGGTTCTTAAAGCTGAGTACCGTCTTAAAGTGGCCTAAGTAATAAGTACGAGATTTTAAGACCTAATTATGTAATACTTTTTCTACGAGTAAATAAAATAATGAAACACAACCAATATTTAATGCATACTTTGTTAACAATCCATTGAAAACAAACTCGAATGAAAACCAAACAAACGCTCCAAAATAATAAACCAAGAGATAGAATAGAAGTGGCCAAGTACCGCATAAATTTTAATCAATATTTTTTTATATATATAATTATGTTATGACCCGGTCGCAAGACCTTTAGGCCAATTTAACCAATAAGGAGGTAGTAGAGCGTTTGACTAGCCTCATATTTTAATATTTTAATTAGCAAAAATACGACGTTCTTTTTTTCTATGTACAGAACTATAATAAAAATTTTCAGTTCACTTGCGAGTACCACTGACAATTTCTACCGATTCAAAACTAAAAAGAGCGCCTTTGTGATATGGTTTATAAAATTATAATTGACAGATTAAAGATAGGAGTAGAAAACGAGTATTTAATTCATTCATTTATTCCTGTCACAAACGTCGTTTCTTGACTTGTGGGTGGGTAGCGGTCCGGTATCGGTACGCCCGGTGCACGCAGTACCGAAAGCTTACCGGGCACGGTTTGGACAGGAGGATGAAGGGATAGTTTCCGGTGACCACGTCTCGGTATGCTCGTACAGGCACCGCTCGCGCACGACCGCGCGTTACGAAGTAAATATGATGGCAGACAGAGACATCCGTGTCAATATGGTACTGGAAGTTGAAAAGTATCCAGTATTATACAATAAAATTATAGATTAACAGAGTATTCACAGATATAAAGGGTTATAATACAAAAATAGTGTTATTATCGAAGAAAAAGTTTTCCCCCGGTTTTGCAAATCCAAATTCCCGACAAGGACTTATGGAAAAGACGTTTAGTACACTAATTTTAGAATTGCATAATAGTTTTTGATCAATCAAACATTGTTTAAGCTTAGGGCACTTAATACTGCAAAAGCCTTGTTGGCTGGAATGATGTGTGTATGTATACTCGAGGATGCCACTGTCTCGCGACGTCACAAGCGGTACTGAAGAATTTTATACCGTTTGCGCGTTCCGAGTCCGAGACTTCACAAATTTAGAAAACTCGGACCAAATTCGCATATCACTTGTGCCCTAAGTTCAATTCGAATTACATTTCGGACCGTCATTTTCTCGGATTCGGGACTGGGGGTCTACTCTCGATCTCCGTCCGAAACAATTACTGTCAAATAAGTAATATTCGACAAAATTAAAAGACAAGTATCCAGTATGAAGCTTCATTCGCATCACGCGTCTTTTCATTTGGTCAAGTATTGCTTATTTGGCAGCAATTGTTAAGGACGGATGTCGGACGCAGATCGAGAGTAGACCCCCAGATACGAATAAGACGTAGTGCGTAAACGCTCTTACAGTGTCGTTTAGGTTTCGAGAATACTGATGCCGCTACCGAACTGACAAATCAGAAACGTTCTTTCTTCCAGTACACTTTTCTTCTACGTGTAAATCACTCCTGCCACACCACCCTCCAAAAAGTAAATAAATAATCACAATCATGTTCCCCGTCCCGAAACGGTGTGGCAAATAGAATAAACTATAATTTATTGGATAAATTTCAATTTGCACAGTGTTGCCATTACAACACTAATAAAATAACTCAATGTTCTGGCCCCGCTTTTAAAGGGGCTTACTTACTAGGGTTGCTTTTGAGGGCCTCGCACATCAGGCGACACTCATTGTTCATGGTGAGCCCGAACTGATAGTTCGTGGACCGATTTGTGGAGTATGATAAATAATAGCAAACCTTTACTCTAGTACAATTACTTCAAAAATTATGTTTTATTGAACATTTTTTAATCTATTGATTTACGGCGACCTCGATTGCGAGGCTCTTACAGCACTGTGGATCAGAACCAATTATTGAAACGAAGTTTTTTAAATTGATTCTAATTTGGGTGTTCTCATATGTTTTTTTTATTGCTAGTATGGTTGATTGTTTCAGAGAAAAGAACATTTTTTTTTGTCTAACTAATTAGACATTTTATTTTTTATCTCAAAATATACGAAAATAATAATGTATATACCAAAAAAAAATTATCCATCTGCAAATAATTAAGACTTCGTATTTTTATGTGAACATATAAGTTGTCGTTGGAACAGTAAATATTAATAATAAAAGTTAGCCTATATATAGTCCCACTGCTAGGCCTAGGCCTCCTCCAACATATTTCGGCTATCTCTGGTGCCAAAATATACTCAGTGTACTCTGTCTTTTTATTTTCACTGATATTTTTTGATGGTCCGTTAAATATCTAATCCGTAGTTTCATACGTATTAGTGCAGCAATCACAGTTCGACCTCTCATACATCCAAACACGCTCACTCGCTCGTAAAGTTACACTGGTCGCACACTCTCGCAAAAATGTACACACTCACACGTATACATGCCACACTCATCTAATGCACACACATATCACACGCGCTCACTCACACATCACAAGCACTATGACATTTTTTCCCTATGCTTATTGATTTTTTGATCAGAAATTCGGAAGGTTGAGGCCTGGTGACCTAAAACACAGGGTATCCTAGTTTAGGCTCCAGCCTCTACAAATTTTCCTATATACATTACTATTATTTAATTTAAATTGTTACAAATTTGTGGAGGAAATAAAGAATTTACTTACTTACATGTTTACTATAACAATGGGAATGCTTGGGCTTTAGTTACCACACGGGCCATATGGCCATTGGGAACTTCACACACATCATTAAATTGCTTTGCAATTGGTTTTTCTTCACCAAAAAGTTAATTGTAAATTTCACATCAAAATTCCCAAACAAAAAGATGTAAGCCCGGATTCGAAATACCTCTCTGTTTGAGAGTTCGGTCAAACCATAGGCTGCCACGGCCCAACAGTAAAATGTATCATCAGTTATCATTGTACAAATAAATAAATGAGATCGTATCATACAGAAAACTTTTGAAACTCCATGCTAAAGAACTGATCGCCTCGTTAAAACTTCCGGTGACCAGAAAACCGGAGGCTTCTGTCAAAGAATAACATCAGCTACCCAATTAAAGGAGTAACGTTAACTAGCTTTTTATTACACTAAAATATATTTATTCTAAACCATGTGTTTCGTATTAACTAAACAACCCCACGAAATCAAAAATAAACTCCCAAACTCAATGCCATAAAGTTCGAATTCCGCACATAAATTAAACAACATCCCTACACCAATCTGTCAAGTCACCCCTAGGCTGGCTACAATTTATGTGTTAACATGATTTATGACCTGGCAACCCTCGTCTTATATTATGTAATTTATGCCATATAAATGTATTATATATTAGAAAGTATTGCGTAATACATCGCCGTCATCACATGCATCAAAAACGTGAGTGACCTCTTTAACAGCCAAGACCTCTTCAAGCTTTAAACCATTGTTATTACAAGCGACATAAAATTAAATTTAAATATTAAGTATCTAGTTTAACATGTTGGAAATGAAACTATTTTTCCGGATTTAAATCGCGTATATTTGTTTTTTCAATCAAACCGACGTTTCGGGCCCTTCACAGGTCCCATGGTCACGGTTGACTGAGGTGGTACAGTCTTCAACCAGTTATGTCTAATATTGATGCAAACCACCCTATTTTTTCACTATAGTTACAATAGTTATTAATTAAATACCTTATTTTTAATTTTACAAAGAAAACATTCCAAGTTACGCTATATTAAGTTTTACAAATTATTTTATTGAATGAATTTTGTATTAACTTCAATTTATTATGCATTATTAATAGAAATTAGAATAAACTAAAACATATTAATTAGTACTGCAGTCTTATGTCTGTTTGGGATTTTTCATTAGAGGAAATACTGGATCCCAAACTGGTGGTACGGAGAAACTATCTTCCCTGTTGAAATTAGGATGTTTTTTAATTTCAATGGCCTCTCGCAGCATCCTGGGTAGATAACGGACTTCTTTTGCAAGGACCTGGGGTTTGTCAAACTTCATTGAATGTGTAGGTTTATCCATGACATGCTCGCAGACTGCAGACTTGTTTACGCGACGGTGTTTGACATCAGCTATATGTTCTTTGACGGTTCAGGTACAAATACTTCGCTTTGTTTGTCCAATATACCTAAGAGAGACCGCACTCACAGTTAAGCTTGTAAACTCCTGCATCCTGCAAGGGGATGTTACATTTCACGGGCCTCAGGAATTGAGAAATCTTCCTCAGGGGCTTGAAATAGGTCTTGATAAATCCGGAAAAATAGTTTCATTTCCTATGTGTAAGAATCGCGAAAATTTAAGAACTCGATAGTTTAACATGCTTTCAATCCGCAGGGCTAAAAAGGTCGCACTGGCAGAATCATAATATGATTAATTGACCATTCATATAGCTCATATCAGTTCTTCTTCTACCTCTAAGGCTGCTAATAGATTGACTGCAAGTTTGCAGTTAATACGTGAAGTCGCAACTAACGTAATCAAGCCGAAACCACGGCTGCATGAAGTTGGCATGCAGTCGATCTCGGCTGCCTGAATTCGTTATCCGAGACCTCAAAATAAGAAAATAAGTAACTAAATATCACCTATTTGACCATAACGCAGAATTCTATTTTTTATCAGTTTAAAACTAATTAGAAAAAAAACCGACCTCAAAAGTCATTCATCCCCTAGTTTGTCACCCTTAGAGGTGGAATATTGTCTTTAAATTTAAATGGGACCACTACTGAGGAACCTTATTCCAACAAAAAAAAAGTATCATCAAAATCGATTCTAAATTTTTTCATGTTGTCCTGAGTTATCATTATTAAAAATAAGGTATTTCATTAATAACTATTGTAACTATAGTGAAAAAACAGGGTGCTTTGCATTAATATTAGACATAAATGGTTGAAGACTGTACCACCTTTTTTTTTTTTTTGACGGGGGGGAAATCTTTATGGATACCCCTGAGCCCAGGGAGACTCAGGGGTTATGTGGGGACTCTCCCTCCAGACTGGAGGGCCTACCCCACTAAAACCCCCCCGGGTTTCCCTCTCGCCGGTTGAGTCGGCGCCGTGGGATCGGTGAACATTCACCACGACGCCGCCCGGCCGCCCTAGCTTACGCCAGGGCTCCCGCGCAAACGGAGGGGCGAGTCGGTTGTCCTCCGACCCGCCCCCCAGACGAGTGAGGCCGTGCAATGCAGGCTCCGGAGTCCCTGTCCAGAGCCCGCTGGTCTCACTAGGGGATCAGGCGAGCAGCGAACTGCCTTCGCCTTCTCCCCGTGCGTCTGCGCCGGAGCGGGTGCGCGTCCGCCGCGTCTTCGCGCACCCGCTCCGCGGCCTCCTTTTGCGACATAACCTCTGCGCAAAAGGAGGCCACCGCCTCCCAGGACTCCTCGCTTTCGAGCATGGCGGCAACCACGCTCGGCAGCGAGAGGTCCTGCCCTACAGTCCCCGTCAGAGTGCGGCGCTGCTCATCCCACCGGCTACACACCTCTAGGGTGTGCTGCGCGGTGTCATCCGCAGCGCCGCACTCGTGGCACGACGGGGACGGTTCCCTCCTCGCCACCTTGTGCAGGTAGTGAAAGACTGTACCACCTCAGTCAACCGTGACGATGGGACCTACCTGTAAAGGGCCCGAAACGTCGGTTTGTTTGAAAAAACAAATATAAGCGATATAAATCCGGAAAAATAGTTTCATTTCCTATATACAAAAGTTATTTAATTTAAATACCTCTTTTATTCAATATCATGATACTTTTACTAACATTATATTAATATATTATTCACCTCACAATCTCGAAAAGGTTTTCTTATATCTTATGAGAAAAGCATTTTTGTCCACGATAGCGTGGAGAAGGTTTTTAAAAGTCCAACTTGACGATGGACTGCGATGCACCTTACTTTTGCTTTCGATGAAAAAAAAACATGACGGGTGAATTTCACTTTCCGAATTTCAATGGCACTTTTGGAGAGATTTTTGTAAAACCCTTTTTTCTTTTGGAGGTCTTAAACATACAAATAAGTTCAAGCAATGTCAATAATTATAAAATCACGGAAATATTTAAGTTAAATATAACAAAAAAAAGCGATATTTTAGGTCACACGAATGAGATTGCAGTAATACGAATGATTTTCTCATAAACATAAATGAGAAAGACGGCACAGTAATGAGAAATTATTATTACAACACACATTTTATCGTTCACAAAAGAACATTTAACATGTAACAAATATTTTAATATAACTTCCTGTATCTAAATCCTTTTCATCCGTGTTAGACCATCTATCTATCTATATGTAATTAATAAATAAATCTAAATAAATATTTTGTTAATGTCATATAAACTTTGTTGTACATCAATATATCATCATCACCACCAATAACATCATCATCATGATCACCATTATCATCAGCATCATTACTACAATCATCATCGTCATTATCACCACCTTCATCAAGGTCACCACCGTCATCATCACCACTATCACTATCTAATTATCATATTTCAAATACATGTTTGACTTAAAGTAAGTATTTGACTTAAAAGTAGACAAGAATGAGAGCGACAATAATGATATCTGGATACACTTTTAATTGTTAAGTGCGTAAAATATGCTGGACCGTTATAAAAGTGCATGTATTTTAAAGTTCCCTTTGTCTAATTGATGTACAATAAAGTTTATAAAACTATTACTTAATACTTATTTAGATAGATTGCTTTACATGAATAAGAACGATTTAATCACTCGCGCTGAAATTGGTATTTAAGTCGATTTTTTGCTAAAACGGAGATGCACAGGTTACTTCACTGTGTATACTCCAATCCGACAGGAGCCCCTTCTCACGTGTACGGAGGGTGAAGGTGATGCGGTATGAACTTTTGTTATTAGGAGGTTTTTAGTTGAATTGACACTAATGATAAGAAAAATTGAAACACATTTTGTATTCCCAAGAAAACATGTTTGTTTATAATAAATTAGAAAGTTTACGGTATGTATTCGATGTGTAAGTTATTAGAGTATATCATCGATGGGAAATATTGCTATTTCCATGAGTGTTTAATTTTTTTTCTTCTTTTCTTAAAATTAGGGCGACGTGGAAACGTCCATGAATGAGAAATTGCTCACTTTTTAATTTTTATTTATTACTGTGACGTAGTAAAGTAGTCTTTTTATGTGTAACACAGACTAAGTAAGCAAGCAATCATATTAAATAAATAATGCTTAGCATTCATGTAATAACATAAAAGTTATTGAAAGGGACACATTTTTGGAGGTTATCTGAAAACGACCCTGACACGTTCAATTACGCGATTTGTCGTATATTATTTATGTAATGTAAATCCGTTTGCATATTTTATTCTTATTGACATTAAATTGACAACAATAACTAATTTGTTATTGTTCAACTGTTTTTCTTTCATAGTGAGGTGAAAAGTTGTGTGTTTCACTTGGCAGCAAAGTTGTTTTGCGTTTCGCGCCTTGAAACCCTCGCTACGCTCAGGATTCTCGGTTTAATCTTAGGCGCCTTCGGTTGCTCGGGTTTCAATACAAGCACTCGCGTCAATCAACGACTTTACAGCCTTCAATACCAAATAACTATTTTGTAAAAATTGTGTGTTGTTATTATTATTAAACTGAGTAAACAAAGAAAAATTCCTTTGATTGGATATGACTCGAACCTGTGTCTGTTGCTTAACTGTGGCTACAGTCGGATGGAAGGAATGTTTCTTTGTGTTTATTCGATTTTTGCGTCAACAACCTATTTTTTTTAATTTACCAACGAACATTCCAAACGTTTTGCAATACTTTATTTCAAAAATATGAAATGTTTGAAATCCGCTGGTTCGTTCCATGGCTTAGTTGGTATAGCGTCTAGCACGGTAAACTAGAAGATTTTTTCTGAGTGTTCGATCTTTGTATTAATAATTATAACAAACTAGTGGAGTAATTTCACAAAAAATAATTGAATATCAATTCAATAAAAATTTAAAAATATGAATATTTTTTAAATTAACTTTATTTAACAAAAAAAGGAAATCAGCTTCCTAGCTTTACTTATGAACTCTATGACAGTAATAACTTTCAGACTACAAAAACTGTATTCTATATCGATATGTCGATTTTTACAGTAAGGCAGTGGTCGCTTCCATACGTTCATATGTAAAATTTTTTAATTGACTTAATATGTAATGACAGCAAAATTGACGCGTTACTACCTTAGAGCGATTGCACACTACGATTTTTAGCAGCGATGCAAACACGATGCAAGCGCGCGACTGCATCGTTACGAACGCGCGATTGCAGCGCTACACTTGAGATTTATCGCGCGTTTGTATCGGTGCTTGCATCGCTTCTAAAAATCGCCGTGCGTAACTCTAAGAGGTTCATTTTGAATACAGGCATCTTGCTTATTGTGAACCAATGGCATTTAAGTGCTTGATAATGTTTTTACTACAAACAAAAGCTTTTCACAAAAAAAGGGTCCACAAAATAAGGAACGCGTTTAGTTACAATCTTTGCGTGCAAACAAAGTTATTCTGGAACTGGGAAGGCTTCAAGGTTGCTGAGTAAAATTATCTACATGGAATTAAATCTCCTAAAACCATCTATACGTCTCTAAACACAATAAGGAGTACAAGTTTCTTTTTTAATTTGAGGCAGATGTAACCGTACATTCATCCCCGAGAGGTATTTTACACATCATTAGCAAGATAGTCCTTGGGGAAGGGGATGCGAAAAACAGGAAAATAATAACTTTGTTGCAGCCCTCGGGTTTGTTTGTGGCGCTTTGATGGCTTTGCCGCGTGCCATTTGTTTTTATTGCAAATTTGACTTCGTTTAACGAATTGTTTTTGTTTTTAAGTAGAAAATAAAGTAACAACACACAATGTCCACTTTAAATTCAAAATTCAATCATCAAAAATCAACAAAGTTTTAGCTTTAAACTTCTAAAGTTTCCTCATAGCCTGTTGGTAAGCTACACGCCTGTCCATAACATTTGCAGTGCCACTCAGAGCTTTAAATCGCAAATATCTGAGCACTGCCACACCCTGAGACATAAGTTGACAAGTTCCAAGTGCCTGCAATTTCACCCTTCACTCACATTACTGTTTGGCGACAGAGATAGGTGGCAGCACTTCCCTGGACGAACTCTTTCACAAGGGGTTCTACTGCTACTAAAAAGTGTTTATCTATCTATCTAAATGAGTATCTTTAAGCTAAGAAAATTTAGGAATAAATGGTAGCAGTACCACCAGGTGGGCGACTTGTCACTAGGTCTCATAAAAAACTAACTTTCAATCAGAACCAACGAAAGGGTTAAGTGTGGAAGTTCTTTGTAAACATATATCGATTATGAGTTAAATTATTCATTGAAATAAAAATACGATAAAGGTAAATAGTGCATGTAAAATAACATATTATTATAAGACATGGAAATGCTTGTGCGGATATGAATAGTTACCTGTACGTGTGAATTATGATATAATGTGTGAAAAAAATGTGTGAATAACAATATATATATTATTATTTATATATTGAGCGTGGGCTTTCATCAGATTCAGAAACTAAAAACGTAAAAACTTTTAAACATTTACTAAAAATTAATTCATGTAAAAACTGTAACTACAAAAACCTGCCATTTTGTCATGTGTCAGTTATGATTGTGAATGTGAAATATAGTGTAATAGTTACTTAGAATAATAACGCATAGAAACCTAGTCCGCACACGCTAAGTGAGGCAAATTGAAGCGCGCCCAAAGGGCCTACACGAGCGGGCGGGCCTTCAGTGCTCAAGGTCAACTTGCACCGCGAACAGATCAAGAATTTTAGCTAAAAATGACGAATTGTGCGATAAATGAGTGTAAATACGTCAGACAAACATAAAATAGATACTAACATCACGTTCCACAAGGAAGTAACGCGTTTCAACTTGTATTTTTATATAAATATTCATTAAAACCGAAAATTAACCTACTACTAAAACTAGCCTACATGAATTTGATTTTTGCCTCACTTGTGACAGTTCGTTTAATATGAAACTATCATTCTATGCCTTATTATTCTAAGGTGTAATATCAAAAAATATAAATATTGAAAATCAACTTAAATTTTTTTGTTGACTGAAGCTGTATCAACGTCCACGAGACGATATTAAAGAAATATAAGACTTTAATGACTTAGAACGATTTTTTTTTGTTGGGTAATAAGAAAATACTTCTTCTAAAAGCGACGGGTACAGTTACATATTTTACACATTAATTTTTACTTCAAGTTGTATTCTGGTATTGAGTTTTTTAATTATTTGTTACCCTTCTAAGCTGATGGCTCTATAGTTAATGCTCAATAAATAACTTAGACTATGGAAACTTTTTCCATCCTCTAAGATAACTATGTAATAATTAATGACTTAAAACAAAAATGTCACAAAAAATACAGACCACATTAAACGTAGACAAAAAAATATATCCAAACAAAGTTTTACCGCAACGACACCATTATCTATCCGATCTATTTATCTATGGATTCTGTAACGAGACCCAAGCACGGAGACCATTAGCACCATAGACAAACCAAACTCGCGGTAGCCCTATCTGAAATCAGCCGTGAAGATAAAATCAAAAAAAAAAAAGAAAAAGCTCGCCATGTCACGAGGATTAGCGTTCCCCATTGTCAACCATCACAATTGAACTATATCTGTCTTCTTCCGACTCATAAGTAGTGTATTAGATCGAAAGAGACGTGCTCATTTTCACTTTTTCAAAAGCTGTGACAGTTTTCGTATAATGTTTGTTTTTGAATGGGGTTTCGAAGTTTCGAAGTCCATTATTTTGTTTTTAATCCGTGAACGGGATTGAAAGGTATAATAACTATTTTGATGTCAAATAGAGATCGATATTTTTGTTTGTGCTCGTATTTACAATGTGTATGTTTTGAAATTGGTTAGGCAGATGGAATACCTACTTTCTTAATTTGTTTATTGATCAGAAACATTGGCTCTGAAAGAAAGAATTCTCTTCTTAAATTCTAAAGGATGCAGTGGACTGTTGTGAATTTGCGCGTTAAGGGTAAAAGCTTCTTTGAGATATACAATTCATAAATAGAACATGCTGTCAATCGCAGCCAGCTTGTTTGTTCTTGGGAACCAATGGTCTTTAAGGGCTAGATCACGCTTTTTAAATAAAAGTATAAATAATATGTTTAAACATAAAAACAAAAAGTTTTCACACAATTAATGTAAAAAAAAATGTGTGACTGTTAGTTCACTAATTGTGGCAGCAAAAATGGCGCGCGCATGTCACAACAGTGACGCTGCAGCTGCACTTCTAAATATTGTACGAAAATTAGTAGTAGCAAGGGTGTAGCGCCATAGTGGCGATACTGCAGCACTTCTATAAGCGTGTAATGTGGAGGCACCATTAGAATTTTGCTGATAGTATGGACATACGGTACAACATTTAGAAGCATTAGAGCTCTTTGTGATAGAGTTCATTCAGACAAATACTGCTATCTTACCCATTTCTGCCGCCAAGTAGTAATGTGAGCATTACTGCGTTCTGGTTTGGAAGGATAGGGGTGCTGGTGACTTTACAGGCACATGGGCCTTGTCAACTTGTGTCTCAGGATGACTGCCTCTCAGATCTTTGCGATTTAAAGTTTTGAGTGGCACTGCAACTATTATGGTCAGGCGTGTCGCTAACCACCAGGTCAACGACTTTTTTTTTTTTTTTTTTTTTTTTATGACATTAAGTAACTTGAAAAGACTTGTTCGTCCCGTCACATGATATTACAAAAAAAATACATTAATACCGTCACGCCTTTCACCTTCTGAGCGCTACGCTCCTGACAAACCTCTTTCGCCTCCTCTAGCATGAATCTCTTCATACGTGTCCCGGTTTATTTTATTCTTGGTACTTGGTACTACAGACCTCCACTTGCTACGTTCCCGACATACTAGTTCCTTTTTCCACTAGCATTAGTTAGCACTAAACAAACATTCATACAATACCATCGCTACTAACACCGAATTGAAAAAGACAGGCTTACAATGCTACAAAGTAATCCTGCTTAGCATTCTATTTGTGAAAACAAAAACTATTCTCACTCTCGTTTGTCTGTAACACATTGTCTATGGTCGAGCATAGACAAAAGAGCAGACATGCAGTCTGTCTTGTCTATGACCATTCTTCATTTGTTATTACAGGGGTACGCTGTAAATTACGGAGTTTCTCTTACAACCACAACCCAGACAATAACCAGTATGAAGAATTTCCTCCTGACTGTCTTCTTTGAGAAGACTCATGCTTAAAAGTGGATATATACAAATTAACGCAGCTAATAATAATAATAACAATAATATCCATAAAAAAAACAATAATTGTAAAACAAAATTCCATTTACACAAAACATGCCAAATTAAATTAATTTAAAATTAAATTAGAATAATCATAGTTTCGAATTTAATAAATACGCGATTCAAAATTTATTGGAAAGCCCATCTCTGGACGTAGGCCATTAATTAACGCAGATTTTTTTTTTTCATTTGGAGTAATGTTTAAATTTACTTTTTGGTCATTTTGTGTTTTTTTTGTAAACAGCCATGTTTATTTACTAATATTATACTCCCCGAATTTTGTGAAAAAAATAAACAAAAAACAACATTCGAAAAATAAAAATAAAAATCGAATTTTTGTAAAAATAAAAAACAAAATAAAAACTTGTTCACAAATTAAGTTGTCATAGTGTTTATTGGCTTGAAGGTATCGATTACAATTTTAGCGTATCCTGTAGAATACACTTGAAGCAATCACATCGGAAAATGTTTCATAAAGCTTAAAAAAACTTGATTCTTTGGAATTTAGATGCAGGCTGATCGTATCAATAGCATACACTATATTGAATATGAATAATACGGCTTACTAGAAGGCTCCTTTCGTGCACCTCATGTTTACTGTGTCGTAAATACTCAATACTTTCGTGAAGTGACAAAATGTCGTATTTAACACTAACTGGACACCACGAAAGAATATCAAGTATCAAATACAAAACATATTACTATCAAATATTTGAAATGCCCGTTACCAAATACATTTTGAGGTAGTGATTGAAATATTTATTTTATTGAATGTCATAACATTCATATATATTTTTTGTGAAAATACTCCACTAGTTTTGTTATTGTTATTTATTACAAAGATAAACAAAAACGAACCAATTCAAATACTGCCTCATGGCCCGCTTAGATGTGCCATTATACTGTTATAAACTACTTAAGCATATGTTTATTTCCCAACTCTTACGCACGAAGTACTGACCATAGTTCACAAAGTACCCCTTTTAGAAAAACAAAATAAAAGCAATTCATCATCGAATTTTCTTAAGCTCCAAAACACGCGGAGCAATTTCAACTTGACTTATCGTGGAGTTAATGATTTTTATAATTTCTAAAGGGATTACATCTAATACTGTATGTTTGTCTGTTTAGGAACTTGACTGATGGCTCTGTGTAGTGATGAAAGCGAACGTGATTTTTAACTGTGAAGTAGGACAGAATGGCCTAGTTCCGCAGCCGATAAAAACATAAAGTTACTTTTACATAACAGAAACCGTTCCTTTTCAGATCATTCAACAAAATGACATATCTGTGAAGCAACGCATTGTAAAATTAAAAAGGTTGTCTCATTTGTGCCCTCATAGAATGCGGAGCTTTTATTAAATGTGTATAATAAAAATTCTTTTAGAAAAAAAGTTGTAAAACCACTAATAACAATATTTAATAATTGTACCGGCTAAACCGTGACGTCACGCGCTAATGAGACAGCTTGAGTATTTATGGATCTTAGTTTATCCCATTAAACAAAATAAAAAAGAATCTGATACGCTTCATTATTAAGTTTTTGTATGAATGGCCTAACACCAGCGCTCTAATTTAAAAAAAAAATAATAGGCAACTAATAGCATAAAATTCATAATAGAACATGATAGCCGTGTATAGTCGATATTGGTTATTGGTTAGTAATATATTTGACATAAAATTTAGATATGTT